>NW_006204675.1:595786-600207 GCF_000334495.1 Tupaia belangeri chinensis | reverse complement strand
CCCCCCGAATACAACCACAGCCTTCTACCTCTGTTTCTGTGTCTTGGTTTTTATCTCACCCTGCTTCTGTCTTCTCTTTTATTTTGGGTAATTGTTAGTTTTTACACTTTTTTTAAAAGCCAAAGTTTTTCTCTAGCTCTCAACTCCAACTTTTATCTTGTAAATTATCACTGTTGTCCTCCCACCCTGGCAGAAGAGGCCAGACCTTCAGAAGAAGGATCCACATGGCTCCAGTGAACTAGACATTTCAGAGAATGAAGATTTTCTACTGGTAATTCAGCCCCCAGCAAATGAGCTAGTGGTAGGGAGCCCCACATACACTCCCAACCTTCTATCTCTGTTTCTGTGTCTCGGTTCCTATCTCTCCTGGCATCTGTATTCTCTTCTCCCTGCTTCAGTCTTCTTTTTTTTTGTAATTTTTGCTTTTTACACTTTTGTTAAAAGGCACAGTTTTTCTCTGGCTCTCAGCTCCACTTCTTATCTTGTTAATTATCTTTCTGGTCCTATCACATAGGCAGAAGATACAGGGCCTCTAGAAGAAAGTTTAACATGGCTCCAGCGAACTATATATTTCAGGGAATGAAGATTTTCTACCGATAATTGAACTTCCAACAAACAAGCTAGTGGTAGGGAACCCCCCTCACAATCCCAGCCTTCTATCTCTGTTTATCTGTCTCAGTTCCTGTCTCTCCCTACTTCTGTCTCCCCTTTATTTGGAAATTTTTCCTTTTTACACTTTTTTTAAAAAGGCACAGTTTTTCTCTGACTCTCAGCTCCAACTTTCAGGTTGTTCTTTATCGCTCTGGTCGTCCCACCCAGGCTGAAGAACCGGGCCTTCACAAGAATGTTCCACATATCTTCAGCAAAAAAGATATTACAGGGAATGAAGATTTTGTACTGAGAAATCAACCTCCAGCAAAAGGGCTAGCAGTAGGGAGCCTTCCTCCTGCACCACCAGTCTTCTATCTCTGTTCAGTGTCTCGGTTCCTGTCTTTCCCTGCTCTGTCTTCCCTATTTTGTGTAATTATTCCTTTTTTACATTTTTTTCAAAGACACAGTATTGTTCTGGCTCTCAGCTCAAACTTTTGTGTTGTTAATTATTGTTCTGGTCCTCCCACCCAGGCAGAAGAGGCCACGCATTCAGAAGTTTCCACATGGATCCAGTGCACTAGATATTTCAGAAAATGAAGATTTTCTACTGCAATTCAGCAAAGGAGATACAGGTAGGGAGACCAACCCATGCATCCCTAGCCTTCTATCACTTTTTCTGTGTGTCAGTTTCTGTCTCACCCTGCTTCGTCTTCCCTATTTTTTTGTAATTTTTCCTTTTTACACTTTTTTAAAAAGGCACAGTGTTTCTCTGGCTCTCAGCTCCACCTTTTATCTTGTTAATTGTTGCTGTGGACCTCCCACCCAGGCAGAAGAGGCTGGACCTTCAGAAGAAGGATCTTCATGGCTCCAGTGAACTAGATATTTCAGGGAATGAGGATTTTCTACAGCTAATTCAGCCTCCAGGAAACGAGCTAGCGGTAAGGAGTATCCGCCTCCGCACCACAAACCTTCTATCTATGTTTCTGTGTCTCGGTTCCTGTCTCTCCTGGCTTCTGTATTCTCTCTCTCTCTTTTTTAATTCTTCTTTTTACATTTTTTTTAAAGGCACAGTGTTTCTCTGGCTCTTGGCTCCAACTTTTAGGTTGTTAATTATCGCTCTGGTCCTCCCACACAGCAGAAGAGCCCACGCATTCAGAAGAAGTTTCCACATGGATCCAGTGCACTAGATATTCCAGGGAATGAAGATTTTCTACTGATAATTCAGCCTCCAGCAAAGAAGTTAGCGGTAGGGAAGCATCCCCACAAACACACCCCCAGCACCTCCAGCCTTCTGTCTCTTTTTCTGTGTCTCAGTTCCTGTCTCTCCCTGCTTCTATTTTCCCTATTTTTAATAATTTTTTACAATATTTTTAAAAAGCACAGTTTTTCTCTAGCTCTCAGCTCCATCTTTCATATTGTTAATTATCACTCTTTGCCTCCCTCCCTGGCAAAAGAGGCTGGGTCTTCAGGAGAACATTCAACATAGCTCAAGCGAACTTCATATTTCAGGAAATGAAGATTTTCTACTGATAATGCAGCCTCCAGCAAGTGAGGTACAGCTAGGGAGCCCCACCATGAACCCCAGCCTTCTATCTCTTTTTCTGTGTCTTGGTTCCTGTCTCTCCCTGATTCTGTCTTCCCTATTTTTAATAATTTCTTTTACAATTCTCCATCTTTTATATTGTTAATTATTGCTCTTTTCCTCCCTCCCTGGCAGAAGAGGCCGGGCCTTCTGTAGAAGGTTCAACATAGCTCAAGCGAACTACATATTTCAGGGAATGAAGATTTTCTACTGATAATTCAGCCTCCAGCAAGTGAGCTAGCAGTAGGGAGCCCCCCTGCATTAAAAGAAGAGGCCAGGACTTCAGAAGAAGGTTCTGTATGACTCTAGCAAACTAGATATTTTAGGGAATGAAGATTTTCTACTGCTAATTCAGCCTCCAGCCAATGAGCTACTGGTAGGGAGCACCCTCATGCACCCCTGGCCTTCTATCTCTTTTTCTGTGTCTCAGTTTCTGTCTCACCCTGCTTCTGTCTTCCCTTTTTTTAAAATAATTTTTCCTTTTTACACTTTTTTTAAAAGGGCACTGTGTTTCTCTGGCTCTTAACTCCACATTTTATCTTCTTAATTATTGCTCCTTGCCTCCCTCCCTGGCAGAAGAGGCTTGACCTCTAGAAGAAGGATCCACATGGCTAAAGTGAGCTAGATATTTCAGGGAATGAGGATTCTCTACTGGTAATTCAGCCTCCTGCAAATGAGCTAGCAGTAGGGAGCATCCACCTCTGCACTACAAACCTTCTATCTATGTTTCTGTGTCTCGGTTCCTGTCTCTCCCGGCTTCTCTATTCTCTTTTTTCTGGTAATTCTTCTTTTTACAATTTTTTAAAAAGGCACAGTGTTTCTCTGGCTCTCAGCTCCAACTTTTAGGTTGTTAATTATCGCTCTGATCCTCTTACCCAGGCAGAAGAGGTTGGACCTTCAGAAGAAGGACCCACATGGCTCCAGTGAACTAGATATTTCAGGGAATGAGGATTTTCTACTGCTAATTCAGCCTCCAGCAAAAAAATTACTGTTAGGGAGCATCCACCAAAACTGCACACCAAAACTTCTATCTCTGTTTCTGTGTCTTGGTTCCTGGCTCTCCCGTCTCTGTATTCTCTCTCTCTCTCTCTTTTTTTTTTTGTAATTCTTCCTTTTTACACTTTTTTAAAAGGCACAGTATTTCTCTGGCTCTCAGATCCAACTTTCACGTTGTTAATTATTGTTCTGGTCCTCCCACCCAGGCAGAAGAGCCCAAGCCTTCAGAAGAAGATTCCACATGGCACCAGGAAACAACATATTTCAGGAAATAAATATTTCCGACTGATAATTCAGCAAACGACATAGCAGTAGGGAGCCACACTGCCCCACGCACCTCCAGTCTTCTATATTTGTTTCTGTGTCTTGGTTCCTGTCTCTCCCTGCTTCTGTCTTCCCTGTTTTTCTGTAATTATTTCCTTTACATTTTTTTTTTCAAAGACACAGTATTTTTCTGGCTCTCAGCTCTACCTTTTATCTTGTTAATTACCGCTCTGATCCTCCCACCCTGGACCTTCAGAATCTGGACCTTCAGAAGAGGGTTCCACATGGCTCCAAGGAACTAGATATTTCAGGGAATGAGGATTTTCTATTAATAATTCACCCTCTAGCAAAAGAACTCACAGCAGGCAGTCCCCCACCCACACCCCCAAATTTGTATTTCTGTTTCAGTGTCTCAGTTCCTTGCTCTCACTTCTGTCTTCCATTTTTTTCGTAATTCTTCCTTTTTACACTTTTTTTAAAAAGTGTTGTATTTCTCTGGCTCTCACCTCCACCATTTATCTTGTTAATTATCGCTCTGGTCGTCCTCCCAAACAGGCAGCAGAGGCTGTGCCTCCAGAGAAGGTCCCACATGGTTCATGTGAACTAGATATATCAGGGAATAAAGACTTTCTACTGATAATTCAGCCTCCAGTAAATGAGCTAGCGGTAGGGAGCACCCCCCCATACTCCCCACCCTTCCATTTCTGTGTCTCGGTTTTTGTCTCACCCTGCTTCTGTCTTCCCTTTTTTGGTAATTTTGCTTTTTACACATCTTTTTATAAGGAACAGTGTTTCTCTGGCTCTCAGCTCCACCTTTTATCTTGTAAATTATCATTCTGGTCCTCCCACACAGGTAGAAGAAGCCAGACCTTCAGTAGAATGTTCCACATGGCTCCAGCGAACTAGATATTTTAAGGAATGAAGATTTCTACTGATAATTCAGCAAACGACCTAGCAGTAGGGATTCAACACCCCCCCCCCCGCCAAC
>NW_006204675.1:570267-595758 GCF_000334495.1 Tupaia belangeri chinensis | reverse complement strand
TTTCTGTTCCTGTCTCTTCCCGATTCTGTCTTCCCTTTTTTTTTTTTTTTGGTAATTCTTCCTTTTCATAGATTTTTTAAAAAAAGCACAGTTTTTCTCTAGCTCTCAGCTCCAACTTTTATCTTCTTAATTATCAATCTGGTCCTCCCAGACAGGCAGAAGAGGCCACGCATTCAGAAGTTTCCACATGGATCCAGCGCACTAGATATTTCAGGGAATGAAGATTTTCTACTGATAATTCAGCCTCCAGTAAACGAGAAAGCGGTAGGGAGCCCTGCCCTCCCCCCAGCACCACAAGCCTTCTGTCTCTTTTTCTGTGTTTTGGTTCCTTTCTCCCCCTCCTTCTGTCTTCCCAATTTTTAATAATTTTTTATAGAATATTTTTAAGAAGCATTTATTCTCTGGCTCTCAGCTCCATCTTTTATCTTGTTAATTATCGCTCTGGGCCTCACACCCTGGCAGAAGAGGCCGGATCTTCAGTAGAAAGTTCAACATGGCTCAAGCAAACTTGATATTTCAGGGAATGAAGATTTTCTACTATTAATTTAGCCTCCAGCAAACAAGCTAACAGTAGTGAGCCCTAGCTCCTCACCCCCAGAGTTTTATCTCTGTTTGTGTGTCTCAGGTCCTGTCTCTCCCTGCATCAATCTTTCCTTTTTTTTGTAATTATTAATTTTTACACTTTTCTAAAAGAAACAGGTTTTCTCTGGCTCTAAGCTCTACTTTTTACCTTGTTAATTATCGCTCTGGTTCTCCAACCCAGGCAGAAGTGGCCGGGACTTCAGAAGAAGGTAACGCATTTCTCCAGGAAACTAGATATTTCAGAGAATGAAGATTTTCTACTGCTAATTCTGCCTCCAGCCAACGAGCTAGCGGTAGCAAGCCCCCTCATGAATGGCCAGTCTATCTCTTTTTCTCTGTCTCAGTTTCTGTCTCCCTGCTTCTATCTTCCCTTTTTTTTTTGTATTTTTTCCTTTTTACACTGTTTTTAAAAGGCACAGTGTTTCTCTGGCTCTCAGCTCCAACTTCTATCTTGTTAATTATCGCTGTGGTCCTCCCACCCAGGCAGAAGAGATTAGATCTTCAGAAGAAGGATCCAAATGGCTCCAGTGAACTAGATATGTCAAGGAATGAAGATTTTCTACTGCTCATTCAGCCTACAGCAAACAAACGAGTGGTAGAGAGCATCCACCTCCGCATGCCAAACTTTCTATCTCTGTTTCTGTGTCTTGGTTCCTGGCTCTCCCAGCACTGTATTCTCTCTCTCTTTTCTTTTCTTTCTTTTTGTTTTTGTAATTCTTCCTTTTCACACTTTTTAAAAGGCACAGTGTTTCTCTGGCTCTCAGCTCCAAATTTTAGGTTGTTAATTATTGCTCTGGTCCTCCCACCCAGCCAGAAGAGCCCGGGCCTTCAGAAGAAGGTTCCACATGGCTCCAGCAAACAAGATATTTCAGGGAATAACAATTTCCTACTGATAATTCAGCCTCCAGCAAACAACCTAGTGGTAGGAAGCCTTCCACCCACACCACCAGTCTTCTATCTCTGTTTCAGTGTCTCGGTTCCTGTCTCTCCCTGCTTCTGTCTTCCCTATTTTTCATAATTTATTTTTAGAACTTTTTAAAAAAGCATTTATTCTCTGGCTCTCACCTCCACCTTTTATCTTGTTAATTATCACTCTGGTCACCCTCCCAAAGAGGCAGCAGAGGCAGGGCCTTCAACAGAATGTCCTACATGGCTCAAAAGAACTAGATATGTCAAGGAATAAAGACTTTCTACTGATAATTCAGCCTCCAGCAAATGAGTTAGTGGTAGAGTGAACCCCCTCCAAACCCCCTGCCTTCTATCTCTGTTCCTGTGTCTCAGTTAATGTCTCTCCCATTTTTTGTAATTATTCCTTTTTTTACATTTTTTTAAAGACACATTATTTTTCTGTCTCTCAGTTCCACCTTTTATCCTTTAATTTTTGCTCTGATCCTCCCACCCAGGTAGAAGAAGCTGGGCCTTCAGAAGATGGTTTCCCATGGCTCCAGTGAACTAGATATTTCAGGGAATGAGGATTTTCTACTGAAAATTAAGCCTTCAGCAAACGAGCTAGCAGCAGGCAGCCCCCGACCCTCACCCCCAACCATGTATTTCTGTTTTGGTGTCTTGGTTTCTTGCTTTCACTGCTTCTGTCTTCCATTTTCTTTTTTTTCATAATACTTCCTTTTTATACGTTTTTTAAAAAGCACAGTTTTTCTCTGGCTCTCACTTCCACCTTTTATCTTGTTAATTATCGCTCTGCTCACCCTCCAAAACAGGCAGCAGAGGCCAGGCCTTCAGAAGAAGGTCACACATGGCTCTAGTGAACTAGCAAACTAGATATGTCAGGGAATAAAGACTTTCTACTGATAATTCAGCCTCCAGCAAATGAGTTAGCGGTAGGGTGAACCCCCTCCAAAACCCCTGCCTTCTATCTCTGTTTCTGTGCCTCGGTTCCTGTCTCTCACTGCTTCTGTCTTCCCTTTTTCTTGTAATTTTTCCTTTTTGACACTTTTTAAAATATGCACAGTATTTCTTCTGTCTCTCAGCTCCACCTTTCATCTTGTCAATTATTGCTCTGTTCCTCCCAACCAGGCTGAAGAGGATGGGCCTTCTGAAGAAGGTTCCATACGGCTAGATATATCAAGGAATGAAGATTTTTACTGATAATTCAGCCTCCAGGAAACAAGCTAGTGGTAGGGAGCCAACCCCGCTACGCAGCCCCAGCCTTCTATCTCTGTTTCATTGTCTCGGTTCCTGTCTCTCACTACTTCTGTCTTCCCTGTTTTTTTGTAATTATTCCTTTTTTACACTTTTTTCAAAGGCAGTGTATTTTTCTGGCTCTCAGCTCCATTTTTTATCTTGTTAATTATCGCTCTAATCCTCCCATCCTGGTAGAAGTAGCCCGGCCTTCAGAAGAAGGTTCCACATGGCTCCAGTGAACTTGATATTTCAGAGAATGAGAATTTTCTACTGATAATTCAGTCTCCAGCAAATTAGCTAGCAGCAGGAAGACCCCCGCCCAGAACCCCAACCTTGTAATTCTGTTTCTGTGTCTCGGTTTCTTGCTCTCACTGCTTCTGTCTTCCTTTTTTTTTTTTTTTTTCACAATTTTTCCTTTTCACACTTTTTTAAAAGGCCCAGTTTTGTTTTAGCTCTCACCTCCACATTTTATCTTGTTAATTATCGCTCTGGTCTTCCTCCCAACTAGGCAGCAGAGGCCGGGCCTTCAGAAGAAGGTCCCACATGGCTCAAGTGAACTAGATATGTCAGGGAATAAAGACTTTCTACTGATAATTCAGCCTCCAGCAAATGAGCTAGCGGTAGGGAAAACCCCCACCCAAAAAAACCCCTGAATTCTATCTCTGTTTCTGTGTCTCGGTTCCTGTCTCTCACTGCTTCTCTCTTCCCTATTTGTAGTTATTTTTCTTTTTTGACACTTTTTAAAAAACGCACATTTTTTTTTTTCTGTCTCTCAGCTCCAGTGTTCAACTTGTCAATTATTGCTCTGTTCCTCCCACCCAGGTAGAAGAGGCCAGGCCTTCAGATGAAGGTTCCACATGGCTCCAGTGAACTAGATATTTCAAGGAATAAAGAGTTTCTACTGATAATTCAGCT
The DNA here is from genome assembly GCF_000334495.1 of Tupaia belangeri chinensis. NCBI lineage: Eukaryota > Metazoa > Chordata > Mammalia > Scandentia > Tupaiidae > Tupaia > Tupaia belangeri. The sequence goes on along the minus strand of NW_006204675.1, from coordinate 592,119 downwards.
TCCTTCAAACGACCTAGAGGTAGGGAGCCATCCCCTTCATGCACCCCCAGTCTTCTATCTCTGTTTCTGTGTCTCAGTTCCTGTCTCTCCCTGCTTCTGTCTTCCCAATTTTTTTGTAATTCTTCCATATTACAGTTTTTTTAAAGGCACGGTGTTTCTCTGGCTCTCAGCTCCAACTTTTATCTTGTTAATTATCGTTCCAGTCCTCCCACCCAGGCAGAAGAGTCCACACATTCAGAAGAAATTTCCACATGGATCTAGCACACTAGATATTTCAGGGAATAAAGATTTTCTACTGATAATTCAGCCTCCTGCAAACAAGTTATTGGAAGGGAGTCCACCCCCCACACACCCTGCACCTCCAACCTTCTGTCTCTTTTTCTGTGTCTTGGTTCCTGTCTCTCCCTGTTTCTGTCTTCCCTATTTTTAATAATTTCTTTTGCAACTTTTTTTTTTTTAAATAGCACAGTTTTTCTCTGGCTCTCAGCTCCATCTTTTATATTGTTAATTATCACTCTTTGCCTCCCTCCCTGGCAGAAGAGACCGGGCCTTCAGGAGAAGGTTCAACATAGCTCAAGTAAACTACATATTTCAGGGAATAAAGATTTTCTACTGATAATTCAGCCTCCAGCAAGCGAGCTAGCAGTGGGGAGCCCTGGCCCCTCACTCCAAGCCATCTATCTCTGTGTGTCTCGGTTCCCGTCTCTCCCTACATCTCTCTTTCCTTTTTTTTTGTAATTTTTTATTTTAACACTTTTTTTAAAAGGCACAGTTTTTCTCTAGCTCTAAACTCTACTTTTTACCTTGTTAATTATCACTCTGATTCTCCCATCCATGCAGAAGACACCAGGACTTCAGAAGAAGGTTCCACATGTCTCTAGCAAATTAGATATTTCAGGGAATGAAGATTTTCTACTGCTAATTCAGCCTCCAGCCAATGAGCTACTGGTAGGGAGCACCCTCATGCACCCCTGGCCTTCTATCTCTTTTTCTGTGTCTCAGTTTCTGTCTCACCCTGCTTCTGTCTTCCCTTTTTTTAAAATAATTTTTCCTTTTTACACTTTTTTTAAAAGGGCACTGTGTTTCTCTGGCTCTTAACTCCACATTTTATCTTCTTAATTATTGCTCCTTGCCTCCCTCCCTGGCAGAAGAGGCTTGACCTCTAGAAGAAGGATCCACATGGCTAAAGTGAGCTAGATATTTCAGGGAATGAGGATTCTCTACTGGTAATTCAGCCTCCTGCAAATGAGCTAGCAGTAGGGAGCATCCACCTCCACACCACAAACCTTCTATTTATGTTTCTGTGTCTCGGTTCCTGTCTCTCCCAGCTTCTGTATTGTATTTTTATTTGGTAATTCTCTACTGCTAATTCAGCCTCCAGCAAATGAGCAACAGGTTGGGAGCCCCCCCCATGCACCCCCAGGCTTCCATCTCTTATTCTGTGTCTCAGTTTCTGTCTCACCCTGCTTCTGTCTTCCCTTTTTTTTGGTAATTTTTCCTTTTTACACCTTTTCAAAAGGCACCATGTTTCTCTGGCTCTCAGCTCCACCTTTTATCTTGTTAATTATTGCTCTGGTCCTCTCACACAGGCAGGAGAGGCCAGACTTTCAGAAGAAGAATCCACATCGCTCCAATGAACTAGATATTTCAGGGAATGAGGATTATCTACTGGTAATTCAGCCTCCAGCAAATGAGCTAGCAGTAGGGAGCATCCACCTCCACACCACAAACCTTCTATTTATGTATTTTTTCTTTTTTCCCTTTTTTTTTTTTTTTTTTTTTTTTTAAGGAACAGTGTTTCTCTGGCTCTCAGCTCCAACTTTTAGGTTGTTAATTATCGCTCTGGTCCTCCCACCCAGGCAGAGGAGCCCGAGCCTTCAGAAGAAGCTTCCACATGGCTCCAGTGAACTAGATATTTCAGGGAATGAAGATTTTCTACTGATAAATCAGCCTCAAGCAAATGAGCTATCAGTAGGGAGCTTTTCTCCTGCAACACCAATCTTCTATCTCTGATTCTGTGTCTCGGTTCCTGTCTCTCCCTGCTTCTGTCTTCCTTATTTTTTTTTGTAATTATTCCTTTTTTACATTTTTTTTCAAAGGCACAGTTTTTTCTTGCTCTCAGCTCCAACTTTTATCTTGTTAATTATCGCTCTGGTCCTCCCACCCAGGTAGAAGAAGCTGGGCCTTCAGAAGAAGGTTCCACATGACTCCAGCAAACTAGATATTTTAGAGAATGAAGATTTTCTACTGATAATTCAGCCTCCAGCAAATGAGCTACCAGTAGGGAGCCACCCCCCCCAGCGCCTCCAGCCTTCTGTCTCTTTTTCCTCTTTTCTGTGTCTCAGTTCCTGTCTCTCCGTCCTTCTGTATTCCCTATTTTTAATAATTTTTTTTTACAATTTTTTTTTAAAGTACAGTTATTCTATGGCTCTCACATCCATCTTTCACCTTGTTAATTATTGCTCTCGGCCTCTCAACCTGGCAGAAGAGGCCTGGTCTTCAATTTTTTTTTTTTAAAGTACAGTTATTCTATGGCTCTCTCCTGCATCTTTCACCTTGTTAATTATCGCTCTTGGCCTCACAACCTGGCAGAAGAGGCCTGGCCTTCAGTAGAAGATTCAGCATGGCTCAAGTGAACTAGATATTTCAGGGAATGAAAATTTTCTACTGATAATTCAGCCTCCAGCAAATGAGGTAGCAGGAGGGAGTCCTGGCCCCTCACCCCCAGCCATGTATTTCTGTTTGTGTGTCTTGGTTCCTGTCTCTCCCTGCATCTCCCTTTCCTATTTTTTTTTGTAATTTTTTCATTTTTACGCTTTTTAAAAAGGCAGTTTTTCTCCGTCTCTAAGCTCTACATTTTATCTTGTTAATTATCGTTCTCGTTCTCCCACTCAGGCAGAAGAGGCCCAACTTCAGAAGAAAGTTCTGCATGTATCCAGCAAACTAGCTATTTCAGGGAGTGAAGATCTTCTACTGCTAATTCAGCCTCCAGCAAATGAGCTAGCAGTAGGGAGCTCCACCATGCACCCTCAGCCTTCTATGTCTGTTTCTGTGTCTCAGTTCATGCCTTTCCTGGCTTCTGTACTCTCTCTTTTTTTGTAATTTTTCCTTTTTTTCACTTTTTTTCAAAGGCACAGTTATTCCTTGGCACTCAGCTCCAACTTTTATTTTGTTAATTATTGCTCTGGTCTTCCCACCCAGGCAGAAGAGGTGGGGCCTTCAGAAGAAAGTTCCACATGGCTCCAGCAAAGTAGATATTTCAGGAAATGAAGATTTTCTGCTGAAAATTCAGTCTCCAGAAAACAAGCTTGCTGTAGGGAGCTCCCTCCCCCCTGCACCCCGAGCCTTCTATCTCTGTTTCTGCATCTCGGTACCGGCCTCTCCCTGCTTCTGCCTTCCCTTTTTTTTCTTTGTAATTTTTCCTTTTTACACATTTTTTTTAAAAACACAGTTTATTTGTGGCTCTCTGCTCCACCTTTTATCTTGTTAATTATCACTCTGGTTCTCCCACCCAGGCAGAAGAGGCTGGGCCTTCAGAAGAAAGTTCCACATGGCTCCAGTGAACTAGATATTTCAGGGAATGAAGATTTTCTGCTGATAATTTGGCCTTCAGCAAACAAACTAGTGGTAGGGTGCCTTTCCCATGAACTGCCAACCTTATAACTCTCTTTCTGTGTCTCGGTTCCTTGATCCTCCCTGATTCTGTTTTCCCCCTTTTTTTTGTAATTTTTCTTTTTCACATTCTTCTAAAAGGTACAGTTTTTTTCTGAATCTCAGCTCCACCTTTCATTTTGGTAATTATCACTCTGGTCCTCCCACCAAGGCAGAAGAGGGCAGACCTTCAGAAGAAGTTCTACTTGGCTCCAGCACACTAGATATTTCAGGGAATGAAGATTTTCTACTGATAATTCAGCATCCAGCAAGCGAGCTAGCGGTAGGGAGCCACCCCCCCCACCTTGCACCTCATACCCATTATCTCTGTTTCTGTGTCTTGGTTCCTCTCTCTTTCTGCTTCTGTCTTCCCTTTTTTTCAACATTTTTTATTACCTTTTTAAAATGCACAGTTTTTCTCTGGCTCTTAGCTCCACATATTATTTTGTTAATTATTGCTGTGGTCTTACCACCCAGGCTGAAGAGGTCAGGCCTTCAGAATAGGGTTCCACATGACTCCAGTGAACTAGACATTTCAGGGAATGAAGATTTTCTACAGATAATTTAGCCTCCAACAAATGAGCCAGAAGTACAAAGCCCTCCTCCTCACACCCCCAGGCTTCTATCTCTCTTTCTGTGTCTCACTTCTAAGTCTCTCTGCTTCAGCCTTCCCTTTTTCTTGTAATTTTTTTTCTTTTTACACATTTTTAAAAAGACACAGTTTTTCTCTGTCTTTTAGCTCCAACATCTATCTTGTTAATTATTGCTCTGGTCCTCCCACCCATGCTGAAAAGGCCAGACCTGCAGAAAAAGGTTCCACATGGCTCCAGCCAACTAGATATTTCAGGGAATGATTATTTTCTACTAATAATAGAGCCTCCTTGAAATGGGCTAGTGTTAGGGAGCCCCTGTCTGCACCCCAGTTCTTCTATCTCTGTTTCTGTGTCTCGGTTCTTGTCTCTCCCTGCTTCTGTCTTCTCTTTTTTTCATAATTTTTCTTTTTTACACTTTTTTTAAAAGGCAGTTTTTCTGTGGCTCTCAGCTCCACCTCTTATCTTGTTAATTATCATGCTCGTTCTTCCACCCAGGCAGAAGTGGCCTGGCCTTCAGAAGGTTCCACATGGCTCCAGTGAACTAGATATTTCAGGAAATGAGGATTTTCTATGGATAATTCAGCCTCCAGCAAATGAACTAGAGGAAGGGTGCCATCCCTCCTGCACTCCCTACCTATTATCTATGTTTCTGTGTCTCGGTTGCTGTCTCTTCCTGCTTCTCTCTTCCATTTTTTAAAATAATTTTCTTACACTTTTTTTTTTTGAGAATTTACAATTTTTTTTTTGAGAGTCTTTTTGCTATAGGGCGTGTGCACTTGCCAGACCGACAGAGAGAAACATAGAGACAGAAAGCGAGAAATCGCCTCCCAGGGGGGATGGTCACACCACAATCCCTTCTCCATTCTCCTCTCAGGATCTTGGGCATGCGTACACATGTGCCCAGTGTGAGTTTTAAGCCACCTGGTCAGGGATGCGAACCGCAGTCAGCTACATGGGAGTCCAGCGACATAGCCATTACACTAACTACTGGTTCCCTTTACCCTTTTTTTTTTTTAAAGGCACAGTTTTTCACTGGCTCTCAGCTCCACCTTTTATCTTGTTAATAATTGCTCTGGTCACCCCACCCAGGCAAAGGAAGCTGGGTCTTCAGAAGAAAGTTCCACATGGCTCCAGTGAACTAGATATTTCAGCAAATTAGGGTTTTCTACTGATAATTCAGCCTCCAGCAAAAGAGCTAGCAGTAGGGAGCACCACACCTGCACACCCATCCTTGTATTTCTGTTTCTGTGTCTCAATTCCTGTCACTCCCTGCTTCTGTCTTCCCCTTTTTTTTAATAATTTATTTTACAATTTTTAAAAAAAGCACAGGTTTTCTCTTGCTTTCAGCTCCACTTTTTGTTATGTCAGTAATCCCCTCTGGTTCTTCCACCCACGCAGGAGAGGTGAGGCTTTTAGAAAAGGATTCTTCATAGCTCCTGCAAAGTAGTCATTTCAGGGGACAGGAAAAATGAAGAGTTTCTACCAATAATTCTGTCTCCAACAAACAAAGCTAGTATGGTAAGGGACCCCTCTAGCCATCTACCTGTCTCTGTGTCTCCACCCTTGTCTCTCTCTGCTTCTGTCCTCTCATTTTTTGTAATTTTTTTAATGATTTTTTTTAAAGGTAAGGTTTTTGTCTTGCTCTCAGTTCCACCTTTTGTTATGTCAATAATCCCCTCTGGTCCTTCCACCCAGGCAGGAGAGTTGAGGAGTCCTTCAGAAGAGGATTCCTCATGGATCCTGCAAAGTAGTCATTTCAGGGTACAGGGAAAATGAAGAATTTCTACTGATAATTCCATCTCCAGCAAACAAATCTAGCATGGTAGAGAGCCCCTGTGGCCTTCTTTCTGTCTCTGTGTCTCAGTCCTTGTCCCTCTCTGCTTCTGTCCTCTTTTTTGTAATTTTTCCTTCTTATGATTTTCTTAAAAGTAAAGTTTTTGTCTTGCTTTCAGCTTCACCTTTTTTTTTTTTTTTTTTTTTTTTTTTTTTAATAATTACCACTGGTCCTTCTACCCAGGCACGAGAGTTGAGGGGGCCTTCAGAAGAGGATTCTTCATGGCTCCTGCAAAGTTGTCATTTCATAGGATAGAAAAAATGAAGAGTTTCTACCAATAATTCAGCCTCCAGCAAACAAAGCTAGCGTGGTAAGGAGCTCCTCTGGTCTCCTCTCTGTCTCTGTGTTTCTGTCTTTGTCTCTCTCTGCTTCTGTCCTCTCATTTTTTTGCAATTTTTTAAAGATAAAGATTTTTAAAATTTTTGTTGTTATTGTTATTTTTAAGAAAAGCAATAATTACTACTTTTCTTGCTTTTTTATGTGTTTTTTCTCTTTCTTTGTCATTGTTTCTCTCTCATTTGTTCTCTTTTTTTCTTTTCTCTCCTCTCTTCAATATCCATTCAATGTTTTTCTAGGTGGATCTAAGGGCACTGTAGCTAAACATCTAAATTCTATGAGGGTTTACATATTCCTCATTATCTACTGAATGTGATGCAACAGTGATCACAACAGAATGGCAAAGAGATTCCAGATCACCTGTGTCTGCTTGTTCCTGAACACTCAGATTGAACTTCAAGAATTCAAAAGAAAAACACCATCCTTCAGATGACAAGAAATCACTGCAGGACCACAAGAAATATGGGAAAGCAAGAAAATTCTTCTCCTCCAAGGGAGAAGAATAATCCCTTTTAATCTTCAAGCAGTTCAAAGCAAATCATGGAAATGTCTGATAAATAATTTAGAGTATTCATAATGGTGAAGCTAACTGAGATGGAAGAGAAGAGAGACATTGAACTGCTAAAGAGAAAGGAGAAAGAAGTTGACGAGTTATGGGAGGTGAGGAAATACTTGTAAGATCTAAAAGAGGAATTACACACTTTGCAAAAGAGTCAAACGGAACTGTTAGAGATGATGTCTGTAATACAGGAAGTCAAAATCTCCCTTGAAAGTATTAGAAGCAAACTAGATCATACAGAAAATATAATCTCTGATGCAGAAGATTGCTGGCCTAGAAAAATCCACCAAGACTGAGAAAATGGCCCCCAAATTTGAGAATAATATATGAGAAGAAGTACTAGATACCATCAAACATCCAAACATCTGGATAATTGGCATTCCAGAAGGTGAAGCGACCCATAAGGACATTGATAGTATATTCCATGAAATCCTGGAAGAAAACTTTCCAAACATAGAGAGGCATTCAAAGATCCAGTCACAAGAAATACAAAGGATCCCAAATAGAATCAACCCAAGAAGATCTTCTCCAAGACACATTATAGCCTGGTTGACCAAAACCACAGACAAAGACAAGATACTAAGATTGGCAAAAGAAAAACATCAAGTTACCTACAAAGGACATCCCATCAAGCTAACAGCAGCTCTGTCATCAGAAACAATTGAGCGAGACAAGAATAAAAAAAAATTCAAAATGTTAAGAAAAAAAGCAAATTTAGTCAAAAATACTGTACCCGGCAAGATTATCTTTCATGTGGGAAGAAAATACAAGAACATTCTCAGATAAACAAAACCTGAAAGAATTTACCAGCACCAGACCAGATCTCCAAGAAGTTCTCAAGGGTATGCTATATCAGGAAAATTAAATACAGACACATGGAAATAAGGGTTCAAAAACTGAGAAAGTGGCCAGCTTAATCAAAGGTACAGGTCTGGAGTTGAGTATTATATCCTAGAATTTAATAGAAAAAATGGGACCAGAACAGAAGATAAAGTATATGAGACTGATAGGTTCATGCACCTACTATTTGAACAGAATCTTAACCTGTTTCCTGGCTTTAAGAAAAGTTTCTTAACATTTCTATAACTTAAGTTAAAACTGGTTTTCTTAATAGTACCATATGAACTTACCATTGAAAGGGGTTAGATTATTTAAGAAATTGTGTGATCAATACAATGTGGGTGGAAAAGGAATAGAAGATAATTGTAGACACCAGACAGTGGGAGAAGAGGGTGGGAAAGAACAGAGGGTCAGAAAGAGGGGTAGAAAATTTTGGATAATAATATAGGGAAAGAAAATAAATTAAGTTACAAAAAAAGAGAAGCAGGGATAGACAGAGACAGAGACCCAGAAATAGAGACAGAAGTCCATTGTGGGTGTGGGATTGCCTATCAAACTAGTTTGTTTGCTGGAGGCTGTATTATCAGTAGAAAATCTTCATTTCTCATGTGCTCTGAAATACCTACTTCACAGTAGCCAATAGGATTCTGCTTTTGAAAGTCTCGTCTCTCCTGCCTGGGTGAGAGGACCAGAGTGATAATTAACAAGATAAAATGTGGAGTTGAGAATAAGAGAAAACTGTTACCATTAAAAAAATGTAATAAGAAAACATCACAACAAAAAATGGGGAGACAGAAATAGGGAGAGAAAGAGACAGAGATGCAGAAATAGAGAAAAAGGGCCAGTTGGGGTGAAGGACACTCTACCATGCTAGCATGTTTGCTGACAGCGAAGTACGAGTAGAAAATCTTCATTTCTCGTGTGCCCTGAAATACCTAGTTCATAGTAGCCATGATGAATCTACTTCTAAAGGTCTGGCCTCTCCTGCATGGGTGAGAGGACCAGAGCGATAATTCACAATATAAATCGTGGGGCTTAGAGCAAGAGAAAAATGTTCCCATTATAAAGAAATATAAAAAGAAAAAATTACAACAAAAAATGGGAAGACAGTAGCAGGGAGACACAAAGACTGAGACACAGAAATAGAGAGAGAAGGGCAGTGGGGGTGGGGGGCTCCCTACCAAGATAGCTTTTTTGCTGTAGGCTAAATAATCAGTAGAAAATCATTATTTTTCATGTGCCCTGAAATACTTAGTTTGCAGTAGCCATGAGGAATCTTCCTCTGAAGGCCATGACTCTTCTGCCTGGGTGGGAGGACCTGCGTGATAATTAACAAGAGAAAAGATGGAGCTGAGAGCAAGAGAAAAATGTTACCATTTAAAAAATTGAAAAAAGAAATTACAACAAAAAATGGGAAGACAGAAGCAGGGAGAGACAGAGACTCAGAAATAGAGATAGATATGCCGTGGTGTTGGGGGACTCCCTACCATGCTAGCTTGTTTGCTCGACGCTGAATTATCAGTAGAAAAATCTTCTTTTTTTGTGTGCCTTGAAATACATAGTTTGTAGTAGCCATGAGGAATCTTTTTCTGAATGCCTGGCCTCTCCTGCCTTCATGGGAGGACCAGAGTGATAACTAACAAGATAAAGGGTAGATCTAAGAGGAAGACAAAAATGTAATCATTTAAAAGATATGTAAAAAAGAAAAAATATATGAAAAACTGGGAAAATGGAAGCAAGGAGAGACAGAGACCCAGAAATAGAGACAGAAGGCCAGTGGGGGTGGGGATCTTCCTACCATACTAGCTTGTTTGCTGGAGGCTGAATTATCAGTAGAAAATCTTCATTTGTCATGTGCCCTGAAATACCTGGAAATAAAGCCATGAGAATTCTGCTTTTGATGGCCTGGCCTCTCCTGCCTGGGTGGGAGGAACAGAGCGATAATTAACAAGATAAAGGGTGGAGCTGAGAATAAGAAAAGTGTTACCATTAAAAAGAAATGTAAAAAGAAAAAATTGCAACAAAAAATGGGGAGACATATGTAGGAAGAGACAGAGGCACAGAAATAGAGAAAAAAGGCCAGTAGTGGTGGGGGGCTCCCTACCACACTAGCTTGTTTTCTTGAGGCTGAATTATCAATAGAAAATCTTTATTTCTCATGTGTCCTGAAATACCTAGTTTGCAGTAGCCATGAGGAATCCTATTCTGAAAGCCTGGCCTCTCCTGCCACACTAGCTTATTTCCTGGAGTGTTAATTATCAGTAGAAAATCTTCATTTCTCATGTGCTCTGAAATTCCTCATTCCTAGTAGCCCTGAGGGATCTTCTCTCTACTTGGTTCTTTTTATGATGTCTATTCATTCAAGTCATGAAAGGACTTTTTTTATCTCCTGGAGCTGATTGTGTCTTTTCTCATCCATCTCTGTTGTTTTGGTCACTACAAATATTTGAAATTCATTATCCAACATCTCTTTGACATCCATTGTATTGACTATGGATGATGTGGGCTTGTCAATTTCTCATGGAGTAGAGGCCTTTTGTTGGTTGCTCATAGTGTTTGAGCCTCTACAATTGTTCCTAGTAATATGGTGTTCTATATGTCCCTTTCTAACTTATTTGAGTTATCTCTGAGTTATTTAAAAAGTGTGCTGGATTATAAAACTGGTGCTCTCTCTTCTGGTATGTCTACCTGAGGCTCACCAGTACCATGCACGTTCTCACTAGTCTTGGATGACCTAAAAATCCACCTTGATTCTAAGGAATGATGAACTCCACTGACTTAGCAACCTTCACCTCAGGATCATAGAAAATATTGTGCAGCACGTGTTGCATGTAGCACTCTATTCAAAACACTGAAATTAAGAGAGTTGAAAGGCAAGTGGGGAAGTGGTGAAGTATAAACAATGGGTCAAGTCCATTAAACTTGCACCCACAGGAGGTGTGATGTCCAGCAATGCTGCTGGTTTAAACCAGTCTCCAGATAGGGTGAGGAAGAGTGCACGTTTATCTTGAAGTGTGAAGAGACAAACCTAAATTCCAGAAATGAGTAAGGGTTGAGATGAGGGGCAGGTATGGGCCATTAGATCCTGCAGTCAAATACAGCCTGCTGTCTAGCATGCCACTGACTTAAATAGGTCACCAGAAAAGGTGGGAAAGGGTGCAAGTTTATCCTTAAGTCCCAAGAAACAAATGTGAAGTCCAGAGGTGAGCAGGGGTGGGGATGTGTGACAGGTCCTAGACATTATGGCCTGCATTATGACTGGTGTTCAGCACAGCTGCTGCCTTGACTCAGTCTCCAGATAAGATGAGGAGGGGTACAAGTTCATCTTAAAGTCCCAAGAAACAAATCTAAATTTCAAAGATAAGTAGAGGTGGGGAAGAGCAATGATTCTCAATGTTAAGGCCTGCAGTCACAGGCAACCCGATGTCTGGCAATACATATAGCTTAAACCAGTCTCCATATGGAGTATGGAGAGCACAAGTTCATCCTAAATTCCCAAGAAGAAAACCTGAAGTCCAGAGGTGTGTAGGAATGGGTATGAGTGATGGGTCCTGGCTATTAGGGCTTGCACCTACAAACATCCTGGTGTCCAGAACCATTGTTGGCTTTAATTGGCCTCCAGAAGGGGTGAGGTGGGGTTTAAGTTAATTTTAAAGTCCCAAAAAACAAACCTGAAATTCACAGACTAATAGGAGTGGGAATAAGTGATGAGTCTGGACCATTAGGGCTTGCAGCAAATGACAGGCTAGTGTCTGGTAATGCCAATGGCTTGAACCAATCTCTAGATGGAATGAGGAGGGGTTCAAGTAAGCCATGAAGTTCCAAGAAACAAACCTGAAGTCCAGAGACAAGTAGGGTTGTGTTTGGGCTGTGACCAATAGTAATAGGGGTAAGTGAAGTGTCTGGGCCATTACCACCAACAGCATGGTGTCCAGCAACACTGCTGGCTTAATTAGTCTCCAGATGGGGTGAGGAGGGGTGCAAGTTTATCTTGAACTCCCAAGAAACAAACCTGAAGTCCAAAGATGAGTAGGGGTGGGGATGAGTGATGAGTTCTGACAAGAGGGATTTCAGCCATGGGCAGCTTGGTGTCCAGCACTGCCACTGGCTTATACATCTCTTGATGGGGGTGGGAAAGGGTGCAAGTTCACTTTAAAGTCCCTAAAAATAACACTTATGTCAAGACACAAGTAGGGGTGGGGATGAGCTATGGGTCCCAGCAGTTAGAAACTGTAGCCTAAGGCAGCCTGGTGTTCAACAATGTGCTGGTTTAAACTGATATCCAGGTGAAGTGGGGAATAGTGAAAGTTTGTTTGAAAGTCCTAAGAAACAAAGATAAAATCCAGAGATGAGTAGGGGTGGGAGGAGCAAGAGGTCTGGGCATTTAGGTCCTGCAGTCAAATGCAGCCTGGTGTTTGGCAGTGCCACTGATTTGAATCAGTCTGCAGATAAAGTGGAAAAGGGTGTAAGTTTGTCTGGAAGGCCCAAGAAATAAACGTGAAGTCCAGAGATAAATAGGAGTGAAAATGAACTATCAATCTCAGCAAGAGGGTATGTAGAAATATTCAGCCTCATGTCTGGCAATGCTGCTGGCTTGAACTGATCTCCAAATACTGATCTCCAAATGGGGTGGGGAAAAGTGAAAATTCATCTGGATAGCAAAAGAAATAAACCTGACTTTCAGAAATGAACAGGAGTGGGGATGAATGACAAATCATGATGTTAGGGTCTGAAACCACAGCAGCCCTGGGTCTGATAATGCTGTGGCTTGAAATGATCTCCTGATGCAGTGGGGAAGTGCACAAGTTTGTCTTGAAATCCCAAGAAATCAACCTGAAGTCTAAGACATGTAGAGTTGGGGATGAGCAATGAGCCCTGACCTTTATGTCCGGGAGCTACGAACAGCCTGGTGTCTGGGAATATCACTGGCTTGAACTGGTCTCCAGTTGGCTGTGGAGGGGTGCACATTTGTTTTGAAGTTCCAAGAAATAAACTTAAAATTCAGAGATGAGTAGGGGAGAGGATGAATAATGAATCCTGGTCATTAGGGTCTGCACCACCAGAAGACTGTCCATCACTACTGCTGGCTTGAACTGGACTCAATATGGGGTTGAGAGAGGTGAAAGTTTATTCTGAAGTCCCAAGAAGCAAACCTGAAGTCTAGAGATGAAAAGGAATAGGACTAAGTGATGATTCCTGACTTAAAGCCACCAGAACCTGGTGTCTGGCAATGCTGCTGAATTAAACCTGTGTTCAGATGGTGTTGGGAGGATTGCAAATTTGTCTTGAAGTCCCATAAAACAAACCTGAAGTCCAGAGATGAGTAAGGGCAGGGATGAATGATGGGTCCTGGCCATTAGGGCCTACACCCCAACAACAGCCTGGTGTCTAGCACTGATGCTACCTTAAAATGGTCTCCATATGGGGTAGTGGGGAGTACAACTTTATCCTGAAGTACCAAGAAACAAATCTGAAGTCCAGAGACGAGTAGAGGTGGGGATGAGCAATGAGTCCCCACGATTGGCACCTGCAGCCACAGGAATCCTGGTTTCCAGCAATGCCACTGACTTGAACTGATCTCCTCCACATAGGTTAGGGAAGGGTGCAAGTTTGATACAGATAATTAATTAGTATCCCAGAAGAAAAAGAAAATAATAAATGTATTGATAATTTATTTCATAAAATCCTGGAATAAAATCTTTCAGATATCTAGACCCAAGTAATACATAGGACTGTGAGTAGAATCAACCAACGAAGATCCTCTCCAAGGCACATTATAGCCATATTGGCAAAAACAACAGACAAAGCCAAGACACGACAGTTGGCAACAAGGGAACATTGATTTACTTACAAAGGTCTCCTATCAGGCTAACATCAGACCCCTCAGCAGAAACAATGCAGGCAAAGATTAGAAAATATACTCAAAGTGTTGAATGAAAAACATTTTGACCAAGAATACAATAACTGTCATAATTATCTTTCATATGGGAAAAAAAGATAAAAGAAATTCTCAGATAAACAGAATTTCAAGGAATTTACCAACTCCGGACCATATCTACAAGAGGTTCTGAAATGAGTGCTATACAAAATAAACTAAAAAGTCAGAAAGACATTTATAAGAGAAGAAAAAGCAACCAAGAAAAATAGCTCACTTAATGATAGGAACAGGTCTGGAAATATTTATAATAACATTGAATGTCAACAAATTAAATTCTCCTATTAAGAGACAGAGACTAGCTTAATGGATAAAAAAACAGAAATCCTCTATCTGTTGCCTACAAGAAACTCACTCTATGGATAAAGACATATATAGACTAAAAGAGAAGGGCTGGAAAGAAATATTCCATGCAAATGGAAATCAAAAAAGGGCTGGAGTTGCAATATTGATTTCAGACAATACACGTTTCAAGTCAAAGACTATATAAAGAAACAAAGAAGGGCACTATATGATAGTAAATGGGGTAATCTAGCAAGAAGACATAAAATTATAAATATCTATGCACCCAACTCTAGAGTACCTAAATATGTGAAGAAATTATTGCTGGAACTAAAATGAGAGACAGGAAAAAAAAATTGTAATCTCAACACTCCATTATCTCCTTTAGAAATATCTTCTAGGCAAAAAATAAATAGATGCATACAGGATCTAAATGATGCAAAAACACAAATGGGCTTAATAGATATCTCTAGAACTTTCCACTATATGTCCACAAAATGTACATTTTTCTCACCCTGGCAGGGGATATTTTTAAAGATTAACCATATGTTAGGACAAAAATCAAGCCTTTACAGATTCAATGGCATAGAAAGAATATCCAGCATTTTCTCTGACCATAATGAAATTAAACTCAAGATTAATTTCAAGAAACACCCTCAAAAATAAACAAACACATGGAACCTGAACAACCTACTTCTGAATGACTTCTTCATTATTGAAGAAATTAAGCCTGAAATTAAAAATTTATGGAAACAAATGATAATAAGTACAAAAGTGTCCATAATCTAGGGGACAAAGCAACAGCAGTAACAAGAGAGAAATTCATAACACTTAGTGCACATAAGAAAAAGAAGGAAAGATGGCAAATGAATAACATCATGCTTCAGGGAATTGGAAAAACCACAACAACAACAACAACAACAACAAAAAACAGGTGAAAAGACATAATAAAAGTTCGAACAGAAATAAATAAAATAGAAAAATAAAAAATACAGAAAATAAATGAAAGCAGAAGCTGGCTATTTTAAAAGATTAACAAGATTGGCACACCATTGGCTAGACTGGCAAAGAAGAAAAGGGAAAGACATCAGAGAATTCAAATATATAATGAAACAGGCAACATTACAACAGATATAAAAGAAATAAAAAAATATCATTAGTGGATACTACAAGTGACTATATGCCAACAAACAAAATAACTTGGAGGAGATGGACAAATTCTTGGATGCATATAATCAACCAAGATTTAATCAGGAGGACATAGAAAACTTGAATAGACACGTAACAAGCCAGGAGACTGAATCAGTAATAAATAACCTGATAAAGAAAAGCCCAGGTTCAGATGTCTTTACTTCTGAATTCTACAAAACTTTTAAGAAAGACTTAATCCCTACACTACTCAAATTATGTTTAAAGTTTCAAAAGAAGGAAACCTTTCTAATTTATTTTATGAAGCTTCTATCATTCTAATTCCTTAAGCAGATAAGGATATGATAAAAAGGGAAAACTACAGAACAATTACGTTAATGAATATAGATGCAAAAATTCTCAACAAGATACTTGCAAATTGTATCCAACAATATAAAACAAATATTTTTCATCATGACCAGGTAGGCTTTATCTCAGGGATGCAAGGGTGGTTCAACATACAGAAGACCAAAAATGCACTATACTACATTAACAGAAAAAAGATAAAACTGTAGGATCATTTCAATTGATTAAGAGAAACCATTTAATAAAACAAAATATTCTTTCATGATCAAAAACCTCAGTAAGATTGGTATAGAAGGGTCATTTCTAAACACAATAAATCCATTTATGAATATCATACAGCCAACGTTACACTGCATGCAGACAAGCTAAAAGCTTTTTTACCAAAAACTGTTACTAGGCAAGGCTGCCCACTTTCTCCACTGCTTTTTAATATAGAGATGTAAGTCTTAGCTAATACAATCAGAAAAGAGAACAATATAAAAGCCATTTAAACAGGTAAAGAAGAGTTGAAAATATTTTTATTCTCAGATGAAATGATGGTATACTCATAAAACCCAATGGTCTCTATAAAATACTTCTCAAAGAAATATGTGAATACAGGGAACAGCAGTTAGCGTAATGGCTATGTTGCTGGACTCCCATGTAGTCGACCATGGTTTGAGTCCTGGACCTGGTGGCTTAAATTTATGCCAGACGCATGTGGGTGCATGCCCAAGATCCTGAGAGGAGAATGAAGGAGAAGGGATTGTGGCATGGTCATCCCCCCTGGGGGGTGATTTCTTGCTTTCTGTCTCTCTGTCTCTGTCTGGTTGGCGAGCGCATGTGCCCTATAGCAAAAACCTCTTCAAAAAAATAAATAAATACGTAAGTGAATACAAAGATACAAAATTAACATCCAAAAATCTGTAGCATTTCTATGTAAGAAATGAAGTACAGCTGAAGAAATTCCTTTTACCATAGGCACAAAATATTTAAGATATCTAGGGAAAAACCTAAGAAAATTAAAAACCTTTACAAAAAAAACTATGAAAATCTTAAATAAGGTAATAAAAGTGACATAAAAAATGGAAGGAGATCCCATGTTCCTGGATCAGAAGAATTTACATAATTGAAATGACAATTCTACCCAAATTAATCTACATATTTAATACAATTTCAATTGAAATACCAGTTGTTCTTCACAGATCTAGAAAACACATTCATAGAATTTGTCTGAAATTATAAAGGAACTCATAATATCAATGTAATCCTGTGCAAGAAGAGTGGAAAGAGAGGTATATCACTTCTTGTAATCCTGTCCTAGAAGAGTGGAATGAGAGGCATATCACTCCTTGGTCCCAAGATATACTATAAAGCATTGATGATCAAATCAGCATGGTATTGGCATAAAAGCAGACATATATACACCAATGAAATAGAATAGAGACCCTAGAAATAACCCCCAAAGCTTACAGCCAACTGATATTTGACAAAGGATACCAGTCAATCCATTGAGAAAAGGAAACCTCTTTAGTAAATGGTGATGAATAAACTGGGTATCCACCTACAGAAAAATAAAACTGAACCCTCATCTTTCACCATTAACAGAAGTCAACTCAAAATGGATCAAAGATCTGAACCTATGACCTCAAAAAATAAAACTACTGGTAGAAAATGCTAGGAAAAACTCTGGGTAACATTGACGTAGGCAAAGACTTTTTAAATAAGACTCCTAAAGCACAGGCAATAATTCCTAAAATAGACAAATGGGACTACATCAGACTTAGAAGTTTCTGCACTGCAAAGGACACAGTAAAAGTGTGAGTCAACAACCCTCAGAATGGGAGAATATTTTGATTATTTTTGTAAAATATGCTTTAGAGAAGGGACTGATAAACAGAATATACAGGGAACTCAAGCTTCTTATGAAACAAAAAAGCAATTAAAAGATGGGAAAATAAGCTAAACAAAAATCTCTCTAAGGAAGATATATAAAAAGCAAGAAGAATATTCTAAACATTTCTTATCATTAGAGAGATACAGATTAAAACCATAATGAGATACTACCCAACCCCTGTAAAAATGGCAAAGATTAAAAATATAAAAAGTCTGGGAACCAGCAGTTAGTGTGATGGCTATTGCTGGACTCCCACGTAGTCGACCACAGTTCACGTCCCAGACCCGGTGGCTTAAAACTCATCAGGGTGCATGTGTGTGTGTGCCCAAGATCCTGAGAGGAGAATGGAAGAGAAGGGATTGCAGAGTGGTCATCCCCCTTGGGGGTGATTTCTCGCTTTCTATCTCTCTGTCTCTCTCTGTATGTCTGGTGAGTGCATGTGCCCGATAGCAAAAACCTCTCCAAAAAAAAAGAGAAATAAATAAATAAATAATAAAACTATAAAAAGAGGTAAGTGTTGGTGGGGATGTGGTGAAGAGGGAAATCTCCTACAGTGTTGGTGGGAATGTAAACTCATTGAGCCACTGTGGAGAACAATATGGAGGTTGCTCAAAGATCTACAAATAGAACTACCATTTAAGCCAGCAATCTCACTTCTGGGTATCAACACAAAAGATACAACACTCTATCAGAAAAGTGCTTTAACATCAATATTTATTACAGCATTATTTATAATCTCTAAGACATGGAACCAACCCAAATGGCCAGAAACTGATGAATGAATTAAAAAGTGTGGCACATATACTCTACGTAATACTACACAGTTATAAAATAAAAGAAAACAAAACAACGAAAAAAACCAAGACCCTGACATTTGATAGAAAGTTATTGGATATGAAGGATCTATTAGTGAATGAAGTAAGCCAGGATATGCAAGAAAGATACAGTATGTATCCACTTAGTATATGTCTACTATTGGCACCTTATGGTAGAGATTAAAATAGTGGAGGGAATAAAAGATGTGAAAACAGCAATGATTAGACAGTGTGGAACAGAACTGGAGAAGAGAAGGGTAACAAGAGAATAGAGAAGCATGACATTAGTGGGACACATATAAGGTTTATTACCTGTTGATGATAAAATGTATAGTATTCTTACCTGGACTGGTCTGAGAAGTAAGCAAAATAATAAATAGTTATTGAGTATTTAAGAGTAATTGGAATAGTAATAATAATAATCTGGAAAAAAGGAAAAGTTATTGGATGATGATACTGGGGATTTTAATGTCTTTTTATTTACTGATATGTATGGTATTCCTTCTGGAAAAGGAAGTGTAAAATCCTGTAATGTTGTATGTGATTCAATGTAATATAAACAAAATTATGGTAATAACACATTTTTAAAAGTAAAAAAAAAATAAATTAAAAGTCACAGAGAGGCACATATAGACAGAGACAGAGATATACGGAGAGACGTAGACAAAGTTTTTCTGTCCACTTGAAATGAATCTGTCTTAAAAATTAGCAGCATAATATCTTCATTCTAGTAAAAGAAAACAATATTTCACAGCTCAATTTGTTATCTATCCCAGGATGGGCCTGTGTGTGTGCCTCTCCTAAATGAAATGGGAAAAAGAAACAATATGCACTATAAAGAAAGGGCTTAAAAGCCCAGAGAATATATTACATTAAAAATTTTCAAAGTGAATTAAAAGTCAGAGGCAGCAATAGCCCTTCCCACTGTAAATGAATCTGGAGAAGTCTCAGCAAAAATCTATATTTTTTTTAGTCAAGGAAAACAACATTTCACAACTAACGCAGGGTATTCATCTCAGGATGAACCTGGAGTTCTTTCTTATCTAAATGGAATGGGAAAAGGAACCATTTTCACTAAAGGAGGAGTTTAGAAGCTCAGTAAATACTTTACCCTAAAAATGTTTAAAAAAAAAAAAAGTCAGATTGAAACACATAGAGACAGAAAGAAATGGATAGATGTAAAAAGAGTTTATCTCATTCACCAGAAATAAATCTGGAAAGTAGTCTCAGCAGTAAATCTTCATTTTTTAAGGAAAAAAAACTAATATTTTACAACAGAAGTTTGATATTTATATCAGGATTGACCTGGGTGTATGCCTTTTCTAGATACAATGGAATAAGGCATCAATTACTACAATAGGAATAAGGCTTAAGCTCCCAGAGAATAGTATGTTTTTTAAAAAATTTAAAAATTTAATAATCACAGGGAGAGATAGAAAGAAATCGAGAGAAAGAGACAGAAATAGCTAAAATCAATGGAAATGAATCTGGAGGGATAATTCTCTGCAGAAAATTTTAATTTTAGGCAAGGAAAGCAATATTTTGGAAATTAATTTTGGTATCCCTCTCAGGATGAACCAGAAGTGTGCCACTTTTAAATGAAAGAGAAATTCACCCATTAGCACAATAAAGAAGGGGCTTAAGAGCTCAGAAATATTTTAGCTTAAAAAAGAACAAAAAAAAAAAATAGAAGTTACAGGGAGAAACAGAGACCTGGAAAGACAGAGAGAAATAGAGAAAAACAGACAGAGGTAGTCCTACCCACTAGAAATGTTTCTGGAAGGAGTAGTCTCAACAGAAAATCTTACTTTTTAGTCTAGGAAGACAATTTCACAGCTGAAGTTTGGTTGTTCTACTCAGTGAGAAATAAGAGGATGTCCAGTCATAGCTAATTTTATTGGAATTTATTAAGTTGGTGGCATACAGGGGGATTCATGTCTCTCAAAACCCTCTAGCTACAAGTGAAAAAGGAAAGGAGCTTATATAGGTCAAAAATGCACAGTCATGTCCGGGATGAGATTCAGAGTGTAAGGTGTAGTGGGCTCAGAATGAGGAGAATGGTAAGGGGTAGGGTTTTATCAATGTAAAAGCAAAAGCACAGTACAGAAGCAAGAAAAGCAGGTTAATCCTCCATCAGGGTAAGTTCTGTCTTTGACTAAACACAAAAGAATTTTAATGGTCTTCATAGCCCAGGGCAAGGGGTCTGACTGATGATTATATCACAAAGGAACATTTTAGGGCAGTTAAGAGGAGTGGGGATTAAAGACAATAGGAATGCTAATTACTCTGTTTTCTCTTAGGCACAGAGGAGAAGCCCAGTTTCTAGTCATAGGAATCCAAGTGTTTATAATGGAGGCACTCCTCCAAGATGGAGTCGCTCCTGCTTCATTCCTCACTTCTCTTGGAGGTGCTCCTCCAAGATGGGGTCATGACTGCTTCATGGTATTCCTCTCAGGATGGGCCTGGGGTTGTTCACTCACTAAATTAAATCTGGAAAGACATCAATTAACACATTAAAGAAGGGGCTTAAGGGCCTAGAAAATACGTTAACTTAAAAATATTAAAAAAAATTAAAAGTCACAGGGAGACACTGCGAGACAGAGACAGGGAGAAATGGAGGAAAGCAAGAGCCACCCATCCACTAGAAACAAATCTGAGGGAAAATCTCAACTGAAAACAATATTTTTAGACATGGAGACAATATTCAATGGTCTAAGTTTGCTCTCCATATCAGTATGGACTTGGAGGTATGTCTTTCCTAAAAATGTACAAAGGCACCAATTAGCACAATAAAAGAGGGACAAAAGAACACGTAGAATACTTCACCTTAAAAAAATAAAATCATTAATAATCACAGGGAGACAGAGAGACAGAGATAAATGGAGAGAAGGAGACAGAAGTAACTTCTTACTATAAGTAATTTGGAGGAAGAATTCTCAGCAGAATTTTGTTTATATTATTTTATTCAAGGAAAGCAATATTTCACTGCTCAAGTTTGGTATCTATCTCAGGATGGCCTGTATTTTGCCATTCCTAAATGGAATGGGGAAAAGCACCAAGTAGAGAAATAAAGGAATGGGTTTAGAGCCCAGAGAATACTTTATATTAGACATTTTTTTAAAAAAAATTATATGTAACAGGGAAACACCGAAAGACCAAGAGAGACAGATAGAAATAGAAAGAAGGAGGCAGATGTAGCCCTTCATACTACAAATGAATCTGTAGAGAGAAGTAACAGCAGAAAATATTTATTTTAGGGACTAGTAGTTAGAGTAATGGCTATGTCACTGGACTCCCCTGTAGTCAACCATTATTCAAGTCCCAGGCCTGGTGACTTAAAATGATGCTGGGTGCATGTGCATGCATGCCCAAGATCCTGAGAGGAAAATGGAGAAGAAGGAATTGCAGCATAACCACCCCCCTCAAGGGGTGATTTCTCTTTTCCTGTCTCTCTATCTCTTTCTGCCTTTCTGGTGAGCACACACACCCTATAGCAAAATCCTCTCCAATAAATAAATAAATAAATAGTTGAAAATGTTAAAAATCACTAGGAGACACAAAGACAGAAAGAGAGGTAGACAGAAATAGAATAATACAGAGGTAGCTTTATCCACTAGCAATAAATCTGAAATGAGAA
>NW_006204675.1:564395-570241 GCF_000334495.1 Tupaia belangeri chinensis | reverse complement strand
CAATATTTTGCAGCTCAAGTGTGATACACATTTCAGAATGCACCTGGGCATGTGCCTTTTCTAAATAGAATCAGGAAAAGCACTAATTGATTCAGAAAGAAGGGCTTAATTGCCCAGAGAATACTTTACCTTAAAAAAAATTTAATTGAAAGTCACATGGAGACACAGAGACAGAAATGGGGGAAATGGAGATAAAGAAACAGAGGTAGCCCTACTCACTAGAAATAAATCTGGAGTGAGAAGTCTCAGCAGAAAATCTTCAATTTTAGTTAAGTAAATCAGTATTTCACAGCTTGTTTGGTATCCATTTTTAAGATGGGCCTGAGGCTGTGTCTTGAACACAATAAAGGAGGTACTTAAGTGTCCCTACAATACTTTATCTTAAAAAAAATGAAAAAATATTAAAAGTCACAGAGAGACCAAGAGAAAGAAAGAGATAAGTAGAAATGAAGAAAAAAAGACAGAGGCTGCCTTACCAATTGGAAATAAATCTGGTGGAAGTTATCTCAGCATACAATACTTATTTTTATTCAAGGAAAGCAGTATTATTATTTTATTATTTTTAAGAGGTTTTTGCTATAGGGCACATGTGCTTGCCAGAAAGACAGAGAGACAGAAAGTGAGAAATCACTCCCTGGGTGGGGGGGTTAGCCATGCCCCAATCCCTTCTCTTCCATTCTCCTCTTAGAATCTTGAGCACTTACACATGCACATGGGCTGGATTTAAGTCACTATATCTGGGACTCAAACCATGGCCAACTCTATGGGAGTTCATCAACATAGCCATTATGCCAACTGTTGTTCCCAGAAACCAATATTATTAGCTCAAGTTTGTTATCTATCCCAGGATAGGCCTGGGTATGGGCCTTTCTTAAATGGAATGGAGAAAGTTATCAATTATCACAATAAAAGAGGGACTTAAGGGATCACAGAATACATTATAAAGGTTTTTTAAAAAACTTAAGAGAGATACAGAGAGACAGAAAGAGACTGAGTGAAATGGAGAGTAAAAGACACAGGTATCCCTACCAACTGGAAATGAATCTGGAGAAAAAAGTCTCTTCAGAAAATCTTTATTTTAATTAAGGAATGCAGTGTTTCTGAGCTTGTTTGGTATCCATGTCAGGATAGTCTTGGGGGTGTGCCTTTTTTTTTTTTTTAATGGAATGGGAAAATTTAAGTTAGCAATTAACACAAAAAGGAAAGGCTTAAGAACTGAGAGAACACTTTAACTTAAAAAAGTTAATATCACAGAGATAAAACACACACAGAGAGAGAGATAGACAGAATGAAATGGAGAGGAGACAGAGGTAGCCTGACTCAATTGAAATTATCTTGAGGGAGAAGTCTCAGCAGAAAATCTACATTTTTAATCAAGGAAAACAATAATTCACAGCTTAAGTTCAAAATCCATCTCAGGATGGGCCTGGGGATATGCCTTCCTTAAATGAAATGGAAAAAGGCAAAACAAGAAAAAAAGTAGCTTAAGAGCCCTGAGAATATTTTACCTTAAAAAATTGTTAAAATTAACAGGAAGAAATATGTATAGAGAGATATACAGAGAGAAAAGAAGAGGTGACAGAGGCCCTACCCACTAGAAATTAATCTGGAGGAAGAAGTTCCACAAAAAAACCTTCATTTTTTAGTACAAAAAAGCAATATTTTACAACTCAAGATCTCAGGATGGGCCTAGAGGGAATGGCTTTCATAAATGGAATGGGGAAAGGCACCAATTAGCACAATAAAAGAGGGGCCTAAGATCCCAGAGATTACTTTACCTTTAAAAAGTTACAAGTTCTGGGGAGAAAGAGAATGACAGAGAGAAATAAAGAGAAGGAGATAAAGGTAATTCTATCCACTAGAAAAAAGTCTCAGAAGAAAAGCTTTAGTTTTAGTTGTCGACAGAAAAATAACCAACTGTAAAAATTAATAATTAATACTCAATGCGATTTATTTCCAAGCCAAACATGAGTGACCTAGGGCTGGAGAAGACACACATATGCCTTTTCTTGGGGTGATCATGTAGAGGAGTTCCGTTTATTTGTTTTTGAGATTGATAGACAACATTTAGTGAAGAGATTTTTCCATTGGTCTAGCCCAAAAAGGTGGACATGTAGAAGTGGGGAGCTTGTAGGTTATAGGTGGGTTCCACAATTCTTAGGTTGCTGATTGGATGGGAAGATTTGTGTCTTAGGAAGAGATTAGTTAAAGAAAGGTTTAATCTACATCTCAAGGAAAAAGGAAGTTCTGTGACTTGGGAAGAGATAAGCAAAATAATATACTGTAATCAGTTGAAATATACATCTCAAATATACAGGGACAGGTAGGAAGAATCCTGTTAATAGAAAATAAATGGTCTATTAATGTTTGTGGGCATGACTTCCCCAGTCCCTTTTGAAAAGATTTTGGAAAATAGGAAAAGTAGTCAGACTTCTGTCCACATTCCCTTCTGTTGACCAAAAACCATTCCTCTGAATGTACGTTTAGGCCACAAAATGTACAGGTCCCACAGTTCTAGGGAGACTGGTCCCTAGTAGTCAAGTCCCACAGTGCTAGGAGGCTTATCCTAGGAGTCAGGTTCCAGTGGAAGGATATGTCTGACAGACTTTTCCTAAATAGCCAATTTACCTTTGGGCAAGGGGGAAAGTCAAGGCTTAAAGTTCAGGGGGAAAAACACCTTGGAGAAGATGTATGTTATGTGCTATCATAATTTGGGTGTGTGAATTTTTTGTTCTTCCTCTTCCTATATCTGGCATAAAAATTACATGGGATATATAACAAATGCAGAAACAATCATTATAAAAACTGAACACTATGCATCCAACAGTGTTGTAAATAGAATCAGAGGGCATCAAACATCCCAACCACCCAAAAAAAACCTCTACATGCATCATCATATTCCTTAATCAAGCTCACAGTATGTTTACTTTCCTTATCAACAGTTACTTGAACTGTGTGGTAAGTTTCATTAGACGATCTGATACTAGTTCTAATAAGAGTCTAATAAGTTTAATTTTTCTTCTATCCAGGCTGGTTCCATCGGTAAAACATTCTGAGGGAGGTATAAGTCAAATTCAAGAAAATCTGATCTTCAATGTCTAGATTATCATAGGACTTTTTTATAGGGAGCAAAATTATCTTCCCAACAACTTTAGTGTTGCACTAGATGTTAGTACTAGGTAAGCTAAAAAAAAAGTCTTAACTACAGGAAAAATCATAAACTTCCACTGTGTCATTTT
Source organism: Tupaia belangeri chinensis (assembly GCF_000334495.1). Classification (NCBI taxonomy): domain Eukaryota; kingdom Metazoa; phylum Chordata; class Mammalia; order Scandentia; family Tupaiidae; genus Tupaia; species Tupaia belangeri. The sequence continues at coordinate 567,002 of NW_006204675.1, read as the reverse complement.
GTTTTCCTTCCCAGCAAAAATGACCTTTTCTCATGTACCAGATGTTACGTTTTATGGGCATTGACACCAGGGTTATGGTTTGGGCATAACGTGTACCTGGAATATACCTTTGCAGTTATTGTGGGGTATGGTTTCCAAAAATATTATTTTCCCCATGATATCATTTTTTTCAAGAGCCCAATGAGTCATTTCATGAATAAATTGGAGAAGAGGTAGCTGGGCACCTACAGGAACAAAGGGTTTTCCTGTAGGTCCTACCCATAAGTCTTTGTCTGCAACAAACTTGCCTCCCTTTTGTTGCCATATCTATTTTTCTCTAGAAGAAACCTGCTGGTATTGAAAAAGAATGTTAGTGAGAGTATTTGCAGGCTTGAGGGCACATTCCCAGGCAGTACAGGCCATTTTTCCTAGTGCAGCATTTTTTGCTGCAGTATCAGCGAAATTGTTACCTTTAGTTTCATCTGTATTTAGTTTTGAATGCTTTGGGATTTTTATAATAGCTAGTTGCTTTGGCATCTGGATTGCTTCTAATATTTCTGAGACTTGTTGCCCATTTTGGATGCATTGTCCAGACAAGGTGAGAAAATCTCGTTATTTCCATAACATGACACTCCAAAGACATAGTGACTGTGTATATATTCATGACCTGTCCATTTGCCAACTGGCAGGCTCTAGTTAGTGCTATTAATTCATCCACCTGGGCTGATTTCACTCCTATGAGTTGGGCACTCTCAATGATCTCATCCAACAAAGTAATGGCATATCCTGCTTGGTAATGTCCCTGATGATCCTTTAAATAATAGCTGTCTGTGAACCAGAGCAAGTCGACATTTTCAATGGAGTTTTCTTGCAAATCATTTCTAGGGGAGAGAAGAATATCAGTTAGTAAGATGCAATCATGGTCTTCTTATTCATCTGGAATGGGAAGCAAGGTGGCAGGATTGAGAGTGTTACAATGTTTGAGAGTTTTGTTTGGGAAAGAAAGTAGGAGCATTTCATAAGAGGCAAAGAGACTGACAGAATAGTGTTGAGTATGGTGGGAATTCAAAAGCGATTCCACAGAATGGGGGTTATATATAGTAAGTGGAGATCTAAGGATGAAATCCTCAATGCTCTTGCATAAAGTGGCTGCAACTGATATAGCTCTCATGCAAGGAGGGTGTCCTTACACTACAGGATCTAACTGTTGGCTAAAATACCCAATGGTCTGTGGTGGTCATTATGTTTTTGGGTTAGCATTTCCAATGCATTTCCATTTACTTCATGTACAAAAAGGAAAAAAGGGAGTCGATAATTTGGGTGACCCAGTGCTGGTTCCTGGGTAAGAACTTGTCTTAAATTTTCTATGCAGAGTTTCTCCATTTCTTCCCAGCAAATTGGATCTGGCTAGACTTGTTTCAATTTTTTGTATGAAGACTGGGCCATCAGTGAGTAATTTGAAATCCAGCTTTTACAGTAGCCAGTAAGTCCTGAAAAGTCCCTTAATTGTCATTTTGTTTTGGGTATAGGGAAGGTCATGATAGTGGAGATTCTCTCAGGATTTATTAATAGACCCTCTGAAGAGATTATGTGTCCCAGATACTTAACTGTAAAAAGACCGAATTGTAGCTTGTCCTTATACACTTTCTGCCCCCTTAAATACTTTGTGTCCCCTATTGTAACAAGTGAATAGTGTCTTCCTCACATTGAGTCAGAGATGACAAACACAATAGCAAGTCATCCACATACTGAATTAAGACGGATCCATTTGGAAATTTAATATTTTCTAAATCTGCCTTTAAAATTTGGGAAAAATATGTGGGAGTCTCACAATAGCCCTGGGGCAAAACTGTCCATGTGTATTGCTGTTTTTCCCATGTAAATGCAAAAAGATATTGACTATGTTGCTCTATGGTTATGCTGAAAAAGGCACTGCATAAGTCAATGACAGAGAAATGACTGGCACTTTTGGGGATGCTAGGTAATAAGGTATGGGGGTTTGGAACCACGGGATGTCTAGAAATTATTATTTTGTTAATGGCCCTAAGGTCCTGAACAAACCTCTAGCCCTTACCATTTGGCTTTTTGATTGGAAGGATCAGTGTATTAAAGAGACTAGTGCAAGGTATTATGAGGCCCTTGTTTAAAAACTCCTGAACAATGGGTTTAATTCCTAGCAAGGCTTCTGGCCTAAGAGGAAACTGTTTAATGTTGGGCAAACATTTAGACTTATATACAGCTATCTCTATGGGAGTAGCTGATCTTATCCTTCCAATATCTGAGGAAGAGTTTGCCCATAAGGAATCAGGTATTTGGGATAAGAAAGGCTCTGTTTCTCCTTGCCTGGGGTCTTGATCAACTTTTATCACCATAATAATACATGTAGGCTTTTGCAGGTCTTCAACATCTTCTAGATTTAGGACCATCTCCATCTTCTGTGAAAATGAGATATGGGCATTATGTGTCTTAAGGAAATCTTATCTTAACAAATGTATGGGAGCACTACCTACTATAAGGAATGTACGGTGGCCAGTACGTTCTTCCAGTTGGAATTTTGGGGGTTAAATTTAAAGGCCGTGATGGGGAAATTTGAAACACCTACCATTTGGATTGTTTCTTTTCTCCAAG
>NW_006204675.1:558060-564371 GCF_000334495.1 Tupaia belangeri chinensis | reverse complement strand
CTGAGTTTGTTCCTTGCTTCTAAACTAATTTTATCAAAATCATCCAAGGGGATTTTCCAATCCACTAATCTAAACCATTCTTCTGCCTTGTTTCCTGGAGCTAGAAGCTGGATTAGCTGGTATAGATCTGAAAATCCTGACTCATAGGTTTTAAGGGTTATTTCAAACTCTTTTGTGAATCCAATAGGGTCTTTAGTTGAGTCAGGAAGCCCCAATATTAAAGTTTTCATTTCAGCCTTTGACCATGGTGTATACACTACATTTGGCTCTCCTTGTCCAGTGGATTTCTCCTTAAAGGAAGCAACTATGATTTTATTTCCAACTTTAATATCGCCTACACCTTCTTTAGTTAGGGGAGAGGCAACAGGAGTATGAGGAAATATAGAGTTGTCTGGACAAGGGAGTTCAGAGAGTAAAGGGTAGGGAGCAGAAAGAGAAACAGATTCTGGCACCATTTTTGTTTCAGAAACAGTTTATGTTATCCCTCTTAATTCTGAGACAGTGTCAAGTAGTTTTTTGTTAATTTCCTGAAGGGATGTAAGCTTATCATTTCCTCTTTTAGTTGATTCTAAATACCAATCAAAAAAAGGATTCCCATTCTTTTTTCTTAATGCAAGACCCTAGTTTTTCTAACTTAGTGTACAAGAAAACTAGCTTAGGAATATCAAAAGTTCCCCACTTAAGAAATTTCAATCCCAAATCACCTTTTGTAAGTTTTTCCAATTTTCAAAGTACTTGCAAATTAAGGCGCCATAATTATTGTACATAAATCTAGCTGGAGTGCTCAATGGGGATTGCCCTCCTTGCTTTGTTTTCAGCTGTAGGTATCTTATTTCCCCTATTTTACCTCCCATATTTTTCCCCCCCCCCTCCTTTTTTTTTTTTTTTTTTTTTTTTTTTTAATAGGAGAAACTGGTCTGAAAACTAAGGACTTTTAATGTGGTGAACCAATGTGCTGCTTTATAAACGACTTTCCACTAGATGTCACTCTCGTGTCAAAATCGCTCATCTTAGGTATCTTAGTTTCCTTCAAGAATCTAGCATTCAGGAAGGGGGCCCCAAAACACATGAGTGGTCAGCTCTTATTTTGCATTTACTGGACGGGCCTGTCTAAATTATTGTGTTGGGGATTTTCTATAGGGCCGCTACTCATTCTATAGGGGAGGAAATACCCTCCCCCTTTTGTACACTCCCTAAATTATGGCTCTCAGTCGCCTGAGATGCCTACCCAAAAGGGAGGAGCAAATGCCCTTTCTCTTTGGAGCTGAGATGCTCAGTCTCTAATTTGTCTAACTTATGGGACAGTCCAGTTTCTCCACAAAGTAGACAAATAAAAATAATAAACTGTACAAAAACAGTTTTAGGATGTAACCTCAAATATTAGGTTTTGTAACCATCCCCTTCAAAGGAGAGTAAACCATTAATCCTTGCTCTCAGTTAACCACTGATCCTCACTAGGATGATAGCAAAAACCACTCCTCCTGATTCAGAGGAGAGCAAAACCACTGATCCTCACTAGGAGAACAAACAACTACTCCTGACTCAGAGGAGAGCAAACCTGGGTTACCCAAAACAGACAAACATACAAGACAGATGAACAAGAAACCATCTTAGAAATAAACCAGACTATCTTCATTTTGGGAGGTCTGGAGCCAGAGAACTTACCAAATCTCCCCCAAGGAGAAGTTTGGAACTGGAGGGGGCTCAAGGGGCCTGCTGTGCTGGTACCAGGCACTGTATACGAAGCCACCCCTTGGGAGATCTTTAGTTCTTCTCTGGTCCCTTCATGATCACCATCTTGTTGATGGAAATATAACGAACTGTACAAATTAATAATTAATACTCAGTGTGGTTTATTTTCAAGCCAAAAATGAGTGGCCTAGGCCTGGAGAAGAGACATACATGCCTTTTCTCGGGGTGATTATGTACAGGGGTTCCTTTTTTTTTTTGTTTTTGAGGTTGATAGACAACATGTAGTGAAAAGAATTTTCCATTGGTCTGACCCAAAGAGGCAGACATGTAGAAGCGGGGGCTTGTAGGTTATAGGTGGGTTCCACAATTCGGTTGGTTATTGGAAGTGAATACCTGTGTCTTAGGAAGGGATTAGTGGGAACCAGCAGTTAGCATAATGGCTATGTTGCTGGATTCCCACATAGTCGACCGCGGTTCGTGTCCCAGACCCGGTGGCTTAAATCTCACGCTGGGTGTGTGCGTGCATGCCCAAGATCCCGAGAGGAGAATAGAGGAGAAGGGATTGCGGCATGACCATCCCCCCTTGGGGGTGATTTCTCGCTTTCTGTCTCTATGTCTCTCTCTGTCTTCTGGCGAGCGCACGCGCCCTATAGTGGAAAACAAAAAGGAAGAGATTAGTTAAAAAAAGGCTTAATCTACATCTCAGAAAAAAGCAAAGTTCTGTGTCTTGAGAAGAGATAAGCAAAAGAATATACTGTAATCAGGTGAAATACACATCTCAAAAATACTATGCCAGGGGCAGGAGGTAGGAAGAATCCTGTTAATAAAAAATAAATGGTCTGTTAATGTTTGTGGGCATGATTTCCCCAGTGTCATTTGAAAAGAATTTGGAAAATAGGAAAAGTAGTCAGACTTCTGCCCACATAGTCAAGGAAAGCAATATTTTACAGCTGAAGTATGGTATCCAACTCAGGTTTGAGCTGAGATGTGCCTTTACTAAATGGAATGAGGAATGGCACTAATTGACACAAAATCGAGGGGCTTAAGAGCCCAGAACATGTACCTTAAAAGCATAAATGTGACAGGGAGACAGAAAGAGACAGTGAAATGTAGAGAAGAAGATAACGGTGGACCTACCCAAAAGAATTGGATTGGAGGGAGAATTCTCAGATGGAAATAAATTTTAGTCAAGGAAAGCAATATTTCACTGTTCAAGTTCAGCACTCATCTCAGAATGGCCTGTATTTTGCCTTTTCTAAATGAAATAGGAAAAAAAAAACCCATTATCATAATAAAGAAGGAGCTTAAGAGCTCAGGAAATATTATTCCTTTAAAAATTTTTAAAATTACAAGTCACAGTGAGGGAGAGAGAGAAATGGAAAGGAGACTGAGGTAGCTCTACCCAATAGAAATAAATCTAGAGGGAGAAATCAGCAGAAAAACTTTGTTTATAGCCAAGAAGAGCAATATTTCACAGTTTAAATTTGGTATCTATCTCAGGATTGATTAGCACAATATAAGAGGGTCTCAAGAGCCCAGGGATAAGAATGCCTTAAAAAATTTTTTAAATTAAAGTCACCAGGAGATACATAGAAATAAAAAGAGATGGTGAGAAATGGAGAGAAAGAGATGGAAGTAGTCTTAGCCACTATAAGTAAATCTGAGGGATAAGTCTCAGCAGAAAATCTTTATTTTTAGTCATGGAAAGCCATCCAAATATCCAGATCATTGTTATCCCAGAAACCAAAGAGACTCATAATGGCATTGATAATCTATCCCATTAAATCCTGAAAGAAAGCTTTCTAAACCTAGAAAGGCACTCCAAGATCCAATCTCAATAAATACAAAGGACCCCAAGAATCAACCCAAGAAGACCTTCTCCAAGATGTATTCTACCCAGATTGACCAACACCTCCAACAAAGGCAATATACTAAGATTGGCTAGTAAAAATCATCGAGTTATCTATAAGGATATCCCATCAGGCTAATAGTGGACTTCTCATCAGAAAAAATGCAAGTGTGAAAAGAATGGGAAAATACATTAAATGTTTAAAGAGATAACCAATTTCAAACAAGAATACTGTACTCAGCAAGATTATCTTCCATATGGGAAAAGAAGACCAGAACATTCTCAGATAAATAAAACCTGAAAGAACTTACCAATGCCAGAAACAGATTTCCAAGATGTTTTCAAGGGAGTGAGATAATTACCCAGGTAAATTAAATAATGACACAAAGAACTAAGAGTTCCAAAACTAAGAAAATGGCCAATTTAATGGCAGGGACAAGTCTGGAGTTGAATATTATATCCCAGAATTTAATTGGGAAGATTGTACCACAACAGAAGGTAGATTAAGTAAATGAGACTGAATTGGTAAAATATAATTTTATGATTTTTATCTAAAACAGTGCTTATTTTCTTTTAGACTTTGTTTTCCTGTTTTAAGGATTTTTGTCCTCTCTTGAGCTGCTGATAGTTTCATGTACCTGCTATTTGAAAAAATCCTAACGTGTTTCATGGCTTTAAGTTTTAAGAAAATTTTCTTAATTTCTTTGATTTGTTAAAGCTAAAAACTACTCTTTTTGAATTTAAAAAATATCTATTAAAAATATCTATTTAATTACCTATATTTTATATAGCATAAGCTAGGTGCTACTTTATAATATATTCATTTTACTCAGAGTTTTACACCTAAAGTCAGACATGTATTTACATGTATGTATATACTAGCTGTACTTCTACTGAGAATACTTAGATTATTTAAGAAATTTTGTGAATCAATGAAATGTGGGGGGAAAAGGAATGGAAAACAACTGTATACACCTGAGATAATGTAGGAGGATGGTGGGAAGTGGCATTCATAAATATTAATAATTAATAAATATTTATTAATTAAGACTCCTTAATTGCATGCCATCATTGCAAAAATAGACAAGAGAAATTTAGCAAAGTAAATACCTGCGTGTCAAAGGAAACAGCAATTAGAGTGAAGAAACAACCCTCGGAATAGGAGAAAATATTTGCAAACTATAGTTCGGATAAAGAGTTGACAAAAAAAATACAGAGATAACTCAAGCAGCTAACCTGCAAGGAAATGAATAATTCAATAAAACATGAGCAAATGAACTGAACACTCAACTCTCTAAGGAAAATAGATGAATGGACAAAGAATTAGAAAAATATTCAATGATCTGTGTCAATACCTCAATGGAGTAACACTTGTCTTAAGGAAAATGGCTGTGATTAAAAAAAATAATGACAAATACTTGTGAGGCTATGTTGAAAAGGGAACCCTTCTAAACTGTGGATGGAAATGTGTATTGATGGGAATATAAATTAGGGAAAAAATATAGAGGTTCTTCAAAAATATACAAAAGGAACTGCCATAACTTTCTTTAGGATATTGTCCCAAAGAAAGAGAAAATATTTAATCAGAATGACTCTAACACATTCATGTTTACTGCAGCATTATTCAGAATTGATAAGACATGAAATCAATTCAATTGACCAAGAATAGAAGACTAGATTGGAAAATGCTCATATAAAGTATGGAATAATAATCATAAGAACAATGACACCTAATTATTTTTTAAAACAGTCAATCACTATTTCTTGTTTTGCTTGTAAAAGACTTTACCCATCATTAAATACTTCTCAGACCAATCCAGTTGAGAATACTATACATGTCATACATACTACACAAGTCATATCTGTTTCTCACTAATGTCCTGCCTCTCTATTTGTTCTCTTGCTATTTTCCTCTATCCTCTTCTCTTCACCCCCCCATTCCACACTGTCCTGTTCTCATTAAGTACCTTCACTGCTTTTATGTCCTCCAATTTTTCATTCTCTACCACAGAGTGTGGATAGTCAGTGTATATTGAGTAGATCCATACAACATCTTTCTTTCATAGCCTGGCTTACTTCACTCAGCAATAGATCCTCCATATCTGACCACATTATATCAAATACCAGGGTCTTATTATTTTTTATGACTGAGTAGTATTCCATAGAGTATATGTACCACACTTTCCCAATCCATTCATCAGTTTGTGTACATTTAGGTTGGTTCCATGTCTTGGCAATTATGAATAATGCTGCAATAAACATTGATGTGCAAGCACTTTTGTGACTGAGCATTCTCCTGTCTTTCAGGTAAATATCCAGAAATGGGATTGCTTGATCTATTCTATTCCATTGGTCAACATGTCGGTTTTTATTCCAATACCATGCTGTTTTTTTTTTTTTATTATCATAATCTTCTTTATATTACATTGGATTACATATAAATTTACATTGACTTCCATTGCTTTTTCAAAAGGGAATGCCATGCATGTCAGTCAATACAGAGGCATCGATCTCCCCGCTTTATCATTCAAAGTCTTTTCCATGCATTTCCCAATAATTATTATTATTATAATTTTTTAAAACAGTCAATCACTATTTCTCATTTTGCTTGTTAAAAGACTTCACCCATCATGAAATACTTCCCAGACCAGTCCAGTTGAGAATACTATACACGTCATCTTCAACAGATAATAAACCATATCTGTTTCTCACTAACATCCCCTCTATTGTTCACTTGCTATCTTTCTCTATCCTCTTCTCTTTTTTTTTT
>NW_006204675.1:553890-556986 GCF_000334495.1 Tupaia belangeri chinensis | reverse complement strand
CCGGGCCGCCCCGGGCCAGAGAGGCGGGGAGGCCCCCCCCCCGGCCGCATGGCGCGCCCCCCGGAGTGGAGGGGCGCCGGCCAGGCCGCTCCCGGCGCGCGGCTCCCAATACCATGCTGTTTTGATGGCCACAGCTTTATAAGATCTTGTGAGGTAAGAAAGTGTGATGTCTTCTGCATTTTTCCTCCCACAGTAACCCTTTGGGGATTCAAGTCCTGTTATGGCTCCAGACAAATTTTATGTTTTTCTATTTCTGTAGAGAACATCCTTTGTATCTTTTCTTAAGTTTTACTTGGGCAGATCTTTCACTTCTTTGTTTGTTATCTAATAATTTTGTGTTCATTTTAGATGAGATTGCTTTTTCATTCCTGTCTCATTTGTTGACTATATATTTGAATGGACTAATAGGCAGTATATTGAGGCTAGTATAATACATTTTGTATATTGTAAAGCTGTATAATGATTAAATTTTTATTATTTTAATTTACTTTATACATTCAATCTTTGTACATCACTTAAGCTTGTAAAATGAACTACCCAACATGAACATAAGCTGCTTTTGGAGGACACACCAGTCCAGTTGAAGATATTATATAAGTCATGAACATATTATATAAATCATGAACAAGTATCTATTTCTGTGCCCCTAAATTCCTTCCCTGTCTGTTTTTCTCCTTAATTCCTTCCCTCTCACTCTCCCATCTCCCAGCCTCTTTCCACACTATTTCTTTAATAATTCAGGTTCTGCCATAGAGTGCAGAAATGAGCGTAAATTAAGTGGAGACATACAATGTTTCTCCTTCATAGCCTGGCTCACTTCATTTGGTAGTAAGTCTTCCATATCAATCCTCTTTTTATCAAATGCCAAGAGCTTATTTGTTTTATTTGTTTGTTTTCTTTTTTGACTGACTACTATTCTGCAGAGGATATGCTCATGCATTTTTATTTTATTCATCTGTTTGTTGACATTTGAATTTGTTACATCTTTTAGCAATTGTGAACAATGCTGCAGTAAATATAGATGTGCAAGAACTTTCCCAACTGAGAATTGTCCTATCCTTTGGATAGACATTCAGGAGTATAATTGCTGGATCATACTATACTTATATTTGTATATCTTCGAGGAGCCTCCATGATAATCTCTACAGTTACTGTATTAATGTAAATTCCCACCTACATTGTATGTGAGTTCCCTTTTTACATTTTTAATTTCATTTTCTTTTTACTTTCAATCACGTTATTTACCTTACAAAATGAATATTTTAACATGTGAACATTTCTCTCTAGCTCAATGAATAAAACTAAAAAATAAATAAATCCCAAATAAATCCCACTGGATTGAATGATGCTTTCGGTCAAAAAACAGTTGACTATATGTTTTAGAGTTTATTTTCTGTTATTGATTCATTTTTTTTGTCTGTGCCAATACTATGCTGGTTTTTGTTTGTTTGTTTCTTTGTTTGTTTCTTTTGTTTTGGAGAGGTTTTTGTTATAGGGTGTGTGTGCTGACCAGAAAGCCAGAGAGACAGAAAGTAAGAAATCACCCCCCAATGGGGATGGCCATGCCACAATCTGTTCTCTCGAGATTTTGGGCACACACACATGCACCCAGCATGAATTTAAGGCACTGGGTCCAAGACTCAAACCATGGTTGACTACATGGGAGTCCAGTGACATAGTCATGATGCTAACTATTGGTCCCACCATGGTGTTGTAATGATCACAGCTTTGTAATATATTTTTGGGTCAGGGAGTGAGATGCCTCCTCCTTCATTCTATCTGTCCTATTTTGACAATACAGGGTCTTATATAATTCAAGACAAGTTCTATGAAGTATCTTTTCTAGATCTATGAGGAATAACGCTGGTAATATGTTTGGGTTTGGGTTAAATATGTAGATTTATTTGGGTAGAATTATTTTGATTATATTAATTACTCCAATCCAGGAATGTAGGATATCCTACCACTTTTTTGTGTCATTTTCTATTCTTTTTAAAGATTTCTGTAGTTTTCTTTGTAAAGATTTTTATGGTTTAGAAGGGCTGGATGTAGTGGAACCTCCAGGTTCCTGAGCCCAAGTGCTAAAGCACTTCAGGTCTCTGGTGACAGTGATTTCTGGGTACACTGTGTTACTTTGTCTTGTCTTTGTCACGCTTGTCTTTGTTAAAATGGGAAATAGCTAGTTGTTAGTCTGTTTGTCAAAATGTGTCTCCCTTAACTATTTTCTAGATCACTTTCAGGATGTTAGGCACCAGGTCAAGGGTTATGGTGTATCTCTGTGAATTGCCTTATTGGTGTCAATGTAACCCCAGGGAAATTGATTCTTATAGTCTTGAGGTGTATGTGCACTCATACATGTAATATGTCATGTTACATACTGTATATGGTATGTCTGTGTGAAAAAGACCTTAAACAATTGTATTCAGTTTGGTTTATAAAAAGAGCACTCATAAATATTGGTTTAAATGCTTTTCCAGTTTATATAACTTTAGCAAATGATGTGATTTTAAATGTAATAAAAGAAAAAAGATTAATAAATGAAAGTCTTCACAATTTCTAACATTTTTTGCCTAGGTTTATTAATTAAGCAACATCATATTTATCTTAATATAGCTCCCAGGCATAACAGTGTAATACTCCCATACACACACCCTAAAGAAAAATCTCTCTTAAAAAATGAAAATCAGCTATTCACGTTTTTTTTTTTTTTATTTTATTATCATCATAATCTTCTTTCTATTACACTAGATTACATATAACTTTACATTGACTTCCATTGCTTTTTCAAAATGGGATGCCATGCATGTCAGTCAATACAGAGATATCAATCTCCCCGCTTTATCATTCAATATCTTTTCCATGCTTTTCCCAATAATTGTTATTATTATTTTTTTTAAACAATCAATCACTATTTCTCATTTTTGCTTATTAAAAAGACTTCACCCATCATGAAATACTTCCCATACCGGTTCAGTTGAGAATACTATACATGTCATCATCAACAGGTAATAAACCATATCTATTTCTCATTAACATCCTGCCTCTCTATTGATTCACTGCTGTCTTTATCCTCTTCTCTCTCCTTTTTTTTTTTTT
>NW_006204675.1:536807-550023 GCF_000334495.1 Tupaia belangeri chinensis | reverse complement strand
CGGCTTCCGCCCTAACAGAGGTTTTGACATCAAAGTAACTTTTCAATGTTTACATAGGACCCCTTAAACATCCAAAAGTGAGATGTTAAAGTGATCAGGCTTATTTTTTCTATGTTAGAAAAAGATAGAAAACACTGTCAAATTCTACTTTTCTTGACATTGTATTTAAGTTACATGTAAAAATATAAGATGTACTTATATGTTTACATATGTAATTCACAGAGAGTGGAAAGCAGATGTACCTTACAAGCATGAATTTCTAAAAATCTAATAATTTAACTGGGTAAAATTTTTATTTTAAATGTAAGTTGACTGGTTTTCTAAATTGTTAAGCCAAAATTAATCAAAAAAAGAAAAAAAAAGTTTGACAAAATTGCATGTTAAATAGTTATACAATTCACCTGCATTATAAAGTTAAAACTGATATAAAGAAATATAAGTCTAATGTTAAATATATAAGCACAGCCTCCTGGTTCTCTCTGAGTCGTCATTATAATTCTTGCTATTAAGTTAACATGTTTTAGTTATACATATTTTGTATCTTTAAATTTTATAAAATTGGGAGGGCCTGTTAATAAGTTTGTTCAGTTTTGCATTGAAAAAGTTGTTAAAACAAGTTTTGTTGCTATTGTTGTGTTTGTACATGTTCATAAACTACCAGTCAGTATATGTGGATATATGTAATTCTATTTTTACAAGCTTAATAACTCCTCCAGAACATACCAAACTTTCCAAGGTGAGATACAGAAGGTAAACATAAACAATTAATAAAGTTTGGGCCTATATATCAGAGACAAAATCTAAAAACTCCTATCTGAGAACTTAATAGGATAAAAGTCTCAAGGAATGGGGTGAGACAAGTTAAGGATAGAGCTCCTGGCTGCCTTTTCCCTCCCTGCCTTCTTGTACCCCTGTTTCTCTTTAGTTAAACCTCTTTCCCACTGGACTCTCTCCTTAGTTAAATGATCAAGAGTTCTAGCTAGAAAAATAAACATTAATATTAAGACTACATTATCTAGCTAGGACTTTTGTATAGTTAATAAGTCAGATGCCTTGTAAAACTTGTGAACTGGACTCTGTCCTCTTGGCAGTACTCAACTGCTCATTACAGAATTTACTGAAATTTTGTTTCACTTCTCATTATAGCAGCTCTTACAATTCAGAATTTTTTTTTTAAGTTCTCAGATAACTCAAAAAATGTTATAACAAATTGGCAAGGCACCTTAACTTTTTATTTAACTTTCACTTAAATAGCACCCAGTAGTCATTTGTTGTAATCCTGAAGTCTGGAAACTTCTTCAAGAACAGGATCTGGACATAGCCCAGATTAGAGTCTCTGCCTAGAAAGAAACTCTGTTTCCAAAGTGGGCAGCCTGGGCATTAAACAATGCCCATGATTGGAATTCTTATGTTTCCCACTGGGACTTTATCTACAACTGTCGAGTTGGTCACTAGTCACAGAATGCCCTGACCTCTGAAGAGAGCTTGGGACTTCTAAAATTCATGCTGGCCTTTGAAACTGAGAATTGATTGGACCCAAGAACCCTTTGCCTTCCCATGAACATCTGACAATCTCACTGAAAAAGCCTCAGGTAACTATTAAAGTGACTAAGATTAATTTCTGTCTAGATCAGAGCTTAAGATTACTTTTTAAAATACAGTCATACAAACAATCAAAAGTTTTTGTAGTTGTCCCAGACTCTGTCCTCTCATCCTTACCCTCCTAGACTCAGGGGGAAGAACAATTGGCTACAGATAGCTGTATTTACCGAGCGACAGGACAATAGTCCCTGAGGCTCTTGAGCAGGTCATCATAGAGGTGATATTCAGGCCACCTGTGAAACTAAAGGAGGAGGCCACAAGTGAATCAGAATCTGCACCTTTTGCCCAGGAAGAGGACCTTTTCAGTCATCTCCATACTCAACTTATGGGCCAAGACATAAGGACTCCTTTGTAGGCAAGAAACCAGCTAAAGGGGACAGCATGTCCCAAGGGGCCTCAGCCCCTTTGCCAATTTTTCCCCTCAAGCAATGAGACCCTCTGAGCTGGATCCAGGTGGTCATCCCTTTATTGTTTATTCCTTTCTCTGACTGTAAACTGGAAAAATAAGAATCTCTTCTTATCTCAAAACCCACAAAGTTTAATCACTCTCTCTCCTGAAGACTATTTTCTCCACCCATCAGCCTACCTGGGATGGCTGCCAGCAGCTCCTCCAGACCCTCTTTGCAACTAAGAATCCATGGGGAAACCTGTAAACTTGTCCTGGAATCCAGCAGCAGTCAACTGCTGACCTCGTTGCCATCAAGCAGACATTTCCAACTGGTTGACCTACTTTGGATCCAAATCTGGACGAAGTCTCTGCAGACTCTCCAGATGACTCTTACTGAGACCCACCACCTCATTCTCAGCTACTTCCAGGCCACTGCAGAGTCTACATTGTCTTCACAGCTGGTCTAAGAGCTGGAGACCCCAGCTTGGGTCAGACACCACACTCTGGCACCCTTCACGCCTGATGTGTTGGACCTTTCACTGTTATCCTGAGCACCTCTTTTGCTGTCAAGGTTGTGGGGAAGCATCATTGGATTTATTGCTCCTACTTGAAAATTCCTGCACACCCTCCTGATGCTGCCTCCAGTATCCAGAGATGGGGACTTCAAACTTTCTCAGATCCTCTTAAGGTTAAATTAAATTGGCTTTGCTGATACTTCTTCTCCTCCTATCCCTGCCCTCCTCTTCCCATATAAACTTATTCTTACACTGGGACCCTTCCTCTTGACTGTTTCTCAACTACTGGCAACTGTTCTTCTGCTGGCACTTGCAACTCCCTTGCAGTTCAACCCCTTGATCACTAGGTCGACACCTGGGAGGGTGGCCATTCTTACATCCTTCGCTATTATGTTGGGGCAAGAACCCTGGCATTCTTTTTACCATTCAGAATGCCTGTCCCTTGCCTCCCCCAATCCTGTTGGGCCTCTGTAGCCTATCTTTATGGGCCTTGGCCTCAATTCTATACCAACCACTTGGGTCATTAGGGAGAGCCTTAAACAGCTTCACAAACATCTCCTAGAGTGTCAGAAGCACTGCTCCTATGAGGGTAGTTGGTATCAGTTCTCTTCTCTTGGTCTCACTGGCTCACCACTCTCATCTCTGCCACTGCTCTGCTTCTCCTTCTTGCCCTTCTCTCTGGCTTTTGCATCCTCCATTTTCTCATGAACTTTCTTTAGGACTGGATCCAATCTGTCAAGCTCATGGTTCTTCACTTCCACTATGACCCACTCCTCTTCTTGAATCAATTATTTTATTCTCCAAATCAGAAGGAGGGAATGTGGAAGACCACATATTAGATCTTGCACATGAACAATTGTTTGTCCATTTTGTTCCTTTATCCTGACATGGCTGTCTGATTCTATAAACTGGCTTGCTCTTCCCATGAGAAAATAGCTTATGCAAGCTATATAGAAAACCATATTTGGGTTAACGTTCTGCACCTGCTAATGTCTTTTCTAACTGGCCCAAAACCCTTTTGTTTAGCAATGTAACTGCTTGTATAAAAACTCTACTCCCCTCAGAAATAATTAAACTGCTTGCATAGAAATCTCTAGTAACTGCCCCCCTATAAAAAGACTACTCAAACTTAAGTTAGGGCTACAGTTTTGACTCTTGGCACCCGAGCCACTGGATGTAGTCATGGGCCAGCTAATAAAGACACCCTTTAAACTTAATCTGGCTTTGGTGGTCATTCATTCGGGGGCACTCTACAACACGATATTTAGAGATATTGATCTGGAGTTTTTGTTTTTAGTTACATACTTTTCTGTTTGGAGGATGAGGTTTATGGAAACTTCATAAAATGAAATTTGGAGGGTTCCTTCCTTCTGGATATTTTGTATAATTTGAGTAGCATGGCGGTTAACTCTTCTTTAAAAGTTTTGTGGAATTTATATGTTGAGGAGCTACTTATTACTAATTCAATCTCATTGCTTATTATGGGTCTGTTCAGGCTTTCTACGTCTCAGTAGAATATATGTGTCCAGGGATTTGTTCATCATATCTAGACTTTCTTATTTTTAGACCTAAATTCACTCAGTATTTTCTAATGATGTTTTGTATTTCTATTATGTCTGTGTAATATTTCCTTTTTCACTGTGCATTTGATTTCTCTAGTCACTTTTATTCTCTTTTTATTCCAGTTTATGGTTTGTCAATTTTTATCTATTCAAGGAACCAACTATTATTTTCTGTATAGTTTGTTTTCTATTTCATTTATTTCTCCTTGAATATGTATTGCTTCTTTTATTTTGGCATTTTTAAAAGTTTTCATTTTTCCAATTCTGAGGCATAATTTTAGGTTGTCTATTTGCCACATTTCCCTTTTTATCTTATGTGCACTAATTGCTATGAACTTGTATCTTATCACTGCTTTTGCTGTGTCTCATATATTATGGAAACTTGTACACTAATAATCTCTTGTTTCCATAAGTATTTTTATTTCAGTCAAAATTTCTTCCGCAGTTATACAGTAATTTAGTGGTAGGTTGTTAATTTTTGTATGGTTGTTTATTTTTGAAGTTTCTTTTTCTGAAATAAATACTAAGTTTAATTATATCATGGTTGGAGAAGATGATGGATATAGTTTCTATGCCTTTGAATCTATAAATTAAATCTGTAAATACTTCCTGGTATTTTTTTTGAGAGGTTTTTGCTATAGGGCTTGTACACTTGCCAGACAGAGACAGAGAGACAGAAAGCGAGAAATCACCCCCCACAGGGACTGGCCACACTGATCCCTTCTCCTTCATTCTCCTCTCAGGATCTTGGGCACACACGCACATGTGCCCAGTGTGAGTTTTAAGCCACCAAGTCCAGGACACGAACTGTGGTCGACTACATGGGAGTCCAGTGACATAGCCATTATGCTAACTGCTGGTCCCACTGCCTAGTATTTTAATTTTCATAAAATTGTGTCCTATAATGTGTTTAGTCATTGAAAAGGTTTTCATAAAAAATGTGTATCTTATTTTTTTGAGTGAAAGTATCTTGATGTCTGTCAAGTCCCTTTGATTTATGATGTCATTTACATCTTGTATCTCTTTGATTATTTTTTGTCTAGATGATCTGTCCAAATGAGATAGTGGGGTGTTGAGATCTCCAACAGTTAGTCTGGTGCAATCTATCTCTCCTTTAAGATCTAGCAGTCTTTTTTCATGTATTTGGGTGCTCCTGAATTGGGTGCACAGATATTTATAAGTATTGTATCTTCTTAATAAAGTAACTCCCCCCCTTTTTTTGGAGAAGTTTTTGCTATAGGGCATGTGTGCTTGCTAGACAGACAGAGAGAGACAGAGAGACAGAAAGCAAGAAATTACCCCCCAGGGAGGAAGGCCATGCCACAATCCCTTCTCCTCCATTCTCCTCTCAGGATCTTGGGTACACACGCACACACGCTGGGCTTGAGTTTAAATCATCGGGTCCAGGACTCTAACCACGGTCAACAATGTGGGAGTACGTGACATAGCCATTATGCAAGACATTATGCTACAATAGCTATTACTTCTTATGAAGTAGCCTTTTTACCTTTATGTAATGGCTTTGTCTCTTTTTACAGTTTTTGTCTTAAAGCCTATTTTGTCTGAAATAAGTATTGCAGCTCCAGCCAGCCCTTTATGATTTCATTTTACATGGAATAACTTTTTCCAGCCATTCACTTTTAGCCTTTATTCAGTAGGTTGTTTTTGTAGGCAACAAATGGTAGATTTCTTTTTTTTTTTATCCATTTACTCAATCTGTGCTCTTTTTTTTTTTTTTTTTTAGAGAAAAAGGAGAACTCTTTATTACACAAACAGAGAAGTTAACTCTCTGAATCTCTGACCCTGTGGGGGGTTAGGCACAGTTTTTGTTTATGGGACAGCTAGGGAACGGGGGGGTTTCAGCATTCAAAGGGTATCCTATCAAGAATAAGGAATTTGTTCTAAGAAAAAAACAAAAGTGGCAGATTAGCAAGGTGCCTAACTTCCCAAGGTCTCAGATTGTTTTTTTAGCTCAAAGGGGTGATACAATGCCTTGAGGAATGAGAAATTCTAGTAATCACCACCCTTGGGCTATTTTGAGTCCCTGACCCCTCAACATCATACACATTGATTACTCAACCTGGGTAAGGGCTAGGCTATAGGCATGGCATGTCACAAAGCTCTATGGAGATCCTAAAAATTCAACATGAATAACAGGTTGTCTCCCTCTGTCATAATCACAAGAATGAACTGTTGTTTTTAAGTAAAGCTAATCAGTCATACCATCAAAACCATTTCTTAAATATGAATGAAAATTGATACCTATTGCCCTTGGTATCTTGAGCCAATTTTTAAAAAATTTCCAATTATTTTATTTATTTATTTATTTATTTATTTATTTATTCATTTATTCATTTATTCATTTATTTATTATTTTCTTTTATACATACAATCACATTGTTAATTGGCTTACATCATGGATATTTGAACAGGTGAACATTTCTCACTTGTACAGTAAATAAAACTATAAAATATCTTCAACAGATAATACCCTGTTTCTCTGTGCCATTAATGCTTTGCCTCCAGATTTTTTTCTAAGTGTCCTTCCACAGACTGTCCTTTTTCACACACAATATATCTGGTATTTACATCTATATACTGTGTTTTTATATCCTTTAGTCAATTAGTTTCAGTCATAGAGTGAGGACACTCAGTATAGATTAAAAGGGGACATACAATGCCTCTCCTTCATAGCCTTGCTTGCTTCACTCAGCAGTAAATCTTTCATATTGATTCACTTCCTATCAAAAGCGAGGGTACTATTATTTTTTAATGACTGAATAATATTCCATTGAGTTTATGTGCCACAGTTTTTCTATCCATTCATCTATTCAGGGACATTTAGGTTGTTTTCATGATTTAGCAATAGTGAATAGTGGTGCAATATACATTGATGTGCAAGCACTTTTCCAATTAAGTGTTCTTCTGCCCTTTGGGTAGATATCAAGGAGTGGGAGTGTTGATTCATATGGTAGTTCTATTTGTAGATGTTTGAGGAATCTCCAAATTGTTATCCACAGTGGCTGTGCCAATTTACATTGACACCAGCAGTGTAAGAGAGTTCCCCTTTCACCACACCCCACCAGTACTTATCCTTTTTTTTTTTTTGAGAGATTTTCACTATAAGGCACGTGCACTCACCAGACAGAGAGAGACATAGAGACAGAAAGCGAGAAATCACCCCCCAGGGGGGATGGTCACGCCACAATCCCTTCTCCTCCATTCTCCTCTCAGGATCTTGGACACGCACGCATACGCGCCCGGTGTGAGTTTTAAGCCACCAGGTCCGGGACACGAACCGCGGTAGACTACATGGGAGTCCAGCGACATAGCCATTATGCTAACTGCTGGTTCCCTGGTTTTTGTTTTTAAAATCTTAATAATTTGGACTGGGGGTAGGTGATATCTCATGCTTGTTTTGATCTGCATTTTCCTTACAATGCGGAATGTTGAGCATTATTTCACATTCCTCTTAGCTATTCATATGTCATCTTTAGAGAGAAGTTTTTTCAACTGATTCTCCCATCTTCTAATGGTAGTGATAGTCTTTTTTCAGAACAGCTGCTTGTGTTCCTCGTGAATTCTGGTTATCAGTTTCTTAACTGACACATAATTTCCAAAAATATTTTCCCATTCTGAGGGCTGTTTATTCATACTAATTACTATGTCTTTTGCCATGCAGAAACTTCTTAGTCTGATGTAATCTCACTAGCTTATTTTGTGCTTTGTAGGTCTTATTTAAGAAGTGTTTGCCTACCCCACTGTCTCCCAGAGTTTCCCCAAGGTTTCTCAGGAGCAGTTTAACAATTTGAGGTCTTAGATTTAGATTTGATCCACCTTGACTTGATTTTTATCAGAGATGAGAGGTAGGGGGTTGACTCAGCATGTTGGCAAGGTCGCTGCTGTATGTCCTCCAGCCTATAAGCAAAGCTTGGGTCAACTAAGCATGTTGGCAAGGCCGCTTGCTGTATGCTCCAGAAACTGCAGTAGCCTTGCTGATAAGTGCTCCCCCCCGGCTCCCCAATTTACTACTATAAAATAATTACATAGTTCTCTCGTACATCTTTGTAGTAAGTTTCCCGAAAGTTCCCCAACTGCTCTGCTTTACCCTGACCACTTACTGTTAATTACAATGCTTCATCATTGTGTTCACAATGGAGGGTGTGCTAAAGTCCTTCTTGATTTTTGGAAGGCCTCTCAAGACACATTTAACATAAGCTTAAAAATAACCTCTTACCCAAAACCCACTTTAAAGTTTTTCATTAACTTGTTAGTTACTTTAACACCAGTTGAAAAAAACTGTCCCTGCCCTCACCAAGTGGACAATAACTTCACCCCTTCAGGATAGGTAAATATATTAGGATTCCTTTAATTAAATTTTAGATCTTTATAGATTTATATAAATATCATTCTTTATTGAGATCCATAAGAACTAATATGTATATTTGAGATATTCCTTTTTAGCATCATACCCAGTCATCACAAGATGGCTGCCACTGAGTATCAGCTGATAATAAACTCTGTTTGCTGGCGCTATTCTCTGAAACCACACTCTCAAAAGTTCCCAAAAGCCTGCTTACATCAATCAAACAATTGTTGAACTGTATCGATGATTAATAGACTGCCCTTAATCAAACCCTGAGTGGAATCTATGATCTCTATTGTTAAAATTTTATGAATTGATAATTAGAACACATAGCCCCTCACCCATTTACTCACATGTATCACATTTTCAATAAAAAGGCATGACAGTTTCTAGTAGAGAGAGATCTCAGGAGAGTGTCTGACTCAGGATGAGGCCTCAGTCTTTCTTTCCAGGACCACCTCTGATGAGTCAACCCACCCCAACTGAGGCTGGTCCCTTGGAACCAGTAGTTAGCATAAGGGGTATGTCACTGGACTCCCACATAGTATACCATGGTTCGAGTCCTGGACCTGGTGGCTTAAACTCACTCTGGGCACATGTGCATGTGTGCCCAAGATTCCAAGAGGAGGATGGAGGAGAAGGGAATGTGGTGTGGCCATCTCCCCAGGGGGTGATTTCTCTATTTCTATCTCTCTGTCTCTATCTGTCTGTCTGGCAAGTGAACATGCCCTATAGCAAAACAAACAAACAAAAAACTCTTAAATAGAGAGAGAGAGAGAGAGAGAAAGAGAGAGAGAGAGAAGAAAGCTTGTTCCCAGTGGCAAGATTTTTCTTCAAAAAACGTACCCAAAGTGAGTATAGCACCCAATATGTATTAGAAGAATCTCAGGTTTGAAAAATACAGGAAATATGTCTCTATGAAAAGAACACAATAATTCCCCTCCATCTCTTAAAAAAAGAGAGGTTACCAAAATGTCAATGAAAGAATTTAGAATATTTATAATGACAAAACTCAATTTCTCTTATCTCCTGAGAAAACTAGGTCAAAGGAGCCATTATTTATCTTCTTCTGAAGGAAGGCCTCAACTCTCCTGCCTGGATGGGAAGACCAGAGGGGATTACTAACAAAACAAAAGGTGGAGCTGAGAACAGGAGAAAGACTTTACCTTTTAAAAAAATAGTAAAAAGGAAAAATAACAAAAAATGAGAACACAGAAGAAAAGAAAGACAGAGAGAAATACGCAGAGACAGAGATAGAAGGTCACAGGGACTCCCTACCATGCTAGCTTGTTTGCTGGAGGCTGAATTATCAGTAGAAAATCTTCATTTCTCTTGTCCCCTGAAATAACTAGTTTGCAGGAGCCATGAGGAATCTTCTTCTAAAGGAAGGCCTCACCTCTCCTGCCTGGGTGGGAGGACCATAGGATTTTATTAACAAAACAAAAGGTGGAGTTGAGAGCAAGAGAAAAACTTTACCTTTAAAAAATCATAAAAAGGAAATATCACAAAAACAATGAGAAGACAGAAGCAGAGAGAGACAGAGACAGAGACACAGAGACAGAGATAGAAGGCCAGAGGGGCTCCATACCATGCTAGCTTGTCTTCTGGAGGCTAAATTATCAGTAGAAAATCTTCATTTCTCTAGTCCCCTAAAATAACTAATTCACAGGAGCCATGGGGGACCTTCTTTTGAAGGAAGGCTTCTCTTCTCCTGCCTCTGTGGGAGAATCAGAAGGGATTATGAACAAAACCAAAGGTGGAGCAGAGAGCAAGAGAAAAACTTTACATTTAAAAAAATCACAAAAAGGAAAAATTACTAAAATAATGAAAAGAGAGAAGCAGAGAGTGACAGAGATGAAAGGACAGAGGGGCTCCCTACCACTCTAGCTTCTCAGCTGTTGGCTGAATTATAAGTAGAAAACTTCATTTCTCTTGTCCCTTGAAATAACAAGTTTGCAGGAGTCATGAGGAATCTTCTTCTGAAGGATGGCCTCACCTCCACTGCCTGATTGGGAGGACCAGAGGAGACTATTAACAAAACACAAGGTTGAGAATCAGCAGTTAGCGTAATGGTTATGTCACTGGACTCCCACATAATCGACTACAGTTTGTGTCCTGGACCTGGTGGCTTAAAACTCACGCCTGTAGCGTGTGCATGCATGCCTAGGATCCCAAGAGGAGAATGGAGGAGAAGGGATTGCGGTGTGACCATCCCCCCTGGGGGGTGATTGCTCGCTTTCTGTCTCTATGTCTCTCTCTGTCTGTCTGGT
Organism: Tupaia belangeri chinensis; assembly: GCF_000334495.1. Taxonomy (NCBI): domain Eukaryota; kingdom Metazoa; phylum Chordata; class Mammalia; order Scandentia; family Tupaiidae; genus Tupaia; species Tupaia belangeri. The sequence goes on along the minus strand of NW_006204675.1, from coordinate 539,320 downwards.
GAGTGCACGTGCCTTATAGTAAAAATCTCTCCAAAAATAAAAACAAAAAACAAAACACAAAGTGGAGCTGAGAGCAAGAAGAGAACTTTACCTTTAAAAAAATCATAAAAAGAAAAAAATGAGAAGACAGAAGCAGAGAGATACAGAGACACAGAGACAGAGATATAAGGCCAGAGGGGCTCCCTACAAAGCTAGATTGTCTGCTGGAGGCTGAAGAGTCAGTAGAAAATTTTTATTTCTCTTGTCCCCTAGAATAAATAGTTCACAGGAGCCATGAGGGATCTTCTTCTGAAGGAAGACCTCACCTCTTCTGCCTGGGTGGAAGAACCAGAGGGGATTATTAACAAAAGTTGGAGCTCAGAACAAGAGAAAAACTTTACCTTTAAAAAAATTTATAAAAAGGAAATATTACAAAAACAATGAGAAGACAGAAGCAGAGAGACACAGAAACACAGAGACAGAGAGAGAAGTCAAGAGGGGTTCCCTACCATGGTAGTTTGTCTGGGAGACACTGAATTATAAGTTGAAAATCCTCATTTCCCTTGTCCCCTGAAATAACTAGTTCTCAGGAGATATGACGAATCCTCTTTTGAAGGAGGGTCTCTCCTCTCCTGCCTGGGTGGGAGGACCAGAGTGGATTATTAACAAAATAAAAGGTAGAGCTGAGGGCAAGAGAAAAACTTTACCTTTAAGAAAATCATAAAAAGGGAAAAATACAAATCAATGAGAAGACATATACAGAGAGAGACACAGACAGAAGGACAGAGGGGCTCCCTACCATGCTAGCTTGTCTGCTGGAGGCTGAATTATCAGTTGAAAATCTTCATTTCTCTTTTCCCCTGAAATAACTTGTTCACAGGAGCCATGAGGAATCTTCTTCTGAAGGAGGGCCTCATGTCTCCTGCCTTGGTGGAGGATCAGAGAGGATTATTAAAAAACAAAAGGTGGAGCTGAGAGCAAGAGAAAAATGTTACCTTTAAAAAAATCACAAAAAGGAAAAATTACAAAAATGATGAGAAGACAGAAGCAGAGAGAGACACAGAGACACAGAAACAGAGAAAACAGAGATAGAGGGACAGAGGGGCTCCCTACTATGCTAGCTTGTCTGCTGGAGGCTGAATTATCAGTTGAAAATCTTTATTTCTCTTTTCCCCTGAAATAACTAGTTAGCAGGAGCCATGAGGAATCTTCTTCTGAAGGAAAACCTCACCTCACCTCTCTGTGTGGGAGGACCAGATGGGATCATTAACAAAACCAAAGGTGGAGCTGAGAGCAAGAGAAAAATACCTTTAATAAAATCATAAAAAGAAAAAAATATTATTAAAAAATGAGAAGACAGAAGCAGAGAGAGACAGAAACAGAGACACAGAGACAGAGATACTATGCTAGCTTTTCTGCTAGAGGATAAATTATCAGTAGAAAATCTTCATTTCTCTTGTCCCCTCAAATTACTAGTTTGCAGGAGACATGAGGAATCTTCTTCTGAAAGAAGGCCTCACCTCTCTTGCCACACTAGCTTGTCTACTGGAGGCTGAATTATCAGTAGAAAATCTTCATTTCTCTTGTCTCCTGAAGTAACTAGTTCACAGGAGCCATGAGGAATCTTCTTCTTGGCTTCAACCATTACTTAATAGACTCCTACATGTTGGTGTTTTAACCCCTGTGAGTCACTCTGTAATACTCCTATTCTAACAGTAAAATATCCCACTGGAGAATATCGTCTAGTCGAAGACCTCAGAATTATAAATGAGGCAGATATTCTCATCCATTCAATCGTGCTAAATTATCCCGACCCGTGGAACAGTTGAACAGGTTCCTTGGGGGAGGAAGTGAGAGATGGGACAAACACACGCACACACACTACGAGGTGCTGATCAAATCGTCTTCTTCCGTCTACTTCCATTTATTGAGGAGAAATGGCGAGTTATATACAGCTGGTAGAAACCAATTGATTGCCTGAAATGCAAATGAGATAGAACAGCATAAACCAATCATTGATGTGGGTGGATCTCTCCTGTTGCCTAGAAACCCAACCACTTCTGGGGAGAACAGTTGGTCACATGATTTCTGAGAGATGGTTTGCTCAGTGAGGAAGTGAAGCCTAATGGTTTCCAAGATGGCAGATAGCTCAAGATGGCTTCCATATGCAGTGCTGGCCACATGCCCCCCTTTTTTATTTTTTCAAAGAGAGGGGAAAAACCTAGGGGAATCGTGCCTGTCTTAGGTTGGAGTCATTTTTTAGAGCCACATGTCCATCCTTACCCATCATTGGAGAATCCCATAGCTATGATGGGTTTCCTGTCTTAGGTGGGGAGAGTATACAGCTGTTACAGGCTCAGACTCTCTTACCCATCTTTGGCTAACTGATTCGGCACCTCAGGCTGGCACCATGTCTAGGCTCCACGATAGTCTATCTCCAGGTTTCGGTAGTGGACTTGGATAGGCTGCACTTTTATGGAGTCACCAATTTGGCATTTAAGGAAAGCCATGAGCTTATTAAAGAGAACAGGCCT
>NW_006204675.1:535313-536288 GCF_000334495.1 Tupaia belangeri chinensis | reverse complement strand
AGACAGGAAATTTAGGACAAAAAGAGCATGTGCCAGAAGGCTTTTTGGTGAGCCCTTAATCTGTAAGAGCTCTCCCTTTTTTCGCTTTTGGAGAGTATTTTCCAAGGAAAGATGAGCACAGAAATTTATCTGGAGGAAAATGGTTATCAATAGTTCCAGTAAAGGAAGCACATGCAATAGGCCAGAAATCTGTTTGTTGGAATAGACAATTAACTTTGTTCTTAGTATACGGCTGGATGATTGTATCAGGACCTTTGCCATATGTCCAGGCCAACCACAATTGAAGCAATTACCTCCATTATTATGGTTAAGATATTGGTGAACAGTATATCCTTTAAGAGCACCAGCCAGAGCCAATCCCTGTTGGTATGCTGACCCAATATCAGAACATAGGCGAATATATCCTGATAAATCTGTCTTTTTCTGCATGGCCTGGTTGCTGCTTGATGAGCAGCATTAGCATTTTCATATGCCAATTGTTTAACAAAATTGGTACCTGTATCAGCACTGCCAAATATTTTCCCGGCTGCAGTAATTAACGAATGAACAAACTCAGAAAAATGATGGGGCCATGCAGGCAACACAAGCTGGTAAGGATGTTACCTCCCATTCTAAGGCAGGGCCTGGACTGGGAAGAAACTGAGGCAGGGCCCAGTTTATGAGCTCTCCCTTGAGTCCTTGAACTGGCCGGTATTCAATTTCTCTGCCATGAGTTTTACTGTTATTATGGTACCCTGTAAGGTTAAAACATCACCCCCCCAACCATTGCAATAAAGCCAATTAGTGATCTTGTAGGAATGTGGTTCCCTAAGACTGACAGGAGGATCAGGAAGTTTAAGACTCCCCCACTTGTCTGTTTTTAAGCCAAAATTAACATATAGATTAAGTTAGTATAAACCAAATTAGCATTAGAAGCATATGCAGACTAAGTTAGTTTAAGGCTAGCCCTTGTTAAAGCTATAGGCCAAAGTTAAC
>NW_006204675.1:530687-533822 GCF_000334495.1 Tupaia belangeri chinensis | reverse complement strand
AATTATGGTATTTGCCTGTCTTCGTTTCTGAAGTTTTTTGTTTAGATGGCAATTTTGGGTTTCTGCACGTGGCAGTATTTGTTTCTAAAGTTTTTTGCTCAGACGGCCAATTTAGATTATTGCATTTGTAGCCTTGGCCTCTAAGATTTCATCCTCTGAACTAGTTGATGACTCATTTTTCTTTGGTTCTTGTAGAGCCTTAAGGTTATTTTTCTTTTTTAGTTTTTTAGATATTTTGGGTTTTGTCTCACGTTCGAGGCTTTTAACTTCTTCCTCACTATCTAGGGAAATGAGATCCTCTCCTTGTTCTTTTTCAATTTTAGAATCCTCAGTTAGATCTGAGGTGGCTCTAGCCTCCTCCTGGGGTTGATCATTTTGCATGATCTGCTCTCCCTTAGCGACCATAACCACAAGAGCTTCTATTAAGCTCTGAATGCATATTTTATGCTGACTAAGCTTTTGTCCCATTATTACCCATACTTAAAATAAAATGTAAGTAAATACTTACCAGGACGTCTTCTCTTCGTCCCTCTATATTTTTCACTGGTCTTTCTCAGAATGAATCTCTGTCATTCCCTTCTGGATGATTCTATGACATCTTGTCTATTTTCCGCCATGGATTTTCTGGGTTGCTCTGCACTGGAGCCTTCTTGGGGAGCTCTTCACTGGATCCCCCATACCCAAGTCCCTGTTCAGGTGCCAAGTGTCCCAGCCCATGGGACAGTGGAACAGGTTCCTTGGGGGAGGGAGTGAGAGATGGGACAAACACATGCACACACACTACGAGGTGCTGGTCAAGTTGTCTTCTTCCGTCTACTTACATTTATTCAGGAAAAATGACGAGTTATATATAGGTGGTGGGAACCAATTGGTTGCCCGAAATGCAAATGAGATAGAACAGCATGAACCAATCATTGATGTGGGTGGATCTCTCCCGTTGCCTAGAAACCCAATCACTTCTGGGGAGAACGGTTGGTCACATGATTTCTGAGAAACGATTTGCTCAGTGAGGAAGTGAAGTCTAATGGTTTCAAGATGGCAGATAGCTCAAGATGGCTCCCGTATGCAGTGCTCGCCACAGGTATTTATTTCTGGGGTCTCTATTCTGTTCCATTAGTCCATTAGTCCATGTCTGCTTTTGCCAATACCATTCTGTTTTCTTTTTTTTTTTTTTCTCTTTTTAGTGTTTACAATTTAGGAATATTTTAATATTCTCATCTGTTAAGCTTCCTGGGCTTAAACTGTCACTTGAATACATATGTTATAAAGATACTCTGTTCACAATTTAAGGCTTCCTCCACTCCGGATTTCTTGTCCGAGTCAAGTGGCACAAACAGTAAAAACCCAGGTCCTCTGTTACATAAAACACAGCAGCAGGGCTGGAGGGTGTGTGTGTGTGAGATAAAGGAAAAGGGGTCCTATGACAGATGTCAGGACAAATCACGTGGCTGTGGCTTTGGCCTTGGCAACAGGCTGTGCCTCCTGCTCATACTCAATCTCCACAAAGGCTCATTTTCTCTGCAAAGGTCCTTTTGTGGGTGCTTTGCCTTTGTGTTTGGCATAAAGGGCCTTTTTCGTTCCTCCTCACTGGAGGATTTGTGATCCTGATCTTCATCTCTGCTGGCGTTCAGTTTATCCACATCCTCAAAATCACTTAAGTCACTCTCTTCCACCTCTTCATCCTCCACAAATTTTCTGCTACATCTTCATCATCATCTTCTTCATCATTTTCCTCACACCTGAAGAGTCAGTCCCTGCCTCCTGCTGTTTCAGGACCTTATTGAAGGCATGGATGGGGATGTTGTAGATGTCGCCATATGTGTCTTGTTTCAGTCTCTCCAGTAACTCCTTTGCGATGGCATTGTCCAGCTGAGCAGCTATGAGTGCCTTTTCCTCTCTTCTCCCTGTGCTCCACCTTCTTACTCAAAGGAACAAGTTTCCTCTGTTGCTTTAGGTCAGCTTCCTGATTCAAATTAGGTACTGGGGTACCTTGGTGAATCTCTGCTTACATTTGTGTCGAATGAAATGAGGCCAGTAAATTAAATTCTCATCTACTTGTCTCAGTGCTTTCTCGCAGTTCTTACTGAGCCAGACCCACTCTCAGAGCTGCCTGGGAAAAGCTGCTCCCTGTATAACCTTATGCAGGTATCACTGCCCTTTCTCCTCCTTGAAAGTGTATGCTGTTTTGATTATCATAATTTTGTCATATATTTTGGGTCAGGGAGTGAGGTGCCTCCTATTCCACTCTTGTGCAGAATGGAACTATAGGAATTTTATAATTCCAGACAAAGTCTGATTGTCTTTTATAGATCCAGGAAGAATATCTATGGCAATATGATTGGGATTGTGTTAAATATGTAGATTAATATGGGTAGAATTACCATTTTGATTATAGTCATTCTTCCAGTCCAATATTATAGTATATCTTTTCAGAAATTGTCATTTTCAATTTCTCCGGTGTTTGTTTGTTTTTTAGATATTCGGTTTTCCTTGTAGAGGTCTTTGACTACTTTGGTTAGATATATTCCTATAGACTCCCATTTTTAGCCCCCTGGGCCAGGAACTGCGAGGAAGGACTGCCCCTGAAGCTCCAGACCCAGGACCCTCTAGCCAGAAAACCCTCTGTCAGCCAGGTACACTTTTTTTTTCTCCTTCTCCTATTCTTTCATTTGTAAATTCCTCTCTTCTCACTATCTCATAGGAAGGCCATTAGACCGACAGACACCCCACTCTCATTTTTCACACCCTGGAGAAATCATGCACTGCATGACTTTTTCTTTATTTCTATCTTTCTTTCTTTCTTCTCTTTTTTTTATTGTCCTCCCACTTCTCTGGTCCTTATTCCCTTTGTCTCCACCATCCTGGAAGTTTACATAGGTCTAGAATTAGTTTTAGAAATTATAGTATTTTAAGACTCTCTGAGATCATCCCTTTTTCTGAACCACCTGTGAAGGAGATACTTTTTTTGTACAGCTGAAGGGAATACTTTTCCTTTGATCCCATTGCCAAAAACAATAGAAGAGAGATTTTGGCAGTCTTCATTCCACAGCCAAAAGGAAACACTCTTGCACCTATTGGAGGAAACATTCTCTTAAAAGGTATTTCAAAGGGAACACATCTCCCAATGGTTAGAAG
>NW_006204675.1:529898-530577 GCF_000334495.1 Tupaia belangeri chinensis | reverse complement strand
AGATAGAATTTAGAACATTCATGTTGAACAAATACTATGAGCTGGAACAGAAAAGAGATAATGAACTACAGGAGATGAGAAAGTCCTTCTATGATATGAAGGAAGAAATGGACATGCTAAAAAAGAATAAGATGTAATTACTAGAGGTGAAGTCTGTAATACAAGAAGTCAAAAACTCTCTCAAAAGTATTAAAGGTCGACTAGACCATGCTGAAGATCGAATCTCTGATGTAGAAGATAAAACTTCAGACCTAGAGAAAACCACCAAAAAGATAGAGAAAATAAAAAAACATAAGAATAACAGACAAGAAATACTAGATTCCATTAGACGTCCTAACATCCGAATAATTGGTATCCCAGAAGGTGAAGAAACAATAAGGGCATGGAAAACCTATTCCATGAAATCTTGGAAGAAAATTTCCCAAGTATAGAGAGGCACTCAAGCATCCAGACCCAGGAAATACAAATAACCCCAAATAGAATCAACCCAAGAAGATCTTCCCCAAGGCATATCATAGCCCGACTGGATAAGACCACAGATAAAGATAAGATACTAAAACTGCCAAGAGACAGATGACAAGTGACATACAAAGGTCACCCCATCAGGCTAACACTGGACTTCTCAACGGAAACAATGCAAGCAAGGAAAGAATGGGAAGATGTATTGAAAGTGTTAAGA
>NW_006204675.1:526899-528235 GCF_000334495.1 Tupaia belangeri chinensis | reverse complement strand
CGAGCAGAAATAAATGAAATAGAAAATAAACAAACTATACAGAAGATAAATGAAAGTAAAAGCTGGTTCTTTGAAAAGATAAAATTGATATGCCCCTAGGGAGACTTATTAAGAAGAAGAGAGAAAAGAGCAAGGTGAAAAAAAACTGCATTGAAGCAGAAAATATAACAACAGAAAAAGAAGGAATACAGAACATCATTAGAGGATAATATGAACAACTGTATGCCAAGAAACAAGACAATCTGGATGAGATGGACAAATTCCTGGACACGTATAACTTACCTAGATTGAGCCAGGATGATATAGAAAGCCTGAATAGGTCCATAACAAGCCTGGAGATCGAATCAGTTATAAATAACCTCCCAACAAAGAAAATCCATGGCCCTGATGGATATACCTCTGAATTCTACAAAACTTTCAAAGAAGAGTTAATCCCCATTCTGCTCAAGTTATTTCTAGAGATACAAAGGGGTGAATCTCTCCCTCATTCATTCTAAGAAGCCTCTATCACTCTTATCTTTAAATCAGGTAAGGACAGGACAAGGAAGGAAAACTATAGACCAATATCCCTGATGAATATAGATGCAAAGATTCTCAACAAGATATTAGCCAATCATATACAACAGCTTATAAAAAAGATTATACATCATGATCAGGTAGGCTTTATCCCAGGAATGCAAGGTTGGTTCAACATACACAAAACCATAAATGTAATACATCGTATTAATAGGAAGAAAGATTAACATCACATGGTCATATCGATTGATGCAGAAAAACATTTGGTAAGATACAACATCCCTTCATGATAACAACTCTCAGCAAAATGGGCATAGAAGGGTCATTTCTCAACACAATAAAATCTATCTATGAAAAACCCATAGCCAACATCATCCTCAATGGAGAAAAGCTGAAAGCTTTTCCACTAAAAACAGGTACAAGACAAAATTGTCCACTTTTTCCTCTCCTCTTCAATATAGTACTGAAAGTCCTGGCGATTGCAATCAGAAAAGAGAAAAAAATTAAAAGGAATTCAAATAGGAAAAGAAGAGGTGAAACTCTCTCTATTTGCAGATGACATGATTGTATACATGGACAATCCAATGGTTTCCATAAAAATATTTCTGGAAGTAATACATGAATACAGTAAAGTTTCAGGATACAAAATTAGTATCCAGAAATCTATAGCATTTCTGTATATGAACAACAGGCATACTGAGATAGAACTAAAAAAAGTTGTTCCATTTACCATAGCCACAAAAAGTGTAAGATACTTAGGGATAAATCTAACCAAAGAAGTTAAAGACCTTCACAAGGAAAACTATGAGAAGATAAAAAA
>NW_006204675.1:521531-525530 GCF_000334495.1 Tupaia belangeri chinensis | reverse complement strand
AGGGAGGAAAAGCATTAATGGCACAGAGAGGTGTGGTATTATCTGTTGAAGATCTTTGTGGTTTTATCGACGGTGCTGGGGAGAGGTGTTCACCTGTTGAAATATCCATTTTTTAAGACAAATAATAATGTGATTGAATGTATGGAAGAAAATGAAATGAAAATAAATTAATTAATTAAAAAAGATATATTCCTATAAATATTATTCTTTTTGTTATGTTAATAGGATGACCTTCAGTTTTTAATAAGTGTCCTTACTTTTCATATGCAGAAATACTATAAGATTTGGGGACCAGCAGTTAGCATAATTGCTATGTCACTGGACTCCCATGTAGTCGACCACAGTGTGAGTCCTGGACCTGGTGACTTAAACTCACGCCGGGCTCATGTGCATGCATGCCCAAGATCCTGAGAGAAGAATGGAGGAGAAGGGATTGCAGCGTGGCCATCCCCCTGGGGAGTGATTTCTCACTTTTTTCTCTGTCTTTCTGGCGAGCACATGTGCCCTATAGCAATAAATAAATAAATAAACTCAAAAAATACTATAAATGTTTGTGTGTTGATTTTGTATTGTGCTACCTTGCATGTTTATTTATCATTCTCAGGAGTTTTCCAAGTGGATACCTTTGAGTCTTCTATGAATGCTATAATGTCATCTGTAGATAGAGATCATTTCAATTCTTTTTCTAATAGAGAGCCTCTTATTTCATTATGTTTTCAGATTGCACAGGCTAGAAATTTGAGCACAATTTTGAAAAAGAGTGGAGAAACTGGGCCACCTCGTCTTGTGCTAATTTTTAGTGGAAAAGCTCCAGCTTTTCACCATTTAGTATGATGTTAACTATAAATTTTTTATGGATGGCACTACAAATCTATGCCGATTTTTCTGAGAGTCTTAATAATAAAGAGGCATTATATTTTATCAATGTGTTTTCTGCATCATTTGATATAACCATAAGATTTTATCGTTCATTCTGTAAATATGACATAGTAGGTTTATGTCTTTGTGTGTGTTGAACCATACTCATATCACTAGAATAAAGCCTACCTGGGCATGATACATATTTTTATATATTATTGTTTATAATTTGCTAGTGTATCTTTTGCATCTATATTAATCAGAGATACTTGTTTGCACTTATTCTTTCTTGTGATGTTCTTCTCTGTTTGGAGATGAGGATAATGGAATTTTTATAAAATAAAGTTGGGAGGGTTTCTTTTTTAAACTTTAATTATTATTGTTACTGTTATTTATACATTCAATTGCTATTTATTATTTGGATTTTAAAGAGACTTTACCAAGCGCAATATACATCTCAGTCCAGCGCCCAGATTAGAGAATAGTATACACATCATAATCGACAGGTAATAAACTATATCTGTGTCCCACAAATGTCTTAGCTGTGTTTTTCCTCAAATAAAAAAAATACTTGTATAGAACTTTGTAGATTTTAAATGTAAAGTCATTAGGTCCTAGGCTTTTCTTAGTTGGAAGATTATTTATTACTGGTTCAATCTCACTGCTTTTTATGGGTCTATTTATTTTTTCTGTGTTCTCCTGATTGAATTTGGGTAGGTTATATGTGTGAAAATTTTTTTCCATCTCATCCCAGTGTTCTTGTTTGTTGGAGCATAGTCATTTACAGTATCTGCTAATGTTGTTTTGTATTTCTATTATGTCTATTGTCCATTGTAATATTGCCTGTTTTATTGCAAATTTTATTTATCTAGTTCCTTTATTTCTTTTTCTTAGTCTAGCTAATGCTGTGTCAATACTGTTTATCTTTTCAAGGAATGAGTTTTTTATTTCTTTTGAAATTAATTTTATTTCTTTTTCTCTTATAATTCAATCACGTTACTTAGCTTACAAAGCAAATATTCCAACATGTGTACATTTCTCACCAGTCCAGAGCACCATACTAGAAAGTTATCTTCAATAGATAATAATAAATTTCTTTGTCTGATAAATGAATTGCCTCTCTATTTTTCTCCTTAATGTACTTCCTCAGACTCTACTCCTTCATGCACCCTCTTCCCACACTGTATCTGGTATTCACAACATTTTACTTAGTTTCTACAACTTTTAGACAGTTTTGGCCATAGAGTGCAAATATTTGGTATATATTAAGTGGAGACATACAAAGTCTTTCCTTCATAACCTGGTTTGCCTCACTCAGCAGTAAATCTTCCATATTTATTCACTTTCTTTCAAAAGCCAGAGTCTTTTTTTTTCATGCCAGAGTAGTATTCCATAGTGTATATGTGCCAGTTTTTCAATCCATTCATTTGTTCATGTTCATTTTGGTTGGTTCTATGTCTTAGCAATGGTGAGTAATACTGCAATAAGTATGTACAAACATTTTTCAATGAAGAATTCTTCTGTCTTTTGGGTAAATACCAATAAGTGGAATTGATGGATCATATGGTAGTTCTATTTGTAGGTCTTTGAGAAATTGTTCCTCACAGGAGCTGAACCAATTTACTTCCCACCAGCTGTGTAAGAGTTCACCTTTCACTAGACCCACACAAAAACTTACCATTTATTGTTTTTTTAATCTTAGTCATTCTGACTGAGGTAACCCCATTGTGGTTTTGATCTGCATCTCCCTCACAATGAGGGATGCTGAGTATTTTTTAATATGCCTTTGTGATATTCATGTCTTCCTTAGAGAGTGGTTTTTCAACTCATTCTCTCATCCTTTAGTTGAATTATTTAACTTTTCTTGGGATAACTGCTTGAGTTCTTTGTGTATTCTAGTTATCACTCCCTTATCTGATACATGGTTTACAAAATCATTTCCCATTCTGAGGACTGTCAATTCAGACTAATTACTGTCTTGCCATGCAGAAATTTATTAATCTGATACCATCTCATTTGTACATTTGAGGGATTTAATTTTTTTAAATTTTTTATTTCAATCTATTTATTTGCATTCACTCACTGTACATCATTACAACAAACAAAATGAGATTTTTCCATCCAGGGTACACTGTATATTGACTCAATTAATCACATTAACAAACATGTTATTGTCAGCAAATGATCTTCCATTTCTTGTTTTCTATATGTTTTACTTTCCCCCCCCCCCATCCTTGATTTCCTATCTCTTACCCTCTGCCACCTCCCACTCTCCTCCCACACTGCCTTGGGTATCTATGTTTGCTTTCTATACTGTTATTCCCCCGCATTTTATTAAATCACAAAAGACCCTAATCAATCCAAATACCCTCATAGCAAACACAGGTGACACACACATTTCCATGAACAAAAGTTTAACTTTATGCATCCTATAAAGTATCACCTAGCTGGGGCTACATATTGTACTGCAGTCATTGAATAGATATATTTTTTTCCTGAAACTTTTCTGGTAGCTCAATTTACATTCCTTCCCTAAGCATCATCACAGCACACAAAATGTGATCTCTCATCCAGTACACACTGCATAGTGACTCAAAATTTCCAATTCTAGTTGCTAGAATTATTTCCACCCTTCTTTCTGACCCTCTGTCCCTTCCCACCCTCCTCTAACACCACCTCTGGTATCCACAATTGTCCTTCATTCCCACCCCACCCACATTGCATTGATCACACAATTTCCTACATAACCTAACTACTTTCAATGGTGAGTTCACTCGTTACTATTAAGAAGACCAGTTTTAACTTAAATCAAAGAAACACCAAGGAACTTTGCTTAAAGCCAGGAAACAGGTTAGGATTCTGTTCAAATGGTAGGTGCATGAACCTATCACTCTCATGTACTTTTATTTTATGTTCCGGTTCAACTTTCCTGATGAAATTCTGGGATGTAGTATTCAACTCCAGACTTGTCCCTATGATTAAGTTGGCTACTTTCTTAGTTTTTGGACTCTTATTTCCATGTATCTGCATTTAGTTTTCCTGATACAGCACACCCTTGAGAACTTAACTTCTTGGAGATCTGGCGCTGGTAAATTCTTTCAGGTTTTGTTTATCTGAGAATGTTCTTGTCTTTTCTTCCCA
>NW_006204675.1:513267-520639 GCF_000334495.1 Tupaia belangeri chinensis | reverse complement strand
CGATCTCTTTAGCAGTTCATTATCTCTCTTCTCTTCCATCTCTGTTAGCTTCAACATTATGAATGCTCTAAATTCCTTATCAGACATTTTCTTGATTTTCACCAAACTGCTTGTCGATGAAGAGGAGTTATTCTTTTTCCTTGGAGGAGAGGTGTTTTCTCTTTTTCCCATATTTCTCATGATCCAGCAGTGATTTCTTGTCATCTGATGGATGTTGTGTTTTCTTTCAAATTCTTGAAGTTCAGCCTGATTGTTCAGTAGCAAGCAGACAGAGGTGATCTAGAATCTCTTTGCCATTCTGCTGTGATAGCTGGTGCAGCAGATTCAGTAGATAATGGGGAATACTTTATTAGTATTTGGATGTTTAGCTACAGTGCACTTAGAGCCATCTAAAAACACATTGAATGGATATTGGAGGATGGAGAGACAAGAAAAAGGAAAATGAAAAAGAGAGAGAGAAACAACAAAAAAAAAAACCAAAAATATTTTAAAATTGTAATTACTGTTTTGTTTTTTTTTAATCAAAAAATTGAAAACCACGCAGTGCGCTTGCGTGCCACACATGAAATATCTAGTTTGCTGGAGCCATGTGCTACATTGTTCTGAAGGCCCAGCCTCTTCAGCCTGGGTGGGAGGACCAGAGCGAAAATTAACCTGATAAAAGGTGGAGCTGAGAGCCAGAGAAAAAAAGTGCCTTTAAAAAAAATAGGAAAAGAAAAAATTACCAAAAAAGGGAAGACAGAAACAGGAAGAGACAGGAACTGAGACAGAGAAACAGAGATAGAAGGCTGAAGTTGCAGGGTGTCGTTGGCTCCCTACCACTAGCTCATTTGCTGGAGGCTGAATTATCAGTAGAAAATCTTCATTCCCTGAAATATCTAGTTTGCTGGAGCCATGTGGAAACTTCTTCTGAAGGCCCCCATTTTCTGCCTGGGGTGGGAGTATCAGAACAATAATTAACAAGATAGATAAAAGTGATAGATAAAAGTTGTTGTTATAGAGTTATAAAATTATACTAAATTATAAGACATATTTTGAACATTATCTTTAAAATTCAGTATTTTGAAACTTTGAAAGTTTGTAAACTGTCAAGAATTATGGAGTATGAGCTATGTAAAGTAAATGTTTGTTGAAAAATGTAAAATAAAAACAAGTTGTAATGAAAAAAATAAAAAAAAACAATAAAATATCATGGTAATAAAATAAAAAAGATAAAAGTTGGAGTTGAGAAGCAGAGAAAAACTGTGCCTTTCAAAAAAAGTGTAAAAAGGAAAAATTACAATAAAAAGGGAAGACAGAAGCAGGGTGAGATGGGAACCAAGACACAGAAACAGAGATAGAAGGCTGTGGGTGCAGGCGGAGGTCCCTACCTCTATTTTTTTTTAAAAAAATCACAAAATAGAAAACCGTGTGCGCGCTCAAAATATCTGGTTCACTGGAGCCATGTGAAACCTTCTTCTGAAGGCCTGGCCTCTTTTGCCTGGGTGGGAGGACCAGAGTTATAATTAACAAGATAAAAGGTGGAGCTGAGAGACAGAGAAAAACTGTGCCTTTTAAAAAAAGTGTAAAAAGGAAAACTTAAAAAAAAAAAGGGAAGACCAAAGTAGGGAGATACAGGAACCAAGGCACAGAAACAGAGATAAAAGTGTGTGGGGGTGGTGGTCGCTGCCTACCGTAGCTCATTTGCTGGAGACTGAATTATCAGTAGAAAATCCTCATTTCCTGAAATATCTAGTTCACTGGAGGTTGGTGGAAACTTCTTCTGAAGGCCTGGCCTCTTCTGCCTGGGTTGGAAGACCAGAGTGATAATTAACAAGATAAAAGGTGGGGATGAGAGCCAGAGAAAAACTGTGCCTTTTTAAAAAAGTGTAAAAATGGAAAAATTACAAAAAAAGGGAAGACAGAAGAAGTGAGAGACAGGTACCAAGACACAGGAACAGAGATAGAAGGCAGGTGGTGCAGGGACACCTCCCTACTGCTAGGTCATTTGCTGGAGGCTGAATTATCAGTAGAAAATCATTTTCTGAAATATCTAGTATGCTGGAGCCATGTGGAACCTTCTTCTGAAGGCCCCTGTCTTCTGCCTGGGTGGGAGGACCAGAGTGATATTTAACAAGATAAAAGTTGGAGCTGACATCCAGAGAAAAACCATGCCTTATAAAAAAAGTGTAAAAAGGAAAAATTACAAAAGAAAAGGGAAGAGAAGCAGGCAGAGACTGGAACTGAGACAAAGAAACAGAGATAGAAGGCTGGGGGTGCAGGTGCGGGGCTTTCTACGTTAGCTCATTTGCTGGAGGCTGAATTATCAGAAAATCTTCATTCCCTGAAATACCTAGTTTTCTGGAGTCATGTGGAACCTTCTCCTGAAGGCCCAGGCTCTTCTGCCTATGAGGGAGGAGCAGAACGATAATTACCAAGACAAAAGGTGGAGCTGAGAGCCAGAAAAAAAAAACTGTGCATTTTTATAAAAGTGTAAAAGCAAAAAATTACATAAAAAAGGGAAGACGGAAGTAGTGAGAATTAGGAAAGGAGACACAGAAACAGAGATATAATGCTGGGGGTGGATGTGGGGGGCTCCCTACCACTAGCTCGTTTGCTGGAGGCAGAATTATCAGTAGAATATCTTCATTTCCTGAAATATCAAGATTGCTGGAGCCATGTGGAACCTTCCTCTGAAGGCCTGGCCTCTTCTGCATGGATGGGAGGACCAGAGTGATAATTGAGAAGATAAAAGGTGGAGCTGAGAGCCAAAGAAAACCTCTGCCTTTTATAAACAGTGTAAACAGGGAGAATTACAAAAAAAGGGAAGACAGAAGCTGAAAAAAAAGAAAAAAGTGGAGCTGAGCATTCGAGAGAAACTGTGCCTTTTACAAAAAGTGTAAATAGGAAAAATCACAACAAATAGGGTAGACAGCAGAAGGGAGAGACAGGAACTGAGACACAGAAACAGAACTAGAAGGTATGAGGTGTGGGGGGGACTACGTACCACTAGCTTGTTTGCTGCAGGCTTAATTATCAGTAAAGAATATTGATTCCCTTAAATATCTAGTTCACTGGAGCCATGTGGAACCTTCTACTGAAGGTCATGCCTCTTCTGCCTGGGTGGGAGGCCCAAAGAGATAATTAACAAGAGAAAGGGTAGAGCTGTGAGACAGAGAAAAACTGTGCCTTTTAAAAAAAGTGTAAAAATGAAAAGTGACAAAAAAAAGGAAAGAGAGATGCAGGGAGAGACAGGAACCAAGACACAAAATCAGAGATTGATGGCTGGGGGAGAGGGGGTAGG
This sequence comes from Tupaia belangeri chinensis, assembly GCF_000334495.1. Taxonomy (NCBI): domain Eukaryota; kingdom Metazoa; phylum Chordata; class Mammalia; order Scandentia; family Tupaiidae; genus Tupaia; species Tupaia belangeri. The sequence goes on along the minus strand of NW_006204675.1, from coordinate 517,356 downwards.
GCTCCCTACTGCTACCTCATTTGCTGGATGCTGAATTATCAGTAGAAACTCTTCATTCCCTGAAATATTTAGTTCGCTTGTGCCATGTTGAACCTTCTACTGAAGGCCTAGCTTCTTCTGCCTGGGTGGGAGGCCCAGAGTGATAATTTTCTTTCAAGATGAAAGATGGAGCTGAGAGCCATAGAATAACTGTGCTTTTTAAAAAAAAAATGTAAAAAAAAAAATTAAGAAAAAGGGAAGACAGAAGCAGGGAAAGATAGGAACTGAGACCCAGAAACAGAGATAGAAGGTATGGGGTGCAGGGCTGCGGTGGGCTTCCTACTGCCTGCTCATTTGCTGGAGGATGTATTATCAGTTGAAAATCTTCATTCCCTGAAATATCTAGTGTGCTGGATCTATGTGGAACCTTCTTTTGAAGGCCCAGCCTCTTCTGCCTGAGTGGGAGGAAAATAACAATAATTAACAAGATAAAACTTGGAGGTGAGAACCAGAGTAAACTGTACCTTTTAAAAAAAGTGTAAAAAAAATACAAAAAAAGGGGGAGACATAATAGGGAGAGATAGGAACCGAACACAGAAACAGAAATAGAATGCTGGTGGTGCAGGAGAAGGGTTCCCTACCACTAGAGGCTGAATTATCAGTAGAAAATCTTCATTCCTTAAATACATAGTTCAGTGGTGCCATGTGGGACCTTCTTCAGAAGGCACGGCCTCTTCTGCTTGGTTGGGTGGACTAGAGTGTTAATTAACAAGATAAAAGGTGGAGCTGAGAGCCAGAGAAAAGTGTGCATAAAAAAAAAAGGTACAAGGAAAATATTACCCAAAAAAGGAAAGACAGAAGCAGGGAGAGACAGAAACCAAGGCACAGAAACAGAGATAGAAGGTTGGTGGTGCGCGTTTTTCTCCCTACCACTAGCTCATTTGCTGGAGGCTGAATTATAAGTAGAAAATCATCTATCACTAAAATATCTAGTCCACTGGAGCAATGTGAAACCTTCTTCTGAATGCCCAGCCTCTTCTGCCTGGATGGGAGGACCAGAGCGATAATTAACAAAATAAAAGGTGGAAATGAGAGCCAGAAAAAAAACTGTGCCTTTTAAAAAAAGTGTAAAAAGGAAAAAATTACCAAAAAAAAGGGAAGAGAAAAAGGGAGAAACTGGAACCTAGATACAGAACCAGAGTTAGAAGGCTGGGGTTGTGGGGGGTTGGAATTTCTATCACTAGCTCATTTGCTGGAGGTTGAATTATCAGAAAATCTTCATTTTCTAAAATATCTATTTTGCTGGAGCTATGTGGGACCTTCTTCTGAAGGCCTGGCCTCTTCTGCAAGGTTGGGAGGACCTGAGTGATAATTAACAAGATAAACGGTGGAGCTGAGAGCCTGAGAAAAACTGTGCCTTTAAAAAAATGTAAAAACGAGAAATTACAAAAAAAAAAGGGAGGAAAGTTGCAGGGAGAGGGAGGAACTGAGATGCAGAAACAGAGATAGATGGCTGGGAGTGTGAGGGCAGAGCTCCCTACCACTAGCTCATTTCCTGGAGAATTATCAGTAGAATATCTTTATTCCCTGATATATCTAGTTCACTGGAGCCATGTGGAACCTTCTACTGAAGGTCATGCCCCTTCTTCCTGGGTGGGAGGATGAGAGTGAAAATTAACAAAATGAAAGGTGGAGCTGAGAGGCAGAGAAAAACTGTTCCTTTTTTAAAAAAAGTGTAAAAAGGAAAAATTACAATAAAAACCCAGGAAGACCTAAGCAGGGATAGTCAGAAACTGAGACACAATAACAAAGATAGAAGGCTGGAGGTGTGGGGGACGGGGGGTGTGGGTCTCCCTACAGCTAGCTCATTTGCTGGAGGTTGAAATATCAGTTGAAAATCTTCATTTTCTAAAATATCTAGTTTGCTGGAGCCATGTGGGACCGTCTTCTAATGGCCTGGCCTCTTCTGCCTGTGTGGAAGAACCAGAGCGATAATTAACAATATAAAAGGTGGAACTGAGAGCCAGAGAAAAACTGGGCCTTTTTAAAAATGTTTAAAACATAAAAATTACCAAAAAAAGGGAAGACAGAAGCAGGGAGAGATAGAAATTGAGACAGAGAAAGAGAGATAGAAGGCTGGGGGTGAGGGAGGGGCTCCCTACTGCTAGCTCATTTGCTGGAGGCTGAATTATCTGTAGAAAATCATCATTCTCTTAAATCTAGTTCGCTGGAGCCATGTGGAACCTACTTCTCGAGGCCCAGCATTTTCTGCCTGGGTGGAAGGACCAGAGCGATAATTAACAAGATAAAAGGTGGAGTTGAGAGCCAGAAAAAAACTGTGCCCTTTAAAAAAATGTAAAAAGGAAAAGTTACAAAATAACAGGGAAGTCAGAAGCAGGGAGAGACAGGAACTGAAACAAATAAACAGAGATAAAAAGCTGGGGGTGCAGCGGGGGAGCTCCCTATAGCTATCTCATTTGTTGGAGGCTGAATTATCAGTAGGAAATCTTCATTCCCTGAAATATCTAGTTCACTGGAGCCATGTGGAATCTTCTTCTGAAGGCGCAGCCTCTTTGGCCTGGGTGGGAGGACCAGAGCAAAAGATAAAAGCTGGAGCTGAGAGCTCATGAAAAACTGTGCCTTTAAAAATAAGTGTAAAAAAATTATTTTAAAAAAAGGAAGGACAGGAGCAGGGAGGGATTGGAACCAAGACACAGAAACAGAGAGAGAAGGTACGGAGTGAGGGGGCTGGGCTCCCTATCACTAACTCATTTGCTGGAGGTATAATTATCAGTTTAAAATCTTCATCCCTGAAATATCTAGTCATTGGAGCCACGTGGAATCTTCTTCTTCTGAAGGCCCAGCCTTTTCTGCCTGTGTAGGAGGACCAGAGGGATAATTAACAAGATAAAAGGTTCAGATAAGCTCAGAGAAAATCTCTGCCTTTTAAAAAAAGTGTAAAAAGGAAAATTTACAAAAACAAAAACAAAAACAAAAAAAACAAACAGGGAAGTCAGAAGCAGGGAGAGACATGAAGCGAGACACAGAAACAGAGATAGAAGGCTGGAGGTAGGGGGTGGGGGGAGATTCCCTACCACTAGCTCATTTGTTGGAGGCTGAATTATCAGTGGAAAATCTTCATTCCCTGAAATATCTACTTCACTGGAGCCATGAGGAAATTTCTTCTGAAGGCCCAGCCTCTTCTGCCTGGTTGAGAGGACCAGAGCAATAATTAACAAAATGAAAGGTGGAGCTGAGAGCCAGAGAAAACTGTGCCCTTAAAAAAATGTAAAAGGGAATAATTACAGAAAAAAAAAGGAAGACAGAAGCATGAAGAGACAGGACCTGAAGATAGAAGGGATGGGGGTCTGGGATATGGGCTCCCTACCACTAGCTCATTTGCTGGAGGCTGAATTATCAAGGAAATCTTCATTTCCTGAAATATTGAGTTTGTTAGAGCCATGTGGGACCTTCTTCTGAAGGCCTGGTCTCTTCTACCTGGGTGGGAGGACCAGAGCGATAATTAACAAGAGAAAAGTTGGAGCTGAGAGCCACAAAATAATGGTGCCTTTTAAAAAAAGTGTTAAAAAATTACAAAAAAAAAGGGGGAAGAGAAGCAGAGAGAGACTAGAACCGAGACACAGAAACAGAGATAGAAGGCTGGGGATGGGATGGATGGGGCTTTCAACCACTAGCTCATTTACTGGAGGCTGAATTATCAGAAAATCTTCATTCCTTGTAATGTCCAGTTCCCTGGAGCCATGTGGAACCTTCATCTGAAGGCCTGGCCTCTTCTGCCTGTGTGGGAGGACCAGAGCAATAATTTACAAGATGAAAGGTGGAGCTGACAGCCAGGGAAAAACTGTGTGTTTAAAAAAATTGTAAAAGGGAAAGGTTATGAAAAAAAGAAGACAGAAGCAGGGAGAGACGAAAATTAGTCACAGAAAAAGCCATTTTGGAAAAAGGAAGATGTCCCACTGATAACTGGGCCTCCAGCATACAAAACTCACGTGGTAGGAAGACTACTTACAAGTCTCCTGTCTCTGTATCACTCATTGTCTCTCTCAACCTCTATCTCGGTTTAGGTCTCCTCTCTCTCTCTCTCTGTTT
>NW_006204675.1:510317-512893 GCF_000334495.1 Tupaia belangeri chinensis | reverse complement strand
AGGACTAGAAAGCACTGCAGTAGCACAAGAAATACGGGGAAGCAGGAAAATACCTCTCCCACAAGGGAAACACATAGCTGCTCTTCATCCACACAGAATTCCATGGAAATCATGGAAATGTCTGATAAAGAATTCAGAACGTTCATAATGGCAAAGCTAACAGAGATGGAAGAGAAGAGAGACAAGGAACTGCTGAAGAGGAAGGAGAAAGGAGTTGAAGAGTTCCAGGAGGTGAGGAAATTCATGCAAGATCTAAAAGAGGAATTTCACACTTTACAAAAGAATCAGATGGAACTGTTAGAGATGAAGGCTATAATACAAGAAGTCAAAATCTCCCTTGAAAGTATTAAAAGCAGACTAGATCATACAGAAAATAGAATCTCTAATGTAGAAGAGAAAATGGTTGGCCTAGAAAAATCCACCGCGAAGACTGAGAAAATGGCCCAAAAATTTGAGAATAATATGCGAGAAGTACTAGATACCATCAAACGTCCAAACATCCGGATAATAGGCATCCCAGAAGGTGAAGAGACTCATAAGGGCATTGATAATCTATTCCATGAAATCTTACAAGAAAATTTTCCAAACCTGGAGAGGCACTCAAAGATTCAGTCCCAAGAAATACAGAGGACCCCAAATAGAATCAACCCAAGAAGATCTTCTCCAAGACACATTATAGCCAGATTGACCAAAACCACAGACAAAGACAAGATACTAAGACTGGCAAGAGAAAAAAGGCAAGTTACCTACAAAGGGTATCCCATCAGACTAACGGCAGACCTCTCATCGGAAACAATGAGAGCGAGGAGAGAATGGGAAAATGTATTCAAAGTATTAAGGGAAAAGCAATTTCAACCGAGAATTCTGTACCCAGCAAGGTTATCGTTCATTTGGGAAGAAAAGACACGAACTTTCCCAGATAAACAAAACCTGAAAGAATTTACCAGCACCAGACCGGATCTCCAAGAAGTTCTTAAGGGAGTGCTATGTCAGTAAAATTAAATGCAGACACACAGAAATAAGAGTTCAGAAACTAAGAAAATGGGCAACTTAATTGTAGGGCCAAAAGCTGGAGTTGAGTATTACATCCCAGATTTCAATCTGGAACATCGAACCTCAACAGATACAGAAGAAAGATTAAGTACATGAGACTGAACTGATGAAACAGTATTCTACGACTTGACTAAAATATTGCTGCTTTTCTTCTAAGCTTTGTTGTCTGGTTTTAAGGACTTTTGTCCTGTCTTCAGCTATCAATAGATTCATGTTCCGACTATTTGAACAGAATACTAACCTGTTTCTAGGCTTTAAGTTTCAAAGAAATATCCTTACCAGTTCAAAACTGCTTTTCTTGAAACCATCGGCTGATCTTGCTATTGAAAGTAGTTAGATTACTTATGATATTGTGTGACCAACGAAATGTTGGGGGAAAAGGGATTGAAGACAACTGTAGACAGCAGAGATAGTGTAATAAGAGAGTGGAATAGGGCAGAGGGCTAGACATGGGGTAAAAAAACATATATATGAAAGTAGAAATGGAATATTATGGATGATAACATGCATTATTAAGCCACTATATAGTATATTCTAGATGGGAAACCACATTTAGAATGTTGTGATGATGCTCAGGGAATGAATGTAAATTAATAAAAAAAAAAAATTTTCAGAAGAAAAAAAAAAAAGGCATTAGAAATACCTATTTGATGACTGCAGTTAAGCTATATAGCCCTAGTTAGGTGCTACTTTACAGTATGTTCATTCTATTCACTGAGGTTTAAGGCATAGAAAGCAAACAGGGATAACAGAGACAATGGGAGGAGGGTTGGACAGGGCAGAGGGTTAGGGATAGGGAATCAAGGATGGCAAAAAAGAGAAAAAACTCAAAATATACAAGACATAAGAAATGGAAAATTGTTTATTGATAACACATATGTTGATGTACTTGATTGAGCCAACAGACAATGTATTTTGGATGAAAAATTCATTTTGTATACTGTAATGATGTATAGCATATTAATGTTAAAAAATAAATAAAAAAATAAAAAAATAAGAAAAAAAAAAGAAAAAAAAAAGAAAAAGAGATAGAAGTCTGGGGGTGTGGGGAGGGGGCTCCCTACTGCTTGCTCGTTTGCAGGAGGCTGAATTATCAATAGAAAATCTTCATTTCCTCAAATATCTATTTTTCTGAAACCATGTGGAACCTTCTTCTGAAAGCCCAGTCTCTTCTGCCTGGGTGGAAGGAACAGAGCAATATTTTGAAGATAAAAGGTGGAGCTGAGAGCCCGAGAAAAACTGTGCCTTTTACAAAAAGTGTATAGAGAAAAAAATAAAAAAAAAAAGGTAGACAGAAACAGGGAGAGACATGAACCAAGACACAGAAACTGAGATAAAAGGTATGGGGTGCAACCTGGGAGGTTCTCTACCACTAGCTCATTTGCTGGAGGCTGACTTATCAATAGGATAATTAGGATAATTAGGATAATAATTATCTGACCCCCACCCCACTTCCAGTCTCCTCAGCCCCTGACTCCTCCTCTTTGGTAGGTAGATAGAAATTTTCTGTGTTTTTTTTTTTT
>NW_006204675.1:494880-510199 GCF_000334495.1 Tupaia belangeri chinensis | reverse complement strand
AAGCCTCTGGTCAGCAAGAGACTCTGAGGGAGGGTAATCTCTGACCCCCACCACACTTCAACTTTCCCCAGCCCCAGACACAACTTCCTTGCTAGGTAGACAGAAATTTACTGGACCCTTTTTTCTTTATTTTTCCCTTGGAGCCCATCTATTCCATTAATAATTACTAGCTCTGCCTCTCTTCACAGAATGTCTTTCCAGGCCCCATCACCAGATCCAACTAGAATCCTCTGGTCAGCAAGGGACTCTGAGGGAGGGTCATCTCTGACACCCACCAAATTTTCAGTCTCCCCAGTCCCAGACTGCACCTCCTTGGTAGGTATATAGAAATTTTCTGTGGCTTTTTTTTTCTTCTTTTTCCCTTGGAGCCCATCTATTCTATTGCTAATTCCTAGCTCTGCCTCTCTTCACAGACTGTCCTTCCAGGCCGCAGACACCAGGTCCCACTAGATGCCTCTAGCCAGCAAGAGACTCTGAGGGAAGTTTATCTCTGTACCGCACCCAATTTCCATTATCCCCAGCCCCAGACACCAATTTCTTTGTAGGTACATAGAAATTTCCTTTGGCTTTTTTTTTTCTTTCTTTTCCCTTGTTTTTGCTACAGGGCGCGTGCGCTCGCCAGACAGACAGAGAGAGACAGAGAGACAGAAAGCAGGAAATCACCCCCCAGGGGGGAATGGCCATGCCACAATCCCTTCTCCTCCATTCTCCTCTCGGGATCTTGGGCACGCACGCACACGCGCCCGGCGTGAGTTCAAGCCACCGGGTCCAGTACTCGAACCACGGTCGACTATGTGGGAGTCCAGCGACATAGCCATTATGCTAACTGCTGGTCCCAGGGAGTGTCATCTCTGACCCACACCCCACTTCCAGTCTCCCCAATGTCTGACTCCACCTCCTTGGTAGGTAGATAGAAATTTTCTGTTTTATTTTCCTTTTTTTCCCTTGGGGACCATCTATTCTACTGCTAATTCCTAGCTCTGCCTCTCTTCACAGACTGGGCTTCCAGTCTGCAGTCACCAGGTCCAACTAAAAGCCTCTGGTCAGCAAGGGATGCTGAGGGAGGGTCATCTCTGACGCCCACCAACCATTCAGTCTCCCCATCTCCAGACTGCACCTCCTTGGTCAGTAGATAGAAATTTACAGTGGCTTTTTTTTTCTTTTTTTCCCTTGAAGCCCATCTATTCTATTGCTAAATCCTAACTCTGCCTCTCTTCACAGACTGTCCTTCCAGGCCACAGGCACCAGGTCCCACTAGATATCTCTGGTTAACAAGGTACTCTGAGGGAGGGTCATCTCTGACGCCCACCAACCATTCAGTCTCCCCATCTCCAGACTGCACCTCCTTGGTCAGTAGATAGAAATTTACAGTGGCTTTTTTTTTCTTTTTTTCCCTTGAAGCCCATCTATTCTATTGCTAATTCCTAGCTAGCCTCTCTTCACAGATTGTCCTTCCATGACACAGGGACAAGGTCCAACTAGAAGCATCTAGTCAGCAAGGGACTCTGAGAGAGTGTCATCTCTGACCCGTACCCCAATCCCAGTCTCCCAAGCCCCAGACTCCACCTCTTTGGTAGGTAAATAGAAATATTCAGAGGCGTATTTTCTTTTTTATTTTTTTTCTCTTGGAGTCCATTTATTCTATTGCTTATTACTAGCTCTACCTCTCTTCACAGACTGTCCTTCCAGGCTGCAGGCACCACGTCCAACTAGAAGCAACTGATCAGCAAGGGACTCTGAGTGAGTGTCATCTCTGACCTCCACCCCATTTCCAGTCTCTCCAGCCCCAGACTCCACCTCCTTGGTAGATAGATAGAAATTTTCTGTGGCTATTTTACTTTTGTTTTCCTTGGAGACCATCTATTCTATTGCTAATTCCTAGCTCTGCCTCTCTTCAAAGACTTCCCTTCCAGGCCGCATTCGCCAGGTCCAACTAGAAGCTTCAGGTCAGCAAGTGACTCTGAGGGAGTGTCTTCTCTAACCCCCAACCCACTTCCAGTCTCTGCAGCCCCTTTCTCCACCTCTGTGGTAGGTAGAGAGAAATTTTCTGTGGCTTTTTTTTCCTTTTCTTTTTCCCTTGGATCTCATCTAATCTATTGCTAATTCCTAGCTCTCCCTCTCTTCACAAGACTGTCCTTCCATGCCTCAGGGACAAGGTCCAACTAGAAGCCTCTGGTTAGCAAGGGACTCTGAGGAAGGGTCATCTGTGACCCGCACCCCACTTCCAGCCTCTCAAGCCCCGGTCTCCACCTCATTGGTAGGTAGATAGAAATATTCTCTGGTTTTTCTTTGTTTGTTTTTTTTTTTTTTTTTCCTCTTGGTGCCAATCTATTCTATTGCTAATCCCTAGCTCTGCCTCTCTACACAGAGTGTCTTTCCAGGCTGAAGGCACCAGGTCCAACTAGAAGCCTCAGGCCTGCAAAGGACTCTGAGGGAGGGTCATCTCTGATGCCCACCCAACTTCCAGCCTCCCCAGCCCATGACTGTACCTCCTTGGTAGGTAGATAGAAATTTTCTGTGGCTTTTTTCTTCTTTTTTTTTCCCTTGGAGCCCATCTATTCTATTGCTAATTCCTAGCTCTGCATCTCTTCACAGACTGTCCTTGCAGGCCGAAGGCAACAGGTCCAACTAGAAGCCTATGGTCAGCAAAGGACTCTTAGGGTGGGTCATCGCTGATGCCCACCACTCTTCCAGTCCTAGCACCAGACTCCACCTCTGTGGTAGGTAGATAGAAATTTTCTGTGTTTTTTTTTTTTTTTTCCCTTGGAGCCCATCTAATCTATTGCTAATTCTTATCTCTCCCTCTACTCCCAAGACTGTCCTTCCACGTCACATGGACCATGTCCAACTAGATGCCTCTGGTAATCAAGGGACTCTGAGGGAGGGTCATCTCTGAATTGCACCCAATTCCAGTCTCCCTAGCACCAGACACCACCTTCTTGGTAGGAAAATAGAAAATTCTGGTGACTTTTTTTTCTTTCTTTTCCCTTGAAGATCATCTATTCTATTGCTAATTCCTACCTCTGCTTCTCTTCACAGACTGTCCTTCCGGGCCACAGGCACCAGGTCCAACTGGAAGCCTCTGGTCAGCAAGGGACTCCGAGGGAGTGTCATCTCTGAGGCCCATCCCACTTGCAGTCTACTCATCCCCAGCCTCCATTTCCTTGGTCGGTACACAGAAATTTTCTGTGGCTTTCTTTTTTTTTATTCCCTTGGAGACCATCTATTCTATTGCTTAATCCTAGCTGTGCCTCTCTACACAGAGTGCCTTTCCAGGCCGCATTCACAAGGCCCAACTAAAAGCTTCAGGTCAGCAAGGGACTCAGGGAGGGTCATCTCTGACGCCCACCAAACTTTCAGTCTCCTCAGCCCAAGACTGCACCTCCTTGGTAGGTAGATAGAAATTTTCTGTGTTTTTTTTTCTTTTTTTTTTCCCTTGGAGCACATCTATTCTATTGCTCATTCCTAGCTCTGTCTCCCTTTTAGACTGTCCTTCCAGATCACAGGCACCAGGCCCAACTAGAAGCCTCTGGTCAGCAAGGGACTCTGAGGGAGGGTCATCTCTGACCCCCACCACACTTCCAATCTCCCCAGTCCCAGACTCCACCTCATTGGTAGTTACATAGAAAGTTTCTTTGACTTTTATTTATTTAGTTTTTCTCTTTGAGACCATCTATTCTATTGCTAATTTCTAGCTCTACCACTTTTCACAGACTCTCCTTCCAGGCTGCATTCACCAGGTCCAACTAGAAGCCTCAATTCAGAAAGGGACTCTGAGGAAGGGTCATCTCTATCCCCCACACGATTTCAGGGTACAGGCGCCTGGTCCCACTAGAAACCTCAGGTCAGCAAGGGACTGTGAGTGATGGTCATCGCTGACACCCACCACTCTTCCAGTCTCCCCAACCACAGAATCCACCTCCTTGGTAGGTAGATAGAAATTTTCTGTAGTTTTTTTTTCTTTTATTTTCCCTTGGAGCCCATCTAATCTACGGCTAGCTCCTATCTCTCCCTCTACTCACAAGACTGTCATTCCTTGCCACACAGACCATGTCCAGCTAGATGCCTCTGGTCATCAAGGGACTCTGAGGGAGGGTCATCTCTGAACTGCACCCCATATCCAGTCTCCCCACATCCAGACAGCATCTTCTTGGTAGGTAGATAGAAATTTTTTTCTTTCTTTTCCCCTGGAGACCATCTATTCTATTGCGAATTCCTACCTCTGCTTCTCTTCACAGACTCCTTCCAGGCCGCAGGCACCAGGTCCAACTAGAAGCCTCTGGTCAGCAAGGGACACTGAGAGAGTGTCATCTCTGACTCCCACCCCCACTTCCCATCTCCCCATCACCAGACTCCACTTCCTTGGTGGGTAAACTTGGAAACCATCTATTCTATTGCTAATTCCTAACTCTGCCTCTCTTCACAAAATGTACTTCCAGGCTGCAGTCACCACATCCAACTAGAATCCTCTGGTCAGCAAGGGACTCTGAGGGAGTGACATCTCTAACCCCCACCCCACTTCAAGTCTCCCCAGCCTATGACTGCACCTTCTTAGTAGGTAGATAGAAATTTTCTGTGGCTTTTTTTTTTTCTTTTTTTGCCCTTGGAGCTCATCTATTCTATTGCTAATTCCTAGCTCTGCCTTTCTTCACAGACTGTGCTTCCAGGCCACAGGCACCAGGTCAAACTAGATGCAACTGATCAGTAAGGGACTCTGACGGAGTTTCATCTCTGACCCCCACCCCACTTTCTGTTTCCTCAGCTCCAGAATCCACCTCTTAGCTAGGTAGATAGAACTTTTCTGTGGCTTTTTTTTCTTTTTTTTCCTTTGGAGCCCATCTATCCTATTGCTAATTGCTAGCTCTGCCTCTCTTCGCAGACTGTCCTTCCAGGCCGAAGGCACAGGTCCAACTACAAGCCTCTGGTCAGCAAAGGACTCTGAGTGCGGGTCATCACTGACGCCCATCACTCTTCCAGTCTCCCCAGCACCAGACTCCACCTCTGTGGTGGGTAGATAGAAATTTTCTGTGGCTTTTTTTTCTCAGTTTTTTCTCTTCGAGCCCATCTAATCTATTGCTAATTCCTAACTTTCCCTCTACTCACAAGACTGTCCTCCCATACTGCATGGACCATGTCCAACTAGAAGCCTCTGGTAAGCAAGGGAGTCTGAGGGAGTGTCATCTCTGACCCCCATCCCACTTCCAGTCTTCCAAGCCCCAGAATTCACTTCCTTGGTAGGTAGAAATATTCTGTCACTCTTTTTTTTCTCTTGGAGCCCATCTATTCTATTGCTTAATCCTAGCTCTGCCTCTCTACACAGAGTGCCTTTCCAGGCACAGTCACCAGGCCCAACTAGAAGCTCAGGTCAGCAAGGGATTCTGAGGGAGTGTCATCTCTGATGCCCACCCAACTTCCCGTCTCCCCAGCCCAAGACTGCACCTCCTTGGTAGGTAGATAGATATTTCTGTGGCTTTTTATGATTTTTTCTCCCTTGGAGACCATCTATTCTATTGCTAATTTCTAGCTCTGCCTCTCTTCACAGACTGTCCTTCCAGGCCACAGGCACCAGGTCCAAGTAGAAGCCTCTAGTCAGCAGGGGACTCTGAGGCGTGTCATCTCTGACCCTCACCCCACTTCCAGTCTCTCCAGTCCCTGACTCCACCTCCTTCATAGGTCAATAGAAATTTTTAGTGTTTTTTTTTTTCTTTTTTTTTTCCCTTGTAGCCCATCTATTCTATTGCTAATTCCTAGCTCTGCCTCTCTTTACAGACTGTGCTTCTATTCCACAATCACCAGTTCCAACTATAGTGCTCAGGTCAGCAAGGGACTCTGAGGAAGTATCATCTCTTACCCCCACCCAATTCCAGTTACCCAAGCCCCAGACTCCACCTCTGTGGTAGGTAGATAAAAATTTTCTATAGCTTTTCTTTTTTTCTCCCTTGGAGCCCATCTAATCTATTGCTAAACCCTCTCCTCACAGACTGTCCTTCCATGCCACAGGCACCAGGTCCAACTAGAAGCAACTGATCAGCAAGGGACTCTGAGGGAGGTTCATCTCTGCCTCCCACTCCACTTCCAGTCTCCCCAGCACCAGACTTCACATCCTCGGTCAGTAGATAGAAATTTTCTTTGGCTTTTTTTTCTTATTTTTTCCTTGGAGTCCATATATTCTATTGCTAATTCCTAGCTCTGCCTCTCTGCACAAAATACCTCTCCAGACATCAGGCAGCAGGTCCAACTAGAAGTGTCAGTTCAGCAAGAGACTCTGAGGGAGGGTCATCTCTGACTCCCACTAGACTTCCTCTCTCCTCAGCCTCAGACTCCACCTCCCTGGTAGGTAGATAGAAATTTCCTGTGCCTTTTTTTTCTTATTTTTCCTTTGGAACCCACCTATTCTATTGCTAATTCCTAGCTCTGCCTCTCTTCACAAAATGTCCTTCCAGGCCTCAGGCACCAGTTCCTACTACAAGACTCTGGTCAGAAAGGGACTCTGAGTGACTGTCATATCTGACCCCCACCCCACTTCCAGTATGCCCAGCCACAGACTCCACCTCCTTCATAGGTAGATAGAAATTTTCTCTGTTTTTTTTCTTTCTTTTTAAATTTTTTCCCTTGGAAACCATCTATTCTATTGCTAATTCCTAGCTCTGCCTCTCTTAACAGACTGTCATTCCATACCCCAGGCACCAGGTCCAACTAGAAGCCTCTGGTCGGAAAGGGACTCTGAGGGAGTGTATTTTCTAACCCTCAACCCACTTCCAATCTCCCCAGACCCAGTCTCCACTTGATTGGTGGTTAGATCAGTAGATAGAAATTTTCTGTGGCTATTTTTTTCTTTTTTTCCCCTTGGAGCCTATCTATTCTATTGCTAATTCCTTGCTCTGCTTCTTTTCACACACTGTCCTAACAGTCCGCAGACACCATGTCCAACTAGAAGACTCTGGTCAGCAAGGGACTCTGAGGGAGGGTCATCTCTGACCCCCACCCAACTTCCAGTCTCCCCAGCCCAAGACTGCACCTCCTTGGTAGGTAGATAGAAATTTTCTGGGGCTTTTTTTCCTTGTTTTTTCCCCTTGGAGCCCATCTATTCTATTGCAAATTCCTAGCTCTGCCTTTCTTCACAGACTGTCCTTCCAGGCTGCAGGCACCAGGTCCAAATAGAAGCAACTAGAAGCAAGGGACTCTGAGGGAGTTTCATCTCTGACCCCCACCCCACTTCCAGTCTACCCAGCCCAATACTCCACCTCTTTGCTAGGTAGATAGAAATTTTCTGTGGCTTTTTTCTCTTTTTTTCCCTTGGAGATCATCTATTCTATTGCTAATTCCTAGCTCTTCTCTCTTCACAGATTGTCCTTCCAGGCCGAAGTAACCAGGTCCAACTAGAAGCCTCTGGTCAGCAAGGGATTCTGGGGTAGGTTCATCTCTGACCCCCACCCCTCTTCCAGTCCTCCCAGCCCAAGACTCCACCTCCTTGTTAGGTAGATATAAATTTTCTGTGTTTTTATTCTTTTCTTTTTTTTTTTCTTTTTTGTTTCTATCTATCTATTCTATTGCTAATTCCTAGCTCTGCCTCCCTTCAAAATCAGTCCTTCCAGCCTGCAGGAACCAGGTCCAACTAAAAGCCTCTGGACAGAAAAGGACTCTGAGGGAGGGTCATCTCTGACGCCCACCTCATTTCCAGTCTCCCCAGCCCCGGAATCCACCTCACTGGTAGGTAAATAGAAATTTTCTGTGGCTTTTTTTTCCCCCTTAGATAACATCAATTCTTTGCTAATTTTTAACTCTGCCTCTATTCACAGACTGTCTGTCCAGGCCACAGGCACCAGGTCAAACTCCATTCCTCTGGTTAGTAAGGGACTCTGAAGGAGGCTCATGTCGGACCCCCACACCACTTTCAGTCTCCCCAGCCCCAGACTCGAACTCCTTGTTAGGTAGATAGAAATTTTCTGTGCCTTTTTTTTTCTTTTTTTCCCTTGGAGAGCCCACATATTCTATTGCTAATTCCTAGCTCTGTCTCTCTTCATAGATTGTCATTTCATGCCACAGGCAACAGGTCCAACTAGAAGCCTCTGGTCAGCAAGGTACCCTGAGGGAGGGTCATCAATAATGCCCACCTTACTTCCAGTCTTCCCAACCCAAGACTCCACCTCCTTGGTAGGTAGATAGCAATTTTCATTGGCTCTTTTTCTTTTTATTCCCTTGTATCTCCACTTTTCTATTTCTAAATCCTAGCTCTGCCTCTCTTCATAGACTGTCCTTTCAGGCCACAGGCACCACGTCAGACTAGAAACCTCTGGTCAGCAAGGGACTCTGAGGGAGGTTCATCTCTGACTCCCAATCCACTTTGTCTCTCCTGGTCCAGACTCCAACTCCTTGGTAGGTAGATAGAAATTTTCTGGGACTATTTTTTTTTTTTCTTTTTCCCCTAGGAGACCATCTATTCTACTGCTAATTCCTAGCTCTGCCTCTCTTCACATACTGTCCTTCCAGGCCGCAGGCACCATGTCCAACTATAAGCCTCTGGTCAGCCAGGGACTCTGAGGGAGGGTCATTTCTGACCCCCACCAGACTTTCACTGTCCCCAGCCCCATACTCCACCCCCTTGGTAGGTATATAGACATTTTCTGTGCCTTTTTTTTCTTATTTTTCTCTTGGAACCCATCTATTCTATTGCTAATTCTAAGCTCCGCCTCTCTTCAAAATCTGTCCTTCCAGGATGCAGGCACCAGGTCCAGCAAGAAGCCTCTGGTCAGCAAGGGACTCTGAGGGAGGGTCTACTCTGACCCCCACCCCTTTTCCAGTCTCCCCAGCTCCTGAATCCACATACCTGGTAGGTAGATAGAAATTTACTGTGGCTTTTATTTTTTTCCCTTGGAGACCATCTATTCTATTGTTAATTCCTAACTAAGCCTCTCTTCACAGACTGTCCTAGCAGGTTGCAGGTACCAGGTCAAACTAGATGCTTCTGGTCAGCAAGGGACTCTGAAGGAAGGTGATCTCTGATCTCTTCCCAACTTCCAGTCTCCCCAGCCCCAGACTTGGCCTACTTGTTAGGTAGATAGAAATTTTCTGTGTCTTTTTTGTTCTTTTTTTCCCCACATTGCCCATCTATTCTATTGCTAATTTGTAGCTCTGCCTCACTTCACAGACTGTCCTTATAGGCCACTGGAACCAGGTCCAACTAGAAGCTTCTGGTCAGCAAGGGCCTCAAGAGAGGGTCATCTCTGACCCCAACCAGATTTCTAGTCTCCCCAGCTCCAGACTTCACACCTTTGGTATGTAGATAGAAATTTTCTGTGACTCTTTATTCTTTTTATTTTCTTGGAACCCATTTATTCTATTGCTAATTCCTAGCTCTGCCTCTTTTCACAGACTGTCTTTCCAGGCCACAGGCACCAGGTCCGAATAGAAGCCTCTGGTTAGCAAGGGACTCTGAGGGAATGTCAATGTAGACCCCCACCCCACTTTCAGTCTCTGAAGCCCCAGATTCCACCTCTGTGGTAGGTAGATAGCAATTTTCTGTGGCATTTCTTTCTTTTCTTTTCAATAGAATCAATCTATTCTATAGCTAATTCCTTGCTCTGACTCTTCACACACTGCCCTTTCAGATCAGAGGCACCAGGTTCAACTAGAAGTATCTGATCAGCAAGAAACTCTGAGGGAGGGCCAGTTCAGACCCCTACCCCAATTCCAGTCTCTGCATCCACAGATTCCACATACTTGGTAGGTAGATAAAAATTCTCTTTGCCTTTTTTTTTCTTTTTCCGTTGGAGTCCATCATTATATAGCTAACTCCTAGCTCTGTCTCTCTTCAAAGACTATCCTTCCAGGCCAAAGGCACCTACACTCACTAGATACCTCAGGTCAGCAAGGGACTGTGAGGGAGGGTCTTCTTTTACACTTACCCCACATCCAGTCTCTCCCACACTCGACCCCCCATTTTTGGTAGGTAGACAGAAATTTTCTGTGCCTTTTCTTTCTTTCTTTTCCCTTGGAGCCTGTCTATTCTATTGCTAATTCCTAGCTCAGTCTCTCTTCAGAGAATGTCTTTCCAGGCCAGAGGCAACAGGTCACACTAGAAGCCTCAGGTCTGCATGGTAATCTAGGGAGGGTCATCTCTGATCCCCACCCCACTTCCAGTCTCCCCATCCCCACACTTCACCTCCTTGGTAGGTAGATAGAAATTTTCAGTTCCTTTATTTTTCATTTTTTTCCCTTGTAGTCCATCTATTCTAATACTAATTCCTAGCTTAGCCTCTCTTCACAGACTGTCCTTACAGGCCACAGGCATCAGGTCCAACTAGAAGACTCTGGTTTGCAAGTGACTCTGAGGGAAGGTCAGCATAGACCACCATCCCACTTTCAGTCTCTGCAGCCCCAGACTCCACCTCCATGGTAGGTAGATAGTAATTTTCTGTGTTTTTTTTTTTTTTCTTTTTTTTCCTATAGTTACAATCTATTCTATTGCTAATTACTAGTTCTGCCTCTCTTCGGAGACTTTCCTTTCGGGATCAGGCACCTGGTCCAACTAGAAGCCTCTGGTCAGCAAGGGACTCTGAGGGAGGGTTATCTGTTACCCCCACCCCATTTCCAGTCTCCCGAGCCCTAGACTCCACCTCCTTGGTCGATAGAAATTTTCCGTGGCATTTTTTTCTTTTTCTTTTTTTTTTTGGAGACCGTATATTTTATTGCTAATTCCTAGCTCTGCCTCTCTTCACAGACTGTGCTTCAAGGCTGCAGTCACCAGGTCCAACTAGAAGCCTCTGGTCAGCAAGGAACTCTGAGGGAGTGTCACCTGTGACCCCCACCAGACTTCCACTCTCCCCAGCCCCAGACTGCACCTCCTTTGTTGTAGACAGAAATTTTCTGTGGCTTTTTTTCTTTTTTTTCCCTTGGAGCCCATCTATTCTATTGCTAGTTCCTAGTTCTGCTTCTCTTCACAGACTGTCCTTCCATGCAGCAGGCACCAGGTCCAACTAGAAGCATTTGATTAGCAAGGGACTCTGAGGGAGGGTCATCTCAAACCCCCACCCCACTTCCAGTCTTTCCAGCCCCAGACTCCACCTCCTTGGTAGGTAGATTGAAATTTTCTGTGCCTTTTTTCTTTTTTTTTCCCTTGGAGACCATCTATTCTATTGCTAATTTCTAGCTCTGCCTCTCTTCACAGACTGTGGTTCCAGGCTGCAGGCACCATGTCCATCTCGAAGTCTCTGGTCAAGAAGAGAATCTGAGGGAGGATCTCTCTTACCTCACCAGACTTCCACTAACCCCAGCCCCAGACTCACCTCCTTGGTCAGTAGATAGAAGTTTTCTATGCTTTTTCTTTCTTTCTTTCTTTCTTTTTTTTCCTTGGGGCCTATCTATTCTATTGCTAATTCCTAGCTCAGCCTCTCTTCACAAACTGTCCCTCCACTGACACAGGCACCTGGTTACACTAGAAACCTCAGGTCAGCAAAGGACTGTGAGGGAAGGTCATCTCTGACACCCACCCTATTTCTAGTGTCCCCAACCCCGGTTCCCTCATTTTTGGTAGGTTGATGGAAATATTCTGTGCCTTTTTTTTCTTTTTTGTTTCCCTTGGAGCCCATCTTTTCTATTTCTAATTCCTAGCTCAGCCTCTCTTCAGAGACTGTCCTTCCAGGCCACAGGCAACAAGTCCCACTAGAAGCCACAGGTCAGCAAGGGACTCTGAGGGAGGGTCATCTCTGACCCCCACCCCATTTCCAGTCTCCCCAGCCATAGACTCCACCTCCTTGGTAGGTAGATAGAAATTTCTGGTGGCTTTTTTTCCCTTGGAGACCTTCTATTCTATTGCTAATTCCTAGCTCTGCCTCTCTTTACAGACTGTCCTTCCAGGCCACAGGCAACAAGTCCCACTAGAAGCCACAGGTCAGCAAGGGACTCTGAGGGAGGGTCATCTCTGATACCCATCCCACTTCCCATCTCCCCAGCCCCTGATTCCACCTCTCTGGTAGGTACATAGCAATTTTCTGTGGCTATTATTTCTTTTATTTCCAGTGGAGCCAATCTATTCTATTCCTAATTCCTAGCTCTGACTCTCTTCACAGATTGTCCTTTCAGGCCACAGGCACCAAGTTCAAGTAGAAGCCTCTGGTCAGCAAGGGACTCTGAGGGAGGTTCAGTTTAGACCCCCAGCCCACTTCCAGTCTCCCCATCCCCAGACTCCAACTCTTTGGTAGGTGGATAGAAATTTTCTGAGTTTCTTTTTCTTTTTTTTTTTTTTTCCCTTGGAGACCATTTATTCTGTTGCTAATTCCTAGCTCTGCCTCTCTTCACACACTGTGCTTCCAGCCTGCAGAAACCAGGTCCAACTCGAAGGCTCTGGTCAAGAAGGGACTCTGAGAGAGGGTCATCTCTGACCCCTAAACATATTCCACTCTCCCCAGCCCCAGACTCCACCTCCCTGGTTGGTAGATAGAAATTTTCTGTGCCTTTTTCCTTTTCTTTGTTTCTTGAAGCCCATCTATTCTATTGCTAATTCCTAGCTCTGCCTCTCTTCAAAGACTGTCCTTCCAGGGGACAGGCCCCTGGTCCCACTCGAAACCCCAGGTCAGCAAGGGACTGTGAAGGAGGGTCATCTCTGACACCCACCCCACATCAAGTCTCCCCCACCCCAGACCCCACATTTTTGGTAGGTAGACAGAAATTTTCTGTGCCCTTTTTTCCCCCCCTTGGAACCCATCTATTCTATTGCTAATTCCTAGCCCTGTCTCCCTTCTCAGACTGTCCTTCCAAGGCCCAGGAAGCAGGTCCAACTAGAAGCCTCAAGTCAGCAAGGGACTCTGAGGGAGGGTCATCTCTGACCCCCACCCCACATCAAGTCTCCCCCACCCCAGACCCCACATTTTTGGTAGGTAGACAGAAATTTTCTGTGCCCTTTTTTCCCCCCCTTGGAACCCATCTATTCTATTGCTAATTCCTAGCCCTGTCTCCCTTCTCAGACTGTCCTTCCAAGGCCCAGGAAGCAGGTCCAACTAGAAGCCTCTGTTCATCTAGAGACCACCTAACCCCACTCATAATGTCTAAGAATAAAAAATATATATGGTAAGGTGCTCACTTAGGCAGCACATATACTAAAATTGGAAAGATATAGAGAAGATCAGCATGGCCCCTGTGCAAGGATGACATGGAAATTCGTGAAGCATTCCATATTTTTCAGGAAAACTAAGATATAAGAGACAGTTATATGTGAACAAAAAACAGCCAAGAGAATGGCTCACTTAATGATAGGATCAGGTATGAAATATCGATAATTACATTGAATGTCAATGGATTGAATTCTCCAGTTAAGAGACACAGACTAGCTGAATGGATAAGAAAACCATGACCCCTAAACACCTTCCACTCTCCCCAGCCCCAGACTCCACCTCCCTGGTTGGTAGATAGAAATTTTCTGTGCCTTTTTCCTTTTCTTTTTTTCTTGAAGCCCATCTATTCTATTGCTAATTCCTAGCTCTGCCTCTCTTCAAAGACTGTCCTTCCAGGGGACAGGCCCCTGGTCCCACTAGAAACCCCAGGTCAGCAAGGGACTGTGAAGGAGGGTCATCTCTGACACCCACCCCACATCAAGTCTCCCCCACCCCAGACCCCACATTTTTGGTAGGTAGACAGAAATTTTCTGTGCCCTTTTTTCCCCCCCTTGGAACCCATCTATTCTATTGCTAATTCCTAGCTCAGCATCTCTTCAGAGACTGTCCTTCCAGACCCCTTGCAACAGGTCCAACTAGAAGCCTCAAGTCAGCAAGGGACTCTGAGGGAGGGTCATCTCTGACCCCCACCCCACTTCCAGTCTCCCCTGCCCCAGACTGACCTCCTTAGTAGGTGAATAGAAATTTTCTGTGCCTTTTTTTTTTCCCTTGGAGTCCATCTATTCTATTGCTAATTCCTAGCCCTGTCTCCCTTCTCAGACTGTCCTTCCAAGGCCCAGGAAGCAGGTCCAACTAGAAGCCTCTGTTCATCTAGAGACCACCTAACCCCACTCATAATGTCTAAGAATAAAAAATATATATGGTAAGGTGCTCACTTAGGCAGCACATATACTAAAATTGGAAAGATATAGAGAAGATCAGCATGGCCCCTGTGCAAGGATGACATGGAAATTCGTGAAGCATTCCATATTTTTCAGGAAAACTAAGATATAAGAGACAGTTATATGTGAACAAAAAACAGCCAAGAGAATGGCTCACTTAATGATAGGATCAGGTATGAAATATCGATAATTACATTGAATGTCAATGGATTGAATTCTCCAGTTAAGAGACACAGACTAGCTGAATGGATAAGAAAACCAAAATCATCTATCTGTTGCCTACAAGAAACTCACCTTATGGATAAAGACATACATAAACTAAAAGTAAATGGCTGGAAAAAGATATTACATGCAAATGGAAATCAAAAAAGGGCTGGAGTAGTGATATTCATCTTAGACAAAATAGATTTCAAGACAAAGACTAAGAAGAGACACAAAAGTGTATAATATAATAGTAAATGGGGTAATCCAGCAAGAAGACATAACCCTTATAAATATCTATGCACCCAACTTAGGTGCACATAAATATGTGAAGGAAAGACTGCTGGAGCTAAAAGGAGACATAGGGAGAAATACCATAATTGTTGGAAATCTCAATACTCCATTATCTCCTATAGACAGATATTCTAGACAGAAAATAAGTAGAGAGATACAGGACTTAACTGATACTATAATTCGAATGGGCTTGACAGATATCTATAGAACATTCAACCCTACATCCACAACATATACATTTTTCTTACCCTAACCTGGAACCTTTTCAACGATAGATCATATGTTAGGAAGCAAATCAAGCTTTTATAGATTCAAAGGCATAGGAACAGTATCCAGCATCTTCTCCGATAATGATGGAATTAAACTCAAGATTAATTTCAAGAAACAACCCCCCAAATACACTAACACATGTAAATTGAACAACCTACTTCTGAATGACTTCTTTACTACTGCAGAAATTAAGGCTGAAATAAAAAAAATTATGGAAACAAATGATAATGAGTACACAAGTGTCCAGAATCTATGGGACACAGCAAAAGCAGTCATAGGATGGAAATTCATAGCAATTAGTGCACATAAGAAAATGATGGAAAGATGGCAAATGGATAACTTTTCATCATGCCTCAGAGAATTGGAAAAACAACAACAAAGAAACCCCAAAAATGCCAGGTGAAAAGAAATAATAAAAGTTCAAGCAGAAATAAATGAAATAGAAAATAAATGAACCATACAGAAAATAAATGAAAGCAAAAGCTGGTTCTTTGAAAAGATTAA
>NW_006204675.1:483011-494154 GCF_000334495.1 Tupaia belangeri chinensis | reverse complement strand
AAGCCATCTATGAAAAACCCACAGCTAAGATTATACTGAATGGGGAAATGCTGAAAGCTTTTCCTCTGAAAACAGGTATTAGGCAAGACTGTCCACTTTCTCCACTGCTCTTTAATATAGTACTGGAAATCTTAGGTATTGCAATCAGAGAAGAGAACAAAATTAAAGGCATTCAAATAGAGAAAGAAAAGTTCAAAATACCTTTATTTGTATACTTAAAAGACCCAAAGGTATCCATGAAAAAGATTCTTAGAGTAATAAGTGAATACAGTAAGATGGCAGGGTATAAAATCAATATCAAAAAATCTATAGCATTTCTATTTATGAACAACAAGTTTAATGAAGCAGAGCTGAAGAAAGGTATCCCTTGCACTGTAGCCACAAGGTGTATATGATACCGAGGGATAAATCTAACTAAGAAAGTCACAGACCTTTATAAAGCATGTTTAATGCAATTCCAATCAAAATACCAGAGATATTCTTCAGAGATCTAGAAAAAGACAATTATAGAGTAGGAGGCATATCACTCTCTGATCCCAAGATATACTATAAAGGTGTTGTCATCAAAACAGCAGGGTATTGGCATAAAAACAGACATGTGGACCAATGGAAGAGAATAGAGACCCCAGAAATAACCCCCAAAGCTTACAGCCAACTGATCTTTGACAAAGGATATCAGTCAATCCATTGGGAAAAGGAAAACCTCTTTAGTAAATGGTGGTGTAAAAACTGGGTATCCACCTGCAGAAAGATGAAACTGAACCCCCATCAAAATGGATCAAAGATCTGAACCTAAGACCTCAGATAATAAAACTATTTGTGGAAAATGCTGGGGAAACTCTGGGAGACATTGGAGTAGGCAAAGACTTCTTAAATAAGGCTCCCAATGCACAGGCAATAATCCTTAAAATAGACAAGTGGGACTATATTAGACTAAGAAGTTTCTGCACAGCAAAGGACACTGTAACAAGTATGAACAGACAACCCTCAGAATGGAAACATATTTTTGTAAAATATGCTTCAGACAAGGGACTGATAACCAGAATACACAGGGAACTCAAGTGCCTTATGCAGAAAAACAAACAAACAAACAAACAAAAAACATGATTAACCCAATTAAAAGATGTGAAAATGAGCTGAACAAAAAGCTCTCTAAGGAAGACATATGAACAGCCAAAAAGCATATGAAAAAATGCTCAACATCCCTCATCATAAGGGAGATGCAGATAAAAACCACAATGAGATACCACCTAACCCCTGTCAGAATGGCAAAGATTAAGAATATAAAAACTGATAAGTGTTGGCAAAGATGTGGTGAAAAGGGAACCCTCCTACACTGTTGGTGGGAATGTAAACTAGTTCAATCACTGTGGAGAACAATATGGAGGTGCCTCAAAGATCTACAAATAGAACTACCATTTGATCCAGCAATCCCACTTCTAGGTATTTACCCAAAAGACAGGAGAATACTCAGTCAGAAAAGTGCTTGCACATCAATGTTTATTGCAGCATTATTCACAATTGCCAAGACATGGAACCAACCTAAATGTCCACAAACTGATGAATGGATTGGAAAAGTGTGGTATATATACTCTATGGAATACTACTCAGCCATAAAAAATAAGTCCCTGGCATTTGATTGAAAGTGGTCAGATATAGAGAATCTATTGCTGAGTGAAGTAAGCCAGGATATGCAAGAAAGATATTGTATGCATCCTCACAATATATACCATCTATCTGCACTCTATGTTAGAGAGCATAAAATTGGAGGACATAAAAGCAGTGAAGGTACTTAACAAGAATAGAACAGTATGGAATGGGGGAGGTGAAGAGAAGGGGATAGAGAAAAATAGCAAGAGAACAATAGAGAGGCAAGACATTAGTGAGAAACAGATATGGTTTATTACCTGTTGATGATGACATGTATAGTATTCTCAACTGGATTGGTCTGAGAAGTATTTCATGATGGGTAAAGTCTTTTTAGAAGCAAAATGAGAAATAGTGATTGACCATTTTAAAAAATATTTATAATAATAATAATAATGATTGGAAAAATCATGGAAAAGATATTGAATGATGAAGTGGGGAGATTAATGTCTCTGTATTGACTGACATGCATGGCATTCCCTTTTGAAAAAGCAGTGTAATACACTCTAAAGTTATATGTAATCCAATGTAATATAAAGAAGATTATGGGAACCAGCAATTAGCGTAGTGGCTATGCTGCTGGACTCCCACGTAGTCGACCGCGTTTCTCATCTCGGAACTGGTGGCTTAAAACTCACGTTGGGCGCATGTGTGTGCATGACTAAGATCCCGAGAGGAGAATGGAGAAGAAGGGATTGCAGCGTGACCATCCCCCCTGGTGGGAGATTTCTCGCTCTCTGTCCCTATGTCTGTCTGGCGAGCGCATGCGCCCTATAGCATAAAAAAACCTCTCCAAAGATAAAAAAGATTATGATGATAATAAAAATAAAAAATAAGATATTTTGGGAATCAGGCAACCTATTTTCTGCGACCTCTCCATTCTTCAGAACTGTTTGTCTTTCCTTCTACTTTAGTAAACTTTCTGCTTTGTTAATAAATTCCCTGCTTTGTCAATAAACTCTCTGCTTCTGTATAACAAAAGAAAAAATATTTTGGAAATTAACAAAATGTGGGGAAAGAAAGGAATAGTAAACAATTGTTTATAGCAGAGACAATATGAGAGGACAGTGGGAAATGACAGAGGGTGAGAAATAGGAAATTTATTATGAGAAACAAGAAATAGAAAATTATTTGTTGACAATAACCTGTATAATTAAGTCACTATACAGTGTATTCTGGATGGGAAATCATGTTTTGTATGCTGTGATGATGTTCAGTAAATAAATGCGAAATAAATAAATAAAAATAAAGAATTAGAAGTACAAAAAAACAAAAAGATAATTGTTGGTGGGGGTGTGGTAAAAGGGGAACTTTCTTACACTGCTTGTGGGAAAGTAAATTAGTCCATTAACTGTGGAGAACACTATGGAGATTCCTCAAAAATCTACAAATTGAACTAACATATGATCCAGCAATCCCACTCCTCAGTATCTACCCAAAGAATAGAATTCTTCAGAAAAGTGCTTGCACATCGATGTTTATTGTGGCACTATTCACGATAGCTAAGACATGGAACCAACCCAAATGCCCCCATACAGATGAATGGATGGAAAAACTGTGGCACATATACTCTATGAAATACTATCCAGCCATAAAAAATACCCCTGGCTTTTGACAGAAAGTGGAAGAATATGGAAAATTTACTGTTGAGTGAAGCAAGCCAGGTTATAAAGGAAAGACATTGTATGTCCCCACTTAATGTATACTGAGTGTTTGCTCTCTCTGACTGAAATTGACTGACTAAAAGATGTATAAACACAAGTGATGGGTGTGATTGCCAGATATGGTGTGTGTGGAGGAGTGGTTCCTGGGGAATGACATTTGTAGAAGGAATACAGAAACAGAGCATTGATGGGACTGGGAGGTAGATGGGTATCTGCTGAAGATATTTTGATCACTTGGATTGTGGAGAAATGTTCACACATTGAAATGTTCACTTTGTAAGTTAAATAATATGATTCAATAAATACATACATACATACATACATATATACTTACATACATAAAATTTAAATAAATTTATATAAATAAATAAATAAATAAATATAAAAACAACAGATTTCTGCCCTCTTTGCTCCTTTTTCTTGTTAATTTTTCTCCTCTTCTTTCAACTTGTACAAAATCATCCATGCAACAGCACTTATGACTATGCTGCCCCTCTGGGATCAGCCAGGGTCTTGCCTTCTAAACCCAATGCTAGCCAGGAAGGAAAGTGTCTTTGACTTTCTTGTTCTTTTTGTGCCTTTGTCTTGCTAATTTTTCTTGTCTTCTTTAAACTAGGATAGAAAGCATCCAGGCAATTCCACCTCTGACTGCATCGGTCCTGGTCCTCTGCATCCTTCTAAATGACTATGAAGTCTTCCCCCAGACAGAGTCTCCCCTTTGAGACACAATGCCAGCAAGGTAGATAGGTGTCACTGTTCCTCTTGTTCTTCTCTGTCCCTTCTAACATTTTAATTTTTTTCTCTTTTTTTTTAAAAAAAACAGCTTTCTGTCCCATACTGCCTTCTCTAGATAATTTGTACAGGGCAGAAAACATCCAGGTGACTCCACTTCTGACTTTATTGGCCCTCCTAGACTTAACTTCACAATTTTGAAAATGCCTCCCCCCCCAAATATGGTCTACCATCAAAGACCCCAGTACTAGCCAAGGAGGCAAGTGTCCCTATCCCACTAGTTCTCAGTCCCTTCTTTCTTTTCTCTCTCTTTTTTAAGTTTTCTTCCTAGTTTGTGCCTTTATCTTGTTATTATTTCTCCTCTCCTCCCAACTAAGAGAGAAATTATTCACACAACTCTAACACTTACTGTCTTGGTCCTTGGAACCAGTTTCACCTCTGTGAAAGCATCCCCCATCCCCCGACAGAGTTCACCCTTCCAGACCCCAGTACTAGCCAGGAAGACAAGTGTTCCTGTTCCTCTTGTTCTTCTCTTTATCTTCTAACATTTTTTCCTTTATTCTCATTTTTTTAAAAAAGAAAAAAAAACAGCTTTCTGTACCATTTGAACCTTTCTCTGGTTAATTTGTCTCCTCTTCCCTCAACTAGGATAGAAAGCATCCAGGCAACTCTGTTGATCCCAAAGGGATCAGCTTTATTCGTGAATTCCTCTCCCCCCAAACAGACCTGGTTTCCCCTTTGACCTTAGTGCCATAGATATAGGCACGTGTCCCTATTCTTCTTGTTCTTCTCTGTCCTTTCTAATTTTATTCTTTTTTTTCCCTCTTTTTAAGTAGAGAAACGAGGTTTGTACCTCTTTCTTGTTAATTTGTCTCTTCCTTCAGCTAAAACAGAAACCATACAGGCTATCCCACTTTTGACTGATTTATCCTTCTGTGTTCAGCTTCATGGATGTGAAGCCCTCAAACAGCCAGGTTCCCTACTTCCAGACCAAGTGCTAGCCAGATAGCCAAGTATCCCTGTTTCTCTTGCTCTTCTCTGTCCATTCTAACTTTTTCCTTTTTCTCTTTTTTTTTAAAAACAAACAAACAAACAACAACAAATTAAAAAAACAGAATCCAGTCAGTTCCACCTCTGAATGTGTTCGTCTACTATGTTCAGCTTTAAGGCTGTGAAACCTCTGAAGTCAGGGTCCTTCCTTTCAGACACAAGTGCTACTTATGTATACAAGTATTCCTGTCCCTCTTATTCTTCTCTGTCCATTCTAAGTATTTTTCCTTTTTCTCTTTTTATAAAAGCAGCTTTCTGCCCCATTTATGCCTTTCTCTTGTAGATTTTTTCTCCTTTTCTCTCAGCTAGGACAGAAATCATCCAGGCAACTTCAACTCTATTTTGGGCCTCTGTGTTCAGTTTCATGGATATGAAGCCAAGGTGCCCCTCTTCAGACACCTGTGCCAACCAGGTAGGCAAGTGTCCCTGTTCCTCTTGTTTTTCTCTATCCCTTCTAAATTTTCTCTTTTTTTTCTCTTTTTAGAAATAGCCTTCTGTCCTGATTGGGTCTGTCTCTTTTTAATTTGTCTCATGTTTCCTCTACTTGTATAGAAAGCACTGAGAAAACCACACCTCTGATTGTGTTTGACCTCTGGGATCAGCTTGATAGGTGTGAATCTCCCCCAAGTTAGGGACCCCCTTCCAGACACCAGTGCTAGCCAGGAAGGCAAGTGTCATTGTCTTTGTTCTTCTCTGTATCTTCAAATTTTTTCTCTTTTTTTAACAAAAACATTTTTTTTTGTCACTTTTGTGCCTTTGTCTTGTTATTTATTCTCATCTTCTCTCAACTAGGACAGAAAGCATCCAGGAAACTCTACCTCAGACTGAATTGACCCTCTGAGTTGAGCTTCATGGGGGTGAACCCTTCCCCTCAGTCCTGGTGCCTCCTTCCAGACCCCACTACCAGCCAAGTAGGCAAGTATTCCTGTTCCTCTTTTCTTCCTCCATCCCTTCCGACTTTTTATTTTATTTCATTTTCTTAAGTAAACAGCTTTCTGGACCAGCAGTTAGTGTAATGGCTATGTTGTTGGTACATGACTAAACTCCCACATAGTTGACCACAGTTCTAGTCTCAGACCTGGTAGCTGAAAACTCATGCTGGGCATGTTTGTGTGAACACACAAAATCCGGAGAGGAGAAGGGAGGGGTAGGGTTTGCAGCATGGCCATCTCCTCTGGGGGATGATTACTCGCTTCCTGTCTTTCTGTCTCTATGGGAGCGTACACACCCTATAGCAAAAAACAAACAAACAAACAAAACAAACAAAAAACTCTAAAAGAAAAAAGAAAACAGCTTTCTTCCCCATATTTGCCTTTCTCTTGTTAATTTTTCTCCTCTTTCCTTAACTAGTACAGAAACATCAAGGCAACTCCACCTCTGATTGTGTTCAACTTCACAGCTTTGAATCCCCTAGGCCAGGGTTCCACCTTCTAGACCTCATTCAAGTCAAGTGGGTAACTGTCCCTGTCTTGTTCTTCTCTGTTCCTTCTAACATTTCCCCTAATTTCTCTTATAAAAAAAAAAAAAAAAAAAAAAAAAAAAAAAAGCTTTCTCCAATGGCTGTGCCTTTCTCTCATTAATTTTTCTCATCTTTTCTCAACTAGGACAGAATTATCCAGGCCTCTCCACTTCTAACTGTGTTGGTCTACTGAATTTAGCTTCATAGCTTTGAAGTACCCCTCAGTTATGGACCCTTCTTTCGAATCTCAGTACCAGCCAAATAGGCAAGTGCCCCTGTTCCTCTTGTTCTGCTCTGTCCCTTCTAACATTTTTTTTGTTTTGATTTGTTTTTTAAAAGTGTTTCCTGGGGACCAGCAGTTAGTGTAATGGCTATGTTGCTGGACTGCCATGTAGTTGACCGTGGTTCGCATCCCAGATCTGGTGGCTTAAAACTCACGCCGGGTGCGTGTTTGTGCATGCCCAAGATTCTGAGAGGAGAATGGAAGAGAACGGATTGTGGCATGACCATCCCTCCTGAGGGGTGATTTCTCACTTTCTGTCTCTCTGTCTTTCTCTGTCTGTCTGGCAAGCTCACTCTCCCTGTAGCAAAAATCTCTCAAAAAAATAAAGTTTCCTGCACTCTTTGTGTCTTTCTCTTATTAATTTGTCTTCTCTTCCCTCAACTAAACATAAAGAATCCATCCAGTCAACTCCAGTTACCAGTGATCTAGGCAAATATTTCTGTTCCTCTTTTCTTCTTTGTCTATGTCTCCTCTAACATTTTTCTTATTTTCTCTTCCTAAAAAAATAGCTTTCTTCCCTGATTGTGCCTTTTTCTTGTTCATTTTTTTTCTGTTTTCACTCAATTGGGATAGAAAGCATCAAGGAAACTCCACCTCCGACTGTTTGGTTCCTTGGCTTTCAGCTTTATGGCTGTAAAGACTCCTACCACCCAAGGTCATCCATTCAAGACCCCAGTGCTAGCCAAGTAGGCAAGTTTCCCTGTTCTTCTTGATCTTCTGTGTCACTCCTCACTTTTTATCTTTTTGAAAAAAGAGTTTTTGCCCACTTTGTCTCTTTTTCTTGCTAATCTTCTCCTCCTTCCTCAACTATAACAGAAAGCATACAGGCAATTCCACCTCTGATTGTGTTGGCCCACTGTTTTCAACTCCATGACTATGAAGCTCCCCACCAACCAGCGTTACCCCTTTCAGGCCCCAGTGCTAGCCAGGTTGGCAAGAGCCCATGTTCCTTTTGTTCTTCTCTGTCACTTCTAACATTTTTCCTTTTTTCTCTTTTTAAACAAACAGCTTTTGTGCCATTCCCTTGTTAATTTGTCTCCATTCCCTCAACTTAGACAGAAAACATCTTGGCAATTTCACATCTGACTGTGTTGGCACTCTAGGTTCATCTTACAGGTGTAAATTCCCTCATAACACGTATCCTCCCTTCCAGACCCCATTGCTATGCAGAAATGCAAGTGCCCCTATCCCTCTTGCATTTATCTGTTCCTTCAAAATTTCTTTTTTTCTCTTTATTAAAAATACAGCTTTTTCCCCAGTTTGTGTATTTCTCTTATAAATTTGTATCTCCTTCCCTTTCCTGATTGAACATATCCAGGCTACTCCATCACTGATTGTGTTGCCCTTCCATGTTCAGCTTCATGTCTGTGAGTGCTCCCAGCCAGTGTCCCTTCTTCCAAACTCCAGTGCTAGCATAAATGACAAATGTCCCTATTCTGGTTCTTCTCTCCCTTTTAACTTTTTTTCTTCATTACCCTTTTTTCAAAAAAGCTTTCTGCACCATTTGTGCCTTCTCTTGTTAATCTGTCTCCTCTTCCTCAACAAGGACAGAAAGCTTACAGACAACTCCTCTGTGACTGTGTTGCCCTGTGGGTTCAGCTTCACTGCCATTAAGCCACTTCCCAATCAATGTCCTCTTTTCAATAGCCTTGTGCTAGCCAGGTAATCAATTGTAACTGTCCCTCTTACTATTCTCTGTCATTTTTAAGATTTTTTTTTTATTTTTATCTTAAAGAAAAACAAACAGCTTTCTAATCCATTTGTGACTTCCTCTTGTTTTTTGTCTCCTTTTTTTTCTAAAGTAGAACAAAAAGTATCTAGGCAACTCCACCTCTGACAGTGTTGGGCCTCTGGGTTCAGTTGTATAGCTGGAAAGCCTCCCTCCCTCCAGCCAGGGTTAAACCTTCCTGATCCCAGTATTAGACAGGCAAGTTTCCATGTTCCTTGTGTTCTTCTCTGTCTCTTCTTTTCTTTCTATTTTAAAAAAGCTTTTTGCTCCAATTGTGCCTTTCTTTTATTACTATGTCTCTTCTTCCCTCAACTATGACAAAAATCATCACAGCAATTCTGAATCTGACTGTGTTGGCCCTCTGGGATCACCTTTATCAATTGTTGCAAAGTTTCTCCCAGCTAAAGTTTCCCTTCCAGATCCCAGTGCTAGTCAGGTAAATAAAGTATTCCTTTACCTCTTGTTCTTTTTTGTCCTTTCTAACTATTTTTTATGTCCTCTATTTTTAAAAATCAACTTTCTGCCCTGTTTTTGCCTTTCTTTTGTTAATATGTCTTCTCTTCCATCAACTAGAACAGACAGCATACAGGCAACTCCACCTCTGACAGTGTTGGCCCTCTGGATTTAGCTTCATAGCTATGAATATCCTCTCCACTCATTTAGGCTTCCCCTTTCCAGACTCCAATGCCAGCCAGGATAGAAACATTCAGGAAACTCCACCTCTGGATGTGTAGGCTCTATTTTCAGCTTAATTCTGTGAAGCCCTTCCCCCTGCCATATATCCATGTCTCATATCCCATTGCTGCTAGACAGGTAGGCAATTGTTTCTGTCCCTCTTGTTCTTCTCTGTTTCTTCTCAATTTTCTTTCTAAAAAAATAACTTTCTGCCCCATTTTTGCCTTTTTCTTGTAAATTTGTCCTCTCTCCCCTCTACAAGGATAGAAAGCATACAGATAACTCCACCTCAAACTGCATAGGCCCATGGATTAAGCTTTAAGGCTGTGAAGTCCCTATATCTAGGGTACCTCCTTCCAGGCCCAAGTTCTAGCCAGGCAGGCAAGTGAACCTGTTCTTCTTCTTCAATGTAATATTTTTCTTTTTTTTTTTTAAAAAAAAATAATTTACTGTCCTGTTTGTGCCTTTATCTTGTTAATTTGTCTCTTCTCCCTCAACTAGGACAGTAAACTTCTAAGTAACTCCACCACTCACTTTTCTGGACTTCTGGGTTCATCTTCATAACTGTGAAGATCCCAGCCCCAGATAGTGTCCTCCCTTCCACAATCCATTGCTACCCAGGTAAGAAAGTGTTCCTGTCCCTCTTGTTCTGCTCTGTCCTAATTTATTCTCTCTCTCTCTTTTTAAGTGGCTTTCAGTTTCATTTATGCCTTTCTTTTGTTAACTTGTCTCCTCTTTCCTCAACTAGAACATATCCAGGCAACTCATCTTTGACTGTGTTGGCCCTCTGTATTCAGCTCTACAGCTGAGAAGCCTCCCCTCTAGACAGGTTTTTCCTTTCCAGAACACAGTGCCTGAAAACTAGGCACATGTTCCTATTCCTCTTATTCTTCATTCTTTGTAATTTTTTAAAACTTTTTTTGTTTAAAAAAGCTTTCTGTCCCCTGTGCCTTTTTGTAGGTAATTTGTTTCCCTTCCCTCAACTAGGACAGAAAGCATCCAGGTAACTCCATCTCTGACTATGGTAACCCTTTGAATTCAACCTCATGGCTTTTAAGCACCCCTCCTCCCCCAACCAGCATCCCATATTTCAGATCCCAGTGCTAGCCAGGTAGGCCAGTGTCTCCTTCCATCTTGTTCTTTTATGTCTATTCTAACATTTTTTAATTTTTTCTCTTTTTAAAAACAAACACCTTTCTGCTTAGTTTGTGCCTTTGTCTTGTTAAGTTTACTTCTCTTCTCTCAACTAGGGCAAAGATCATCCAGACAACTTCACCTCATTTGTGTTGGCCCTTGACGTTTAGACATTTGGCTTCAGCTCTGTGAAGGTTCCTCACAAGCCAGGATTCCTCCTTCCAGATTTACTGCCAGTTAGGGAGACAAGTGTCCCTGTTACTCTTATTCTTCTATGTCCTTTCTAACATTTTTCTGTTCTTCTCTTTTAAAAAACCTCTTTCTGCCCCCTTTATGCCTTGCTCTTGTTAATTTGTCTCCTCTTCCCTCAAAGGACAGAAAGCATATAGGTAACTCCAACCCTTAATATGTTTGTATTCTTGGTCAGCTCCAAGGCTATGAAACCTCTCAAGACAGGGTTTCTGCTTCCAGACCCCAGTGCTAGCTAAGTAGGCAAGTGTGCTTATCTCTCTTTTTCTTCTCTGTCCATTTTAATATTTTTTTCCTCTTTTTTTGGGGGGAGGGGGAACAGGCTTCCGTCCCACTTGTGCCTTTCTCCTATTAATTTTTCTTCTCTTTTCTCAAGTAGCACAGAAATCATCCAGATAACTGTACCTCTAATGGTATAGGACCTCTACATTCTATTTCATGACTGTGAAGGCTTGCCCAAGCAAGGGCCACCCTTTCAAGACCCCTTACAACTCAGGTAGTCAAGTATCCCTGTACTGCTT
>NW_006204675.1:475022-482977 GCF_000334495.1 Tupaia belangeri chinensis | reverse complement strand
TTTTTCTCATTAGTGGGGCCTAATGAAGGACATTTGGAGAAGGGATAAAGAGGTAGAGCATTGACAGGATGGGGAGGTGTGGTGTTATCTGTTAAAGATATTTTGATCAATGGGTCTGGGGAGAAATTCATACATATTGAAATGGTCTCATTGTAAGCCAAACAATATGATTAAAAGTATATACAAAAAAAATAATAAATAATGTGAGAAAAAAATTTTAAAAAATTGAAACAGCTTTTTGCCCTGTTTGTATCTTTCTCTTGTTAATTTGTCTCCTTTTCCCTCAACTAGAACAAAAAACATCAAAGGCAACTGCATCTCTGTTTATTACCTTTGGGATCAGCTTCATGACTATGGAGTCCCCTCCAAGCAAGGTCTGCTCTCCAGATCCCAATGCTAGCTAGGGAGGCAAGTGTCATTGTTCCTCCTGTTCTCTGTCCCTTCTCTATTTTTCATTTTTCCTGTGTTTAAAAAACAGCTTTCTGCCCCAGTTGTGCCTTTCTCTTGTTATTTTTTCTCCTTTACTCTCTCCTAGAACAGAAAACATCCAGACAACTCCTCCTCAACTTCTTTTTGCCCACAGCATTTAATTTAATGCCTGTGAAGTCTCCATACTTTCAGTGTCCCCCTTTTCAGACCCCAGTGTCATATGAGAAGGCAAGTGCCCCTGTTCTAGTGTCATGCAGGAAGGCAAGTGCCCCTCTTTCTCTTAGTTTTCTGTGTCTCTTATTTTTCTCTTGTTTGCTCTCTTTTTATTAAATAAACAGCTTTAAGCCCTGTTAATGCCTTTCTCTTGTTAATTTTTCTCATATTCTCTCAACTTGTACAGAAAAAATCTAGGCAACAACATCTCTGACTGTGTTGACACCCTGAGATCAGCATCACATCTGTGAAGCCTCCCACTAGCCAGGGTCTTTCCATCCTGATTCCAGTGCTAGCTATGAAGGCAAATGCCTCTGTCCCTTCTTTTATATTTTTTCAAAAGCTTTCTACACTATCTTTCCTTTCTTTTGTTAATTTTTCTCTCCTCTTCTCTCAACCAGGAAAAGTAATCCAGGGAACACCCCCACTGAATGGGTTGGCCCTCTGAATTCAGCTCAATGACTGTGAAGTTCCACCTAAGCTATTATGCCTTTTCCCAGATCCCTAAAGCAGGCAGGTATGCAAGTGTGCCTGTTACTCTTGTTCCTCTCTGCCATTCTTAATCTTTTTGTTTTCGTCTCTTTTATAAAAAATAGGTTTCTGCCCAGCTTGTGCCTTTCTCTTGTTAATTTTCTTGTCTTTCCTCAGCTAGCACAGAAAACACCCATATGATTCCAACACTGACTGAGTTGACCCTCTGGGTGCAAATTCACTGCTTTTGAAGCACCTCTTACCGAGGGCCCATCTTCCATACTCTCATGCTAGCAAGGAAGGTAAGTGTCCCTGTTCTTGTTATTTTCTATTTTTCCTAAATTTTTTCTGTCTTATCTTTTAAAAAAAATAAAAAAAACAGTTTTCTACCTATTTTGTGTATTTTTATTCTTAATTTTTCTCCTCTTCTCCCAGGACAGAAATCCTCCAGGCAACTTGAACTCTGCCTGTGTTTGTCCTCTGGGTTCAGCTTCATGACTTTGAAGACTTCCAAGTAAGGGTTCCCCCTTCCACACCCAAGTGCTAGCCACATAGGCAAATGTTCCTGTCCCACCTGTTTTACTCTGTTTCTTCTAAGTTCTTTCTTTTTTCTCTATTTTTTTTAAAGGTTATGCCTTGTTTGTGCCTTTCTCTTGTTAATTTTTCTCCTCTTCTCCTAACTAGGACAGAAATCATCCAGGAGACTACCACTGACTGTGTTGACTCACTGAATACAACTTCATGGCTGTGAAGCTTCCCTTCAGCCAGGACCTCCTTTCCAGACCCAACTGCCAGCCAGCTATGAAAGTGACCCTGTTCTTCATGTTCTTCTCTTTACCTTCAAACATTTTTTTCTCTTTCTAGAAAAATAGATTTCTATACCACTTGGGTTTCTCTTTTGATAATTTGCCTCCTCTTCCCTTAACTAGGACAGAGAGCATCCAGGCAACTCCATCTCTGAATGTTTTGGTTCTCAGGATTCAACTTCAGGACTTTGAAGTCCCCCCAGGCAGGATCTCCCATTCCAGACCCAAGTGTTAGACAGGAAGGCAAGTGTTTCTTTTCCTCTTGCTCTTCTCTAACATTTTTATTCCTTTTTTCTCTTTTTTAAAAAACAGCTTTATGCTGTTTGTACCTTTCTCTTGTTAACTGTCCTCATCTCTCAACTAGAATAGAAATCATCCAGGCAATTCCACCTCTTCTATCAACAATGACAGAAAGTATCCTGCCAACTCCCCTTCTGACTGTGATGCCCTCTTGATTAGTATTCAAAGCTGAGAAGCCCCTGGGTACTCCCCTTCCATGCTCCAGAGCTAACCAAAACAAAAAGCATCCAGGCAATTTCACTTCTCACAGTTTTTTCCCTCTGAGTTTAGCTTCATGATTGTATAGTTTGCCACAGCAAGGGTTCGCTTTTTTTGATTCCCAGCACATACCAGGCAGGCAAATGTCTGTCTCCTTTGTTTCCGTCACTTCTAACTTTTTTCTTTACTGCTCTCTTAAACAAACAAACAAAACACACACTGCCTTGGGAACCAGCAGTTAGCGTAATGGCTATGTTGCTGGACTCCCACATAGTCGACCGCGGTTCGGGTCCCGGACCCGGTGGCTTAAAACTCACGCCAGGCACGTGTGCGTGTGTGCCCAAGATCCCGAGAGGAGAATGGAGGAGAAGGGATTGAGGCGTGACCATCCCCCCTGGGGGGTGATTTCTCGCTTTCTGTCTCTATGTCTCTCTCTGTCTGTCTGGCGAGTGCACGCACCCTACAGTGAAAATCTCTCCCCAAAAAAAAAAAAACCCACACACTGCCTGGTATGTACCTTTTTCTCGTTAATTTATTGCCTCTTCCCTCAGCTAGTACAGAAAGCATTCAGGCAACTCCAACTCCTGCTGTGTTGGTCCTCTGGGTTCAGCTTCATGGGTGCAAAACCCCTTCCAGCCATGGTCCCTAGACCAGACTCTAGTGCTACCTAGGACAAAAAGCATCCAGGCAACTCCAACTCCAGCTGTGTTGGCCCTCTGTGTTCAACTTCACAGCTTTGGAGCCCTCCCAGCTGTGGTCCCCCTTACACACTTCAATACTAGCCAGATAGGCAAGTATTCCTGACTCTCATGTTCTCTGTTCCTTCAAATCATTTTTTTTCTAATTTTAACAAAATAGCTTTCTGGCCATTTATACCTTTCTCTTTTTTGGGGGGGGGTTAATAGTTACTAATTTTTATTTCCTCTCCTTTGTTGTTTTGTAGGTAGAAGGTAATATACTTTTACTTTATTTTGAAAAGTAAAAAAATCATACTCATTTTTTACAAAATTTTAATTTAAAACGGTTGAAATAAATTTTATTCTTGCTTGTGCACTCTCTCCTCCTTTCACTCTCACTTAAATTTAACTGCTTCCTGTTAAAAAAACCATCATTGACTCCCTGTTGCTTATGGGATACAATCCAACTTCCCTATCTGGAGATTCTCAACATTTTTCTTTTTTTTTAATATTCACAGTAGTCTTTGAAATATTAATTTTTTAGAAACCAACAGTTAGTGTAATTGCTATGTCGCTGGACTCCCACGTAGTCGACTGTGGTTCGTGTCCTGGACCCAGTGGCTTAGAATTCACGCCGGGCGCATGTGCGTGCATGCCCAAGATCCCAAGAGGAGAATGGAGGAGAAGGGATTGTGGCGTGGCCATCCCCCCTGGGGGTGATTTCTCACTTTCTGTCTCTATGTCTCTCTCTGTCTTCCTGGCGAGCACACGCGCCCTATAGCAAAAACCATTTCAAAAACAAAAAAGAAAAAGAAAGAAATATTAATTTTTTTAAACTGTATGCCTGAAGGGATGAAAAGACTTAGAATCACACAAAAAAGCCAGTGATCCTGGCACAGCCCCTGTAACAGAAGCAAGTGCTCTCAGGGCATCCAGAAAACAGCCACAGGGAGGATGGCAGCCTGTTTATCTTTTTCTTTTCTTTTCTTTTTTTTCCCTATGTTTTTGCCTTTGAGCATGTGCACTGGCCAGAGAGAAACAGACAGAGAGAGACACACATAAAGAGGGAAAGTGAAAAATCACTGCCCCCCCCCCTGAGGGAATGGCCATGTCACAATCGGTTCTCCTCTATTTTCTTCTCGGGATTTTGGGCACACACACACAAGTTCCCAACATGATTTTCAAGCTGTCAAGTCTGGCACTTGAACCGTGATCAACAATGTGGGAATCTAAGGCCATCAGCTGGCCCCAGTGTCTTGTTTTTCTTGGCTATTCTTTGTTGCCATGTTGCAGGTCGAGGATGGCTCTCAGCCACACACTCCTATGTGCTTCAGAGGAAATATTCTCTCTGGTTCCACAGTGGCACTGTGACCCACTCTCTTGGTCATAGGAAGTTTTAGATATGCTTTATAATGGTTTTGAACAACTGTCAGCTTGCATTCTGTCACTAAGAAAAAAAATAGGTTTCCTCAGTGACAGCAAAACTGTATATTTCCTATTAACAAATTGTGACAGTAGCACATCTGTTGAGAGTCCTTTCCAGCTTTGAACTACATTGCTATATAACACCTCCCCCCCACCCCCCCACACACACATTCCATACACTCCGCTACCTATGGGCATGCTCAGCTTCTACAAGAGTGCTTTTGCTCACAGTAATCCCTGTTGCTGGTTATCTTTCCTTTTACCAAAATCCTGACTGTATTTCAAGATCTGGTCTAATTTTCATTGGATGACTTCTGCCCCTGGTGGTCTGCTCTGAGCACCTCTGATACCTTTGTGTAGCTCACTTGACGTTTGCATGTGTATGTCCCTATTTTAACCAAATCACAATTGCCTTGAGGGCTAAGTACATATATCATCTTTTGTAAATATGTAGAACCTGACAAGTGTGTGCATAACAGGTGCCCAGAAATCTAAGTCTGACAGCATCTAAAATAAGCATCTCTTCAAGATTGCTTATTTCTCCATTGAGGTGTCAGGAGGACAGTTGTTTAAAAGCAGCCAGTTGTATAACACAGGTAAAAGGTGTCCTGTGGGTGAGCTTGGCGACCTAGAGGGAAATTGTTGTTGCTGTTGCATGATATTGTTACATTTTTTAGATACTCTGGTGGAGCTCAGTTCAAATTTGGTTTCTAAGATGGAATTGCTGAATCTTCACTCAGGGAACAGCTTGTGCTGCTCAGTTTCCTGTTTTCTGGAAGAACAGTTCTCAACGCCCTCCTTCTCTGGATCATCATCCATAACTAGAAGAAGGTGGCCGTCCAGACAATGTTGCCATTGTGGGCGACATTCTGTGACATTCTGATTTCTTATGTATCTGTAAGAATTTGGCAGGTGTGTAGCCAGGTTATATAAGTAGAAATAATATTAATCTGAAAAGATTCTGTGTGGGGAAGATAAGTATACTACTGCAATATAAAGGTAGTCTTTAGTTAAAAAAAAACATAAATCTTACCATTGCTTACATTTTCTGTCTAATCCTATGCTCTCACCCTCTGAATTCAGCTCAGTGTGTCTGTTGGATTATCAATTATTATTATTTAGAATACCCTCTCTCTGTTGGTGTTGAAATTCCTTGAGAAATAAGCTGTACTTGTAGCTTTTTTCTAGTGTGTTGACTTTGGTCTTGGGTATATGTTATGATCTTGTTGAAGCTTTAAAAGAAGTCCCAATGCTTTTTCCAGACCAATGAAACTGAAATCCTGGCACAGCATGTGGCCCAAGGGTATATATTTTTATTGTGTGATTCCTTTTTTTCCTTTAATCATTGTACATTGTTATAATCTACAACATGGTTTTGCTTTTTTAATCTTTTTAAATTTATTTTTTTATTTTATTATCATCATAATCTTCTTTATATTACATTGGATTACATATAACTTTACAGTGTATTACATTGCTTTTTCAAAAGGGAATGCCATGCATGTCAGTCAATACAGAAATCTCCCTGCTTCAACATTCAATATCTTTTCTATGTTTTCCCCAATCATTATTATTATTATTCTAATTATTTTTTAAAATGGTCAATCACTGTTTCTCATTTGCTTGTAAAAAGACTTTACCCATCATGAAATACTTCTCAGACCAATCCAGATGAGAATACTATACATGTCATCTTCAACAGGTAATAGGCCATATCTGTTTCTCACTAACATCCTGCCTCTCTATTTCTTCTCTTGCTATCTTTCTCTTTCCTCTAATCTTCACCCCCCACCCCCAATTCCACACTGTCCTATTCTCATTAAGTACCTTCGCTGCTTTTAAGTCCTCCATTTTTTCGCTCTCTACCATGCAGTGCAGATAGTTGGTATATTGAGTGGATACATACATGGCAATTGTGAATAATGCTGCAATAAACATTGATGTGCAAGCATTTTTCTGACAGTGTTCTCCTGTCTTTTGGGTAAATACCCAGAAGTGGGATTGCTGGATCAAATGGTAATTCTATTTGTAGATATTTGAGGAACCTCCATATTGTTCTCCATAGTGGTTGAACTAGTTTACATTCCCACCTACAGTGTAGGAGGGTTCCCTTTTCACCACATCCCCGCCAACACTTATCACTTTTTATATTCTTAATCTTTGCCATTCTGACAAGGGTTAGTTGGTATCTCATTGTGGTTTTGTCTGCATCTCCCTTATGATGACAGACGTTGAGCATTTCCTCATATGCTTTTTGGCTATTTGTATGTCTTCCTTAGAGAGCTTTTTGTTCAGCTCATTTTCACATCTTTTAATTGGGTTAATCATTTTTTTTTTTCTGCATGAGGCAATTGAGTTCCCTGTGTATTCTGGTTGTCAGTCCCTTGTCTGAGATATATTTTACAAAAATATGTTTCCATGCTGAGGGGTGTCGGTTCACACTTGTTATAGTGTCCTTTGTTGTGCAGAAACTTCTTAATCTAATATAGTCCCACTTGTCTATTTTAGGGATTGTTGCCTGTGCTTTGGGAGTCTTATTTAAGAAGTCTTTGCCTATTCCAATGTCTCACTGAGTTTCCCCAGCATTTCCCACCAGGAGTTTTATTGTTTGAGGTCTTAGGTTTAGATCTTTGACCCATTTCAGTTGCTTGTTGTTAATGGTGAAAGTTGGAAGTTCAGTTTCATCTTTCTGCAGGTGGATATCCAGTTTTTCCAGCACCATTTACTAAAGAGGTTTTCGTTTTCCCAATGGATTGACTGATATCCTTTGTCAAAGATCAGTTGGCTGTAAATTTTGGGGATTATTTCTGGGGTCCCTATTCTATTCCATTGGTCCACATGTCTGTTTTAATGCCAAAACCATGCTCTTTTGATGACCACAGCTTTATAGTATATCTTGGGATCAGGGAGTGATATGCCTCCTACTCCATTCTTCTTGCACAGGATTGCTTTTTTATTTTTTTCAATTTTTTTATTTGCATTCATTCACTGTCTGTCATTACAGCATACAAAATGAGATTTTCCATCCAGAGTATACTGTATATTGTCTCAAGCAAGCACATCAACAAACAGGTTATTGTCAGCAAATGATCTTCCATTTCTTGTTTTCTGTATGTTTTTCTTTTTCCCCCCATCCTTGGTTCCCTTATCTCTTACCCTCTGTCACCTCCCGCTCTCCTCCCACACTGTCTCTGCTATCTATGTTTGCTTTCTATACCATTTTCCCCCCAAATTTTATTAAATCACCAGAGACCCTAATCATTCCAAATACCCTCATAACAAACAGAGGTGACACACACAAATTTCCATAAGCATAAGTCTAACTTTATGTATCCTGCATAAGTCTAACTTTATGTATCCTGTAAAGTGGCACCTAGCTGGGGCTACATATCCTACTGCAGTCATTGAATAGATATATTTTTTTTCTGAAACTTTT
>NW_006204675.1:472321-472858 GCF_000334495.1 Tupaia belangeri chinensis | reverse complement strand
ATAAAGGTCTTTGACTTTCTTAGTTAGGTTTATCCCTAGGTATCTTATACATCTTGTGGCTATGGTGAAAGGGTTCCTTTCTTCAGCTCTACTTCATTCAACTTGTTCTTCATAAATAGAAATGCTATAGATTTTTCTATATTGATTTTGCCACTTTACTGTATTGACTTATTACTTCAAGAAGTTTTTTCATGGATACATTTGGGTCTTCTATGTATACCATCATGTCATCCACAAATAAAGATATTTTGAACTCCTCTTTGCCTATTTGAATGCCTTTCATATTGTTCTCTTCTCTGATTACAATACCTAAGACGTCAAGTACTATATTAAAGAGCAGTAGATAAAGTGGGCAGCCTTTCCTAGTACCTGTCTTCAAAGGAAAAGCTTTTAGCTTTTCCCCATTCAGTATAATATTAGCTGTAGGTTTTTCATAGATTACTTTTATTGTGTTCAGATATGACCCTATACCAATCTTACTGAGAGTCTTAATCATAAAAGGATGTTGTATTTTATCACATGCTTTCTCCGTAGTAA
>NW_006204675.1:443365-472273 GCF_000334495.1 Tupaia belangeri chinensis | reverse complement strand
TCTTGTGTATATTGAACCACCCTTGCATCCCCGGTATAAAGCCTACCTGGTCATGATGAATGATCTTTGTTATATGTTGTTGAATATGATTTGAGAGTATCTTGTTGAGAATTTTTGCATCTATATTCATCAATGATATTGTTCTGCAGTTTTCCTTTTTTGTCATGTCCTTATCTGTTTTGTGGATGAGGATGATGGAGACTTCATAAAATGAATTTGTAAGGTTTCCTTCCTTTTGAGTCTTTAGAAATAATTTTAGTAGGATAGCGGTTATCTCTTTCTTAAAAGTTTTGTAGAATTCAGAAGTGAAGTCATCTGGACCTGGACTTTTTTTCATTGGGAAGTTATTTATTACTGATTCAATCTTCTGGCTTGTTATGGGTCTATTCAGGTTCTCTATGTCCTGCTGATCCAATCTTGGTGGATTATATGCATCCAGAAATTTGTCCATCTCCTCCAAGTTATCTTGTTTGTTGGCATATAGTCACTCATAGTATCCTTTAATGATTTTTTTTGTATTTCTGTTATGCCTGTAGTAATATTGCCTGTTTTGTCACATCTTTGATTAATCTGGTTCCTTTCTTCTTCTTGATCAGTCTAGCCAATGGTGTGTCGATCTTGTTAATCTTTTCAAAGAACCAGCTTTTGTTTTCATTTATTTTCTGTATGGTTCATTTATTTTCTATTTCATTTATTTCTGCTTGAATCTTTATTATTTCTTTTTGCCTGGCATTTATTAATTTGTCTCTTCTCTTCTCAAATAGGATTAAAGCATCCAGGCAACTTCACCTCTGATTGTGTTGTCCCTCTATGTTCAGCTTCAAAGTTGTGAAGCCCTCATACACCCACCCCAATTCATGGTTCCTCCTTTCAGATTCTAGCCCTAGGCATGAAAGAAATCATTCAGGCAACTCCACCTTGGAATGTGTTGGCTCTGTTTTCAGCTTCATGGCTATGAAACTGCTCTCCCAGCTCAAGTCTTCCCCTCAGACCTCAGTGCTAGACAGCAGGGTAGTGTCCCTGTCCTTCTTGTCCTTCTATGTCTCTTATAACAATTTTATTATTTCCCCTTCCTAAAAAAACAGCTTTCTTCCCATCTGTGTCTTTCTCTTGTTAATTTGTTTTCTCTTCCCTCACCTAGGATAGAAAGCCCAAGGCAACTCCATCTCTGACTCTTTTGGTCCTTTGGTTTCAGCTTCATGGCTGTGAAACTCCCCACCAGTCAGGGTCCTCCATTTCAGACCCCCGTGTAGCCAGGTATGCAAGTGTCCCTATTATTCTTGCTCTTCATCACATCTAACCTTTCATCTCCTCAAAAAAAAAAATCTTTCTGCTTCATGTGTCTCTCTATTGTTAATTTGTCTCCTCATCACTCAGGAAAGAAAGCTTCTAGTAACTTCAACTCTCACTATGTTGACCCTCTGAGTTCAGCTTTATGGTTGTGGAGCTCCCGCCCCCTGCCTTGGTACTTACTTCCAGACTCGAATTCTAGCCATGTTTGCAAGTGTTTCTTTCCCTCTTGTTCCTCTCTGTCCTGTCTACTATTTTCTTTCTCTTTTTAAAAAGCAAACAGCTTTCTTCCATTTGTGTCTTTCTCTTGTTAAATTATCTCTTCTTCTCTCAACTAGTACAGAAAGCATCCAAGCAACTCCATCTCAGACTGTGTTGGCTTTCTGGATTCTGCTTCACAACTTTTAATTTCTCTTCCCAGTCAAGGGCTTACCTTCAAGACCCCAGTGCTAGTTAAATGGAAAAATGTTCCTGTCTCCCTAGTTCTTCTTAGTCCCCTCTTAAATTTTTTTCTTTTTAAAAAACAGTTTCTGCCCTGTTTGTGCCTTTCTTTGTTATTCTGTATACTCATCTCTCAACTAGGACAGAGAACATCCAGGCAACTCCACCTCTGATTGTATAGGCCCACTGGTTTCAGCTCTATGGCTGTGAAGCCTCCCACCAGCTGGAAATTTTTCTTTCATACTCCAGTTCTAATCATGTGGCAAGAGTTGTTCTCTGTCTCTTCATTTTTTCTTTTTTTCCTCTTTTTAGATTGTTTTGAGACCAGCAGTTAGCATAATGGCTATGTCACTGGACTCCCATGTACTCAACCACGGTTCACATCCCGAACCTGATGGCTTAAAACTCACGCTGGGCATGTGTGCATGTCTGCCCAAGGTCCCAAGAAAAAAATGGAGGAGAAGGGATTGCAGCATGGCCATCCCCCCCTGGGGGGTGATTTCTCGCTTTCTGTCTCTCTGTCT
Organism: Tupaia belangeri chinensis; assembly: GCF_000334495.1. Classification (NCBI taxonomy): domain Eukaryota; kingdom Metazoa; phylum Chordata; class Mammalia; order Scandentia; family Tupaiidae; genus Tupaia; species Tupaia belangeri. Next base: position 470,018 of record NW_006204675.1, on the reverse strand, counting down.
CTCTCTGTCTGGCAAGCACACGTGCCCTATACCAAAAAAAAAAAAAAAAAAAAAAAAAAAAAAAAAAAAGAAAACAGAAAGAAAGAAAGAAAGAAGAAAGAAAGAGAGAAAGAGAGAAAAAAAGAAAGAAAGAAAGAAAGAAAGAAAGAAAGAAAGAAAGAAAGAAAGAAAGAAAGAAAGAAAGAACAGCTTCCAGCCTTGTTTGTGCCATTAATTTTTTAATTTGTCTTCATTCTCTCAACTAAGAAAGCACCTAGGCAACTCCACCTGTGACTGCATTGGCACTCTGGGTTCCTCTTTAGGAGTGTGAATCCTCACATAACCAGGGTCCCACCCCCTTTTCCAGACCCCATTGCTAGACAGGTAGGCAACTGTCTCTGTTCCTCTTGCTCTTCTCTGTCCCTTCTAAAAATTGTATTTTTTCCCCTTTTTTAAAAAATAGCTTTTTCCTTGGTTGGTGTGTTTCTCTCATAAATTTGTATCCTCTTCCCTTTACTATGAGTAAAAGGATCCAGGCAACTTCACCACTGATAGGTCTGGCCTTGTGGACTCAGCTTTATGTATGTGAGGTTCCCCTCACCCAGTGTCTCTTCTTTCAGACCCTGGTGCTAGATGAATAACAAGTGTCCTTATTCCTTTTGTTCTCTACTGTTCCTTCTTACTTTTTCTTATTTATGTTTATTTTTTAAAAGCTTTCTCCCCATTTGTGTTTTATTTTTTTCTTATTAATTTGTCTCCTCTTCACTTATCTAGGACAAAATGCATTGAAGCAACTCCACTCCATGTTGGTCCTGGGTTCAGCTTCTTAACTGTGAAGCTCCTCCCCATCCAAGGTCTCCCCTTTCACACACAACTGATAGCCAGGTAAGCAAGTATTTCTGTCTTTTTTGTTCTTCTCTGTCCCTTTTATCTTTTTTTCTTCTTTTTAAGAAACAGTTTCTGTCCCTTTTGTGCCTTTCTTTCCTTAATTTGTCTTCTCTTCCCTTGAAAATTACAGAAAGTATCCAGGCAACACTAGCTCTGACTTTGTTGGCACTCTTTGACAATTTAATGGTTGTTAAGTTCCTCCCATCAAAAGACCCCTATTTAGTAGCCTGTGCTAGCAAGTAAGGAAAGTGTTCTGTACCCTCTTGTTCTGTGTTGCTTCTTTTTTCACTTCTTCTCAACAACAGAAAACAGCTTTGTATCACATATGTGACTTTCTCTTGTTAATTAGTCTCCTCATTCCTTAACAAGGACCAACAGCATCCAGGAACTCCACCTTTCACAGTATTGGCCATCTGGGTACAGGTTTATGGTTGAAAAGCCATCCTCCCCCAAGCCAGGGTTAAACCTTTCTGTCCCCAGTGCTAGCAAGTTATGCAAGTTTCCGAGTCCCTCTTATTCTTCTCTGTTCCTTTTTTCCCTTCTTTTAAAAATATTATATTTCTGCCCTATTAGTACCTTTCTTTTGTTGCTTTTTCTTCTCTTCCCTAACTGTGACAGAAATCATCCCAGAAAATCCAAATCTGATTTTGTTGGCCTTCTGGGATCACCTTCATGCCTGTGAAGTTTCACCCTGTAAAAATCTGTCTTCTAGGCAAGGCTAAACAGGTTAAAAAAAATAAAGTGTTCCTTCCCCTCTTTTCCTGTTTTTTTTTTTTGCTTCTAACTACTTTTCATTTCTTCTCTTTTTTTAAAAAAAAATCTTTGTGCCCCATTTCTGCCTTTTTTTCCCTGTTAATTTGTCTCCTCTTCCTTCAACGAAAACAGAAAGCATCAGAAAACTGCACCTCTGACAGTGTTGTCCCTCTGGATTTAGCTTCATGGCTCTGAATATACCCTCTACTCAATTAGGGTTCCTCTTTCCAGACTCCAGTGCTATCCAGGATAGAAACATCTAGGAAACTCCACCTCTGAATGTGTAGGGTCTCTGTTTTCAGCTTAATGCTATAAAGCCCTTCTATCAGCCAAAGATCCCATCTCTTAAATACTAGTTCTAGTTAGGTAGGCAAGTATTTCTGTCCCTCTTATTCTCCTTGTTTATTCTAACTTTTTTCACTCTACAAAAAAATAATAAAAGATTTCTGCCCCATTTTTTGCCTGTCTCTTGTAAATTTGTCCTCTCTTTTCTCTACTAGGATAGAAAGCATCCAGGCAAGTCCATCTCAAACCTCATAGACCCATGGATTAAGCTTCAAAACTGTGAAACCCCTAGGGTACCCCCTTCCAGGCTGAAGTTCTAGCCAGGTAGGTAAGTGACCCTATTCTTCTTCTGTGCTCCTTCTAATATTGTTCTTTTTCTTCTTAAAAAAAAATAGTTTGGTGTCCTGTTTGTGCTTTTCTCTTGTTAATTTGTCTCCTCTCCCTCAACTAAGACTAAAAGCTTCCAGGCAACTGTGGCCTTTTGTGTTCAGCTTCATAGTTGTGAAGCCCCTTGTCCCAGAAAGTGTTCTCCCTTCCACACCCCATTCTACCCAGGTCAGAAAGTGTTCCTGTCCCTCTTTTTTTGCTCTCTCCTTACTAACTTGTTTTCTCTATTTTTTATTAAGAAAACCTTTCAGCCTTGTTCTTTTGTAAGTTTGTCTCCTCTTCCCTCAACTTGGACGGAAAGCATCCAGGCAACTCCACCTCTGATGTGTTCACTTTCTAGGTTCAGCTTCATGACTATGAATCTCCCCTACCCCCAGCCAGGGTCTCCCCTTCCAGATCTCATTGGTAGCTAGGTAGGCATGTGTCCCTGTCCCTTTTTTTTTCCTGTCACTTCTAACATTTTTCTTCTTTTATCTTAAACAAACAAACAAACAAACAAAAACAAAATCTGCTTTTCCCTGTTTGAGTATTTCTATTTATTTGTTTCATCTTCCCCATACCAGGACAGAAAGTATTCAATCAACTTGCCTCTGACTGTGTTGGCCCTCTAGGTTCAGCTTCACAGTTGTGAATCTTCCCTCAGCCATGGGCCCCTCTTTCATACTCCAGTGGTTGCCAAGGCAGAATGCATCCAGGCTACTCAACCTCTGACTCTGTTAGTCCTTGTTTCAGCTTCATGGCAGTTTAGCTCCCTTCTAGCCAGGGTCCCCTTATAGAGAGCCCCATGGTAGCCAATTAGGCATGTGTCCCTGTCCCTCTTTTTCTTTTTTATCTCTTCTATTTTATCTTCAATAAAATAATCTTTCTGCCTCATTGTGCTATTCTCTTTTTAATGTCCTCTCTTTCCTCAAAAGGACAGAAAAGCATCTAGGCCACTTCACCTCCTATCATGTTGGCTATCTGGGTTCAACTTTATGGTTGGCAAGCCTCCAGCTGCCAGATTCCCCCTTCCAGACCCCAGTGCTCACCAGATAGGCAAGTGTACATGTCCCTCTTGTTCTTTTCTGTCCTTTCTAACACAGTTTCTTTTTTCTATTAAAAAAAAAAAAGCTTTCCTCCCCATTTGTGCCTTTTTCTTGTTAATTTCTCTCCTCTTCTCTCAAGTAGAACAGAAAGTATCCAGGAAACTCTACCTTAGACTGTGTTGATTCTCTTGATTCAGCTTCATGACTGTGAAGTTGTACCCCCGCCAGTATACCCTCTTAAACTCTCCAGTGCTACCTGGTAGAAGAGTGTCTGTTCCTATTCTTCTTGTCTTCTCTGTCTTTCTCAACTTGTGTTCATTTTATCTTAAAAAAATTTCTTTCTGCACTCTTTGTGCCTTTATTTGGTTAATTTATCTCCTTCTCTCAACTAGGCCAGAAAGTGTATTGAGAACTCCAACTCTGAATATGTTGGCCCTCCGGGTTCATCTTCATGAATCTGAAGATCCCCTTCTAGCCAGGATCCCCCTTCCAGACCTCAGTGTAGCCAGGCAAACAAGTGTTTCTGTCCCTCTTTTTCTTCACTGTCTCCACGACATTTTCTTTATTTAAAAAAAGCATATTTTCTGCCTTGTTTCTGTTTTTGTTTTGTAAATTTATCTCCTCCTCCCTCTTCTAGGACTGAAAGCATCCCGCAATTCCACCTTTGACTGCGTTGGCTCTCTGGATTCACCTTCATGGTTGTAAAGTCCAATCCCGTCACAGTACTCTCTTCCAGATTCCAGTGCTATCCAGGACAGAAAACAGCTAGGTTGCTCCATCTCTGACTGTTTTGGCCCTCTGGGAACAGCCTTATGGCTGTGAAGCCTAGCTCCACCATGGTCCTCCCTTCAAGACCTCAGTGCTATCCAGATAAGCAAGTGTCCCTGTTCCTCTTATTCCTCTTTGTCTCTTCTAACATTTTCTAATTTTTCTCCATAATTACAAAAAAAACCCAAACAAACAAACAAACAAAACCAACTTTCAGACTTGTTTGTGCCTTTCTCTTATTAATTTGTTTCCTTTTCACTCAACTAGGACATAAAACATTCAGGCAACTCCCCCTCTGTGTTGTTTTACAGCTGCGAACTCCCATCTGAAGCCAAGATCTCCCCATCCAGATGCCAGTGCTAGCCAGGACGGTAAGCATACAGGAGACTCCACCTTTGTCTGTTGGGCTTCTGGCTTTAGCTCATCAGCTGTCAAACTTTCCTCCAGCCAGGGTCTCTTCTTCAAGATTTCTGTGCTAGCAAGTAAGCAAGAATCCGTATTCCTCTTGTTCTCGTCTGTCTCTTCTTTTTCTTCTTTTCTGTTTAGAAAAATGTTTTGTTCCATTTGTGCCTTTCTCTTGTTAATTTGTTTCCTCCTCCCTCAACTAGTATAGAAAGCATACAGGCAACTCCACCTCTGATTGTGTTGGCTATCTGGGTTAAGCTTCAAAGCCTTTCATCCAGGAGTCCCTTACAAGAATTTAGTAATGGCCAGGACAGAAAGCATCCATTCAGCTCTGCCTCTGACCATTTATGCCTATGGGTTTAGCTTCATGGCAGATAAGAGTTCCCCAGCAGTGGCCCACTTTTCCAGACCCCAGTACTAGCCTCATAGGCAAGTATCAGTGTTCTTTGTGTTCTTCTCTGTCTTTTCTGACTTTTTTCTCGTCTTTTTTTTTTTGAGAGGTATTTTCACTATAGGGCGCGTGCGCTTGCCAGACAGAGAGAGACAGAGAGACAGAAAGTGAGAAATCACCCCCCAGGGGGGATGGTCACGCCGCAATTCCTTCTCCTCTGTTCTTCTCTTGGGATCTTGGGCACGCACGTACATGCACCTGGCATGAGTTTTAAGCCACCGGGTCCGGGACGCAAACTGCAGTTGACTACGTGGGAGTCCAGCAACATAGCCATTATGCTAACTGCTGGTTCCCTCTTGTCTTTTTCTTTGAGAGAGAGGTTTTTGCTATAATGCCCGTGCACTTGCTAGAAAGACAAAAAGAGCCAGAAAGATAGAAAGTGAGAAATCACACCCATGCCACAATCCGTTCTCCTCTGAGGATCTTGGGCATGCAAGCACACATGCCCGGCCTGAGTTTAAGCCACTGGGTTCGTGACTTGTACCACGGTCGACTACGTGGGAGTTCAGTGACATAGCTATTACACTAACTGCTGGTCCCACTTTTTCTCTTTTTTAGAAAAACACTTCTGCTTTGTTTGTTCTTTTCTCTAGTTAATTTGTGTCCTCTCCCTCAACTAGAACAGTCGAATCCAGGCAACTTCACCTCTGACTGTGTTGGTGTTTTGTGTTCAGCTTCACGGCTGTGAAGTTTCCCCCACAGCAATGGTTCTCCCAGGTCAGAAAGCATCAGCGTACATTACTTCAGACAGTGTTTTCCCTTTTGGTTCAGCCTCATGGCTGTGAGGAACCTTCTTTTATTATTATTTTTTTGAGAGGTTTTTGCTATAGGGCGTGTGTGCTTGTCAGACAGAGAGAGAGAGACAAAGAGATAGAAAGCAAGACAGCACCCCCAGAGAGGATGGCCACACTGCAATCCCTTCTCCTCCATTCTCCTCTAGGGATCTTGGGTGTGCACGCACATGCACCTGTCTTGAGTTTTAAGCCACCAGTTCCAGGAAGTGAACCGCGGTTGACTACATGAAAGTCCAGCAACATAGCCATTATGCTAACTGCTGGTCCCATGGCTGTGAAGAACCTTCTCACCCCAGCCAGGCTCTCCCCTCCAAGACCTTAGTGCTAGGCTATAGGCAAGTTTCCCTATCCCTCTTGATTGTCTCTGTTCCTACTAACATTTTTCTTTTTTAAAAACAAACAAACAAACAAACAAACAGCTTTCTGTACCATTTGTGCCTTTCTCTTGTTAAATTGTCTCTTCTTCCCTCAAGTAGGATGGAAAGCATCCAAGTAACTCCACCTCTGACTGTGTTGGCCCTCTGGGTTCAACTTCGTAATGGTAAAACTTCTGCCACCTGCCATGGTTCCCCCTCCCACACACCATTGCTTGCCAGATAGGCAAGAGTCTCTGTGCCTTTTGTTCTTCTCTGTCCTTTCTAATTTATTTTTCCATTTTTCTATTAAAAAAATCTTTCTGTTTCTTTAGTGCCTTTCTCTTATTAATTTGTCTCCTTTTTCCTCAACTGAAACAGAAAGATTCCAGTCAACCTCTGACCATGTTGGGCATCTGGATTCCACTTGATGGCTATGAACCCCCCCAGCCCACAGCCAAGATCTCTACTTCCAGACCTCTGTGCTAGCCAGGTAGGCAAGTATCCCTGTTTCTCTTGTTATTTTCTGTCCCTTCCAACATTTCTCCTTTTTTCCTCTTTTTAAAATAACATATTTCTGCCTTGTTTGTGCCTTTTCTTTTTAAATTGTCTCCTCTTCCCTCAGTTAGGACATAAAGCATCTAAAACTCCACCTCTGACTGTGTTCACTTTCTGGGTTCAGCTTCAATCCCTCCCCAGCCAGGGTCCTCTTTCCAGAACCCAGTGGTAGCCAGGTAGGCAAGGATTCCTCTCCCTCTTATATTTTTCTGTCCCTTATAACTTCTTTAATCTTAAAATAAAAACAAAAACAAAAACAAAGAGCTTTCTCTCCCATTTGTGTTTTTTTTCTTGTTAATTTGTTTCCTCTTCCCTCAACTAGGACAAAAAGCATGCCAGCAACTTCAGCTCTGATAGTGCTGGCCCTCTAGGTTCAGCTTCACAGTGTGATTCCCACTTCCTGAGTTCTCCAGTCAGATTCCTTCCTTCCAGACTCCATTGCTAGCTAAGACAGAAAGCATCCAGGCTCCTCCACCTCTGATTGTGTTGGCCCTCAGGATTCAGCCTCACAGCAGTTAAGCCCTCCTTCCATCCAGGGTCTCCCCTTCCAGATCCCATTGTTACCCAATAAGGCAGGTATCCCTCTCCCTCTAGTTCTTTGACCCTTCTCACTGTTTTTTATCTTTTTAAAAAATATTCTTTGTGCCATATTTGTGCCTTTCTCTTTTTAGTGTGTCTTCTATTATCTCAACTAGACATCCAGGCAGCTCCACCTCTGACTGTGTTGACCTTTTGTGTTGAATTTCATAGCTTGAAAGTCCCCCAGCCAGGGTTCTCATTTTCAGATCCCAGTAATTGCCAGGTATACAAGTTGTCCCTGTCACTCTTGTTTTTTCTGTCCCTTCTCATTTTTTAAAAAAGTTTTCTACCTTGTTTGTGCCTTTCTCTTGTTAATATGTCTCTTCTTCCTTGAACTAGGACAGAAACCACCAAGGAAACTCCACCCCTGACTTTGTGGCCCTCTCCATTCAGCTTCATGGCTGTGAAGCTTCCCCATTCCCAGCCAGGGTTATTCTATCCAGACCTTCATGTCACTCAGTTAGAAAAGTGCCCCAATCCCTCGTTTTCTTCTCTGTCCCTTCTAACTTTTTCTTTTTTTTTTTCTCTTAAAAAAAAAAAGCTTTCTGCTCTATTTGGGCCTTTCTATTGTTAATTTGTCTTTTCTTCCCTCATTAGAATCAAAAGCATCCAGGGGACTCCATCTCTTACTGTGTTGTCCCTCTGCATTCATCTTCACAGCTATGAAGCCTCCTCCTTATGCAGGGTCCCCTCTTCCAGACACCAGGTAGACAAGTAGCAATTATCTCTATTCCTCCTTTTCTTCTCTGTCCCTTCTAACTATTTTTTCTCTTAAAAAAAAAAAAAACCTTTCTGGGACTAGCAGTTAGCATAATGGCTATGTCACTGGACTCCCACGTAGTCGACGGCGGTTTGAGGCCCGGATCCAGATACTTAAACTCATGCCAGCACGTGTGCATGCATGCCCAAGATCCCAAGAGGAAAATGGAGAAGGGATTGTGGCATGGCCATCCCCCCTGGTGGGGTGATTTTTCACTTTCTGTCTCTGTGTCTCCCTCTGTCTTTCTGGCGAGTGCACGCTCCTTATAGCAAAAACCTCTCAAAAAAAAAACAAAACTGTTCTGTCCAAATTTGTGCCTTTCTCTTGTTAATTTGTCTCCTCTTCTTTCTCTAAAGACCAAAGACATTCAGGTAATTCTACCTCTGACTGTGTTGGCCCTCTGCATTGATCTTCACAGCTGTGATGCCTCCCCCTTAGCCAAAGTACCCCCTTCTATACCTCAATATAGCCAGGTATGCAATAGTCCCTAATCCCCTTGTTTTTTTTTTTTTTTTCCTTCTTCTTCTTTTCTTTACTTTTCTTTTCTTAAAAAAACTTTTTTCTCCTTTCCTCTTTTCCCCTTCTCTTGTTCATTTCTTTCCTCTCTACTCTACTAGGACAGAAACCATTTATAAAACTTCACTTCTGTCTGTGTTGGCCTTTGGCATGGCCAACTTGTGTGCTGCATGCTTTTCTATTTCTAACCCAATTTTATTGTCTACCACGTGATTTTTTCTCTTCTTTTTGTTCAAGTTTCTTCTTTCATTTTTCTGTGCTTTTTCTTTCTTTTTCTATTTCCTTTTTCCTTTTTTTATTTTTTATTTTACAGCTCAGCCCTTTCCTACTGCATCAAAAAAGCTAGAAGCATAGTGGGTAAACATCTGAACATTGTAAGCGTTAGGGAATCCTTTGCACCTCACTTTAGTTTTGCAAAAAGTGTAAAATTTCCGTTCATAAATTCATTTGCAAAATTTAGCCTGTGATTCCTACACTTCAGTGCACAGTAGAAAGCTATTTCACAATAAGGGAAATACACAAGCCTACAGTCACAGAATCCTTCTCCAACTACTTAGCCAATAGTGAATACATTACCAAATGACTAACAATCAGAGAGCTTCAAGTAGAGAAAATGTAGGAAAAATTACCAAAATCAGAAAAAAAAAGATTATTTATGGTAACAAAGCCATATGAGATGCAAGAAAAAAGAAATGCTTAGCTCCAACAGATGAAGTCCTTCCATGATATGAAAGAAGAATTGGATGCCATGAAAAGGAATAAAATGAAAATGTTAACTATAAAGATTGTAATACCAGATATCAAAACCTCCCTCAAAAGTATTAAAAACAGGCTAGAACATAAAGAAGATTGGATCTCGGGAGTAGAAGACAAAATCTCTGACCTAGAGATAATAATCAAAAATACTGAGATAACAGCTAAGAAAACAGGATACTAGACAAAATATACCAAATACCATGTAATGATCAACCATCTGAATAATTGGTATCACAGGTAAATAAACTAATAAGGACAATGATAATCTACTCCATGAAATTCTGGAAGAAAACTTTTCAGATTTATAGAGGAACTACCATCCAGACCAAAGAAATACAAAGAAACCACGTAGAACCAATCCAAGAAGATCCTCTCCCACAGCACATGGTAGCTAGATTGACCAAAACCACAAAGACAGGGTACTAAGATTGGCAAGAGAGGAACATTAAATTGCTTACAAAGTCTATCCCATAAAGCTATCACAGACCTCTCATCAGATACAAAGCAAGGAGGAAAGGGAAATATATTCATAGTGTTAAAAGAAAAACAATTTAACCAAGAATACTATACCCAGGGAGATTGTCGTTTGTATGGAAAAAGATGATAAAAATGTTCTCAGATAAACAAAATCTGAAATAATTTATCAGTCAGACCATGTGCTCAAGAAATTCTGAAGGGACTACTATACAAAAAGTACTAAAGACAGACAGATAGCATTAAGAGAACTGAAAACAACTGAGTATATGGCCAACTTATTTATTTGGACAAGTCTGGAAATATAGATAATAACATTGAATGTTAATGGATTAAATTCTCTAATCAAGAGACACAGAATGGCTGAATGGATGAAAAATCAGAAACCCTCTATCTGCTGCCTACTAGAAGCCCATCTCATGAATGAAGACATACATAGACTTAAAGTTAAGGGCTGGAAAAAGATATTCCATACAAATAGAAGCCAAGAAAGAGAAAGGGTGGGAGTCATTATACTTACTTCAGACAAAATAGGCTTTCAGACAAAAACTTTAAGAAGAGACAAAGAAGGGCATTATATAGTAGTAAAAGGACTAATTTACCAAGAAGATATAATACCTATAAATATGCATTGAACTTAGGAGCACCTAATTATGTAAAGAAAATACTGCTACATCTAAAAGGAGAGATAAACTGCAGTACAATAATTCTTGTAGATCTCAATACATTATATCCTTTAGACAGTTCAACAAGACAAAATAATGAGCAGAATATAAGAAAGGTTATTCATCAGGTAGGCTTTATTTTAGGGATGCAAGGGTGGTTCAACATATGTAAAACTTTAAATTTTGTACACAGTATCAACAGAAAAAGAATGATAAGAACTATGTAATCATTTGAATTGATGCAGAAAAAAAATTTGACAGAATACATCATTCTTTTAGCTATATAGGTTTTTCATAGAAGGCTTTTATTATGCTGAGAAAAGTTCCTTTTGTGACAATTTTCCTGAAAGTCTTAATAATAAAGGAATGTTGTATTCTGTCAAACATTCTTTTTCTGCATTCCCTTTTGAAAAAGAAATGTAATGCACTGTAAAGTTATATGTAATCCAATGTAATGTAAAGAAGATTATGAGATAATAAAAATAAATAATTATAAATAAATAAATAAATAAATAACCTATATAGCTTATGTTATACTGGATGGGGAACAGCTGAAAGCTTTTCCACTAAAAACTGTATAAGACAAGGCTGCCCACTTTTATGCTCCTATTCAATACAGTACTGAAAGTCGTATACATGGTGAGCAGACAAAAGAAGGAAATAAAAGGCATTCCAATTAGGAAAAAAGAGTTCAAATTATTTTTGTTTGCAGATGACATGATTGTAAAAACTCCTAGAACCACTAAATGCATACAGTAGTGTGGCAGAATATAAAATTAACTTATGGAAATTTAAAACCTTTCTATATGCAAAAAACAAGCAGAAAGAGGCAGAACTGAAGAAAGTAATTCCATTTACTATAGTCACAAGGCATGCAAGATACCATAATATACCTAGGAATAAAACTAACCAAGGAAGTCAGGTACTTCTACAAGAAAAACTATGAAAACCTTAAAAAAGAAAACCAAAAAGGAGACAAAAAAGTGGAAGAACATTTCGTGTTCTGGATTGGCAGAATTAATGTAATCAAAATTGCGATCCTTCTCAAATTAATCTACATATTTAATGCAATCCTTATAAAGTTGCAAGAAAAGTTATTCACAAATATAAAAAAGATGATCACAATCATTTATGATAATCAAAACAGCATGGTATTGACACAGAAACACACATGAGGCACAATGGAATAGAGACCCCATAAATAAACCCCAAAACATACAGCCAACTCATCTTTGACAAATAATGCCAGTCAACCCAGTGACAATAGGAAACCCTCTTTAGCAAATGGTGTTGGAAAAACTGGGTGTCCATCTGTAGAAAGGTGAATCTGAACCCCTATCTGTCACCATTAGCAAAAATCAATTCAACGGGGATTAAAGATCTAAACCTAAGGCCACAAACTGTAAAACTACTAGTGGAAAATACTGGGAAACTCTGGGAGCATTAGGGTAGGCAAAGACTTAAACAAGTCACCCAAAGCACAGGCAATGATTCCCAAAATAGACAGGTGTGATTATATCAGATTAAGAAACTTCTACACAGCAAAGGAAACCATAATTATTGTGTTTTGACAACCTTTGAAATGGGAGAGAATTTTTGCTCATTATGCCTCAGTTAAGGGTCTGATAACCAGAATACACAGTAAACTACACAGAAGAAAATAATTACCTAATTAAAAGATAGGGAAATGAACCGAATAAACAAGTGTCTAAAAAAGACCTATGAACAGTCAAAAAACATACAAAAAAAAATGCTCAACATCCTTCATCATAAGGGAGATGAAGATCAAAACCACAATAAAATATCACCTTAGCCCAGTAAGAATGGCAAAGATTAAAAAAATAATAATAATGTTTGGCAGGGATGTGGTGAAAGGGGAACTCTCATACATTCTGCTGGGAATGTAAATTGGTCCAGCTGCTATAGAGAACAATATGGATGTTCCTCAAGGACCTTCAAATAGAACCATATGATCTAGCAATTACACTCCTAGGTATCTACCAAAGGATAGGAGAATGTTTAGTCAAAAAAGTGCTTGCACAGCTATATTTATTACAGCATTAGTCATGATTGCTAAGATATGAAACCAACTCCAATGTGCACAAATGGAGGAATGGATTAAAAAACGTGGGACATTTACTCCATGGAATACTCTTCAGCCATAAAAACCAGCAAGACCCTGGTATTTGATAGAAAGTAGATGAACATGGAACATCTATTATTGAGTCAAGCAAGTCAGGCTATGAAACAGAGACATTGTATCTTCACTTAACATACATCAACTCTCTTCACTCTATGATAGACACTGAAAGATTTTACATAAAAGCATTAAAAATGGTTATAGCTCCTCTTTTCCAGCTGGAACCATAGAGGGCGTTCAAGAAAAGAAAAAAGAAGGTTTCTGTTGCAGCAGAAACCAAGGAAAAGACCCTGGTGTGGCAGAAGCCACCAATAAAAAAAGGTTCCTGCTCTGCCAGAAACCCTTGAGAAAAAGCAAAAGAATTTTGCAGACCTGAAGATCAAGTGGCAGAAAAAGAAATTTGCTCAAAAGGTGCTTCAGAAGTCAAGGAGGAAGCTTATCTATGAAAAAAACTAAGCACTATCATAAGAAATATAGACTGATGTACAGAACTGAGATTCACATGGCCAGGATGGCAAGAAATGGTGGCAACTTCTATGTACGTGTCATCAGGATCAGAGGTATCAATGGAGTGAGACCAAAAGTACAAAAGGTGTTGTAGCTTCCATCTTTGCCAGATCTTCAATGGCAGCTTTCTTAAGCTCAACAAGGCCTCAATTAATATGCTGAGAATTGTGGAATATATTACATGGGGGTACCCAAACCTGAAGTCAGTAAACGAAATGATCTACAAATGTGGTTATGGCAAAATCAATAAGTAAACTGCTTTGACAGATAACTCTTTGATTGCTCTATCTCTTGGTAAATTTGGCATCATCTTCAGGAAAGAATCTGATTCATGAAATCTATACTGTTGGAAAACACTTAAAAGAAGCAAATAACCTCCTGTGGCCTTCCAAATTATCTTCTCCACAAGATGGAATGAATAAAAAGACCACCCATTTTGTAGAAGCTGGAGGTGCTAGCAACAGGGAAGACCAGATCAACATACTTATTAGAAGGATCAACTAAGATTTCCACCATGCTTATTTTTGTAATCTGGTCAGTAAATAAACAGTGGCTGTTTTCAGATTGCAATATACTGTTGAATTAGTAAGTTTTTTGGTAACTTGCCTCTGACTTGCCTTAACTATTACGTCACATCTTGGTGCTTGGTAAAGTTAAGACAAAACTTCAAAAAAATGTTATGGACACTAGAGACTAAGTAGAAGAAGAGTGTGGGAGTGGAAGAGGTTAGGGGAAAAAATTGGGATAGAAAATAGAGGGGTAAGACATTTGTGGGACACAGATATTTATAATCTGTTGATGGGAATGTGTATAGTGTTCTCACTGGGACTGGACTGAGGTGTGTATCACTGCTGGGTAAAGTCTTTTTACAATCTAAATGATGTATACTGATTGAATGTTTAAGTAATAATAATTTTAAAAGTTAGTTCCAACTAAGGTTTCACTGTTACTGGGAATTTAGGATAGAAAGGTACTAGAAAAGCTAACTCTCATCCAGTCAAGGAATCTCTCCAAATGGACATCTAGACCTGAAGCCCCACCCATTAATACCTATACCATGTTGTGTATGTTCATTGTAATAGATTGACAAGAGCATTTCTGACTGATGAAATCTCTTCTTCTTCCTCTTCCTTATCCTTCTTTCCTTCCTTCCTTCCTTCCTTCCTTCCTTCCTTCCTTCCTTCCTTCCTTCCTTCCTTTGTTTCTTCCTTTTTTTCTTCTTTCCTCCCTTTCTTTCTTTCTCTCTTTCATGATAGAGGAACAGAGACATAGAGATATAAAAAAGAAAAAAAGAGAGACAGAGAGAGAAAGATGGAGGAAGAAAAGAAGGCAGGAAGGGAGAAAGGAATGAAGGAAGGAAAGGAAGAAAGGAAAGAAGGAAGGAAGGAAGGAAGGAATGAAGGAAGGAAAGGAAGAAAGGAAAGAAGGAAGGAAGGAAGGAAGGAAGAAAGGAAGGAAGGAAGGAAGGAACAATCGAGTGACCAAAAGGGATCTTGATCACCTTCAGAAGGAAGGAAGAAAGAGAAGGGAAGTGAAAGAAGGGAAGGAAAGGAAAAAAAGGAAGAGAAAATAAACCATCAATCAAGTCTCGCTCCTTGATCTTCCCCTGAACCTTCACAGCCAGCCAGGATCACAAGCTCTCATACCAGTGTATTCAGGTCAGCCAGGAACCAAACCGTGATCCTCCTAATGGTTTCCAATGCATATTACTACTAAGCCACCACAGTTAGGCCAGGAGTCTTCACCAATAGTTGCGGGATGTTTTAGCAGACAAAAGAGAAGGTGGTAAATTGTGTGCTAGTACTTTATACTACCATTCACATTTCACAGGTCAAATTAAGTCACATAGTCAGGCTTAAGTGAAGTGGGGAGGATCCTACTATAGGACCCCACTATATCAGAAAAGAATTAGTATATATCTCAATGGCTTTGTCAGTACTCCTCTCATGAATTAAGAAGCATTGAATATTAATTTGCTCCATTAATGTCAGCAATCTTAAAAAAAATACCAATCCTTACACAGGAATGAAAAACTTTAATAAAACTAAAAAGAAGAAAGTGAGAAGCAGACCCAATAATTAGATGGAGTAGAGGACAGTAGACATTAAAACAAAAAAAGTAAATATGTGGCCAGCAGATGGTTTAGTGGTTAAGGTGCTAGATCCTACATAACTGACTCCATAGTTTGAGTCCTATACCCTGCAGTTTGAAAAAGATGTCAGTTTTGTGTACATAGGAATGGAAAAAAGAGAAATTAATGTGTTATATTTTACCCTGGAGGATAAGTTCTCAACTTTCCATCTCTCTTTTTCTCTCTCTGGAGAGTACTCATGGCCTAAAGCCAAAATAATAACAAAAAAGGGAAGGTAACAAAAAAGTAAATATGAAATATGCATAAAGACCACATTGACCCACTTTGCAGCCATTTTTTTTAGTCAAAGCAGTTACATAACTGCAGTAAAAAGATTTGCTATTCCAAGTGAATCCATTCATCAACTGCCTTGAAGCACAGAGCATACATTTTATCTGCTTTACTCCTCATACAGCACCTGAAGATTTATTGCTTTTTGTGCAACCAGGAAGTATTTTGGTACCTTTCTAGATATCCCACCTAATCTAGGTTTGAATTTGGGGCAATGGGAAGGACAGAAGACTCAGTCATTAGGGTGAAGAGTGAAGATTACTGTTTTTGAGTATCCAACTTTGGAGAGTTATTATGCATTTAGAGGAGAAATTACTAGTGGCAGGTCCAAAGTGGTATCAGCAACTCATGTAAATTCTAAAATTTCTCAGAAATTCTTGCCTGGACTCCTCAGTATCTTATACTTAGCTTCCCAGTAATTGGGACCAGTGGTTGATCTGCCCTCTACTTTACAGAAGCTACTGAGACTATGAGTATTGGCTGAATAGATATAAATACAGACCTCATAGGGGTTTGGTGACTTCAGTGGCTCCAAAGAGGCTATGTCTTTCACTAAAGCGAGACTCAACTGTGATTTAAGAGCTCTGGAATGCACCACTTTGTCATTAGTTGTCTTTACCCAACTTGGGGATATTGAGTGGGAACCTTCAGAAAAAGATAACACCAACTACATTCTTGCAGACCCCTAGTACTAAGTTTCTGCCCCAGTCATTTTGTTTATAATTCTTTGCTCTCCTACTTTCTGAGGGCTGTTTCAGAGCCCTACTGCATAAGCCCATCTGCCGTTCACTAGCATGAGTCAGGAATCAGTAAGCTGACAGCCTATTGAAAGATAGAGTGGATTTCTCTATGTATCTTTGTAGCCCTATAAAGTTGGACTTACATATGAGTGGTACCAGGTTGTAACCTTTTTAAGGTCATAGAAAAGCAGAAAGCTTGGATTCTCTGTGCAGGGGACAAAGGAAGCTTACCAGAGTAGTTTGTGTTGTAAGCCTAACAAAAACCTTTCTTGAACAACAAAAGGAAGAAGTTAAATAATACACCTTAAGGTCTTTCATTAGTAGTCACTAAAAGTTAAAAGATGTAATTTGCTCTGGAATTTACATATATACCAGTTTAGAGAGAAAACTCTGATTTAAAAGTATGTGTTTGTAGACAATGGCAGTAACTAGTGGAAGATGTTTCTTGGTAATAGAGGAACCTCTGCCATGCTGCTACTACTGCTGCCCTCTCAATTGCTGAAGTCACTGAAACTCTAAGGCTTCACCTCACTGGAGAAATCCCTGGTATCCCAAGGATTGTGCCAGACAAAGGCCAATCTTATAGCACTCCCTGACCTCAGGTGACTGTCTATTCCTACTTAAGCTGCGATGACTCCTCACAGTATCCAAAAGACCTCTCTTTGTCACTACTATAAGTATCTTCTTTGTCCCAAGCCTGATAACTGGGCTATGAAGAGAACAAAATACATGCTCCCAGGCACTGCAGCTGGTCATGAGAAAACTTTAGAGATAGTCTTACTGCTGTGTTGACACTGCAGAAGAAGAAATTGTGTTCCAAAGTTCTCCATACCCCACATATTTTGGCTGTCTCCCTTCTTTCTAAGGGTTGAAAACACATCACTTCCAAGACAAAGGTGTATTCTGTATCTGCAAACCAACAAATTACTATTCACCTCAAACTATCCTATAGCTGGAAGCAAGAGTGAATTTTGGTGGCAAGGTACACTCACTTAGGAGATTCAGCCATGAATGGAAAAGAGCTAAGTATCTCTTAGCTTTTATCCTCTTTATCACTATACATTTTTCATTATCTGCTACAACCTTTCCTTATCAGGCTTTCCTGGATGAAAAGAACTGAAAAACTTCAGTATATAAAAGCCTCTCTTTTCTAGTGAGAATACACAGAATGAGTACTAAGGGGAAGATAATTTATCTAAGTTACTGTACTAGTGTAGGCCCCTACAGAGACATTGAAAGCAGGGAGGGCTGTGTGTGCCTGAGTAGTCTGCAGTTAATTACATGTATTTCTTACTTACTCAGCAGGTGCTATACCACTCAGCAGCAGGACTTAGAAACAAGAGCATTATCAATCTTATTCTCATTCCAATTCCCATTCTACATTAATTGAAAAAGACTGCTGGGCTAATACCATAATACTCTGTTTTTTGTTTTGTTTTCTTTTTTGTTTAATTTCAGCGTATCTTTTTCTATTGTTTCTTGAGGGATCTATGCATTGTTTTTATTCTATCTCTTACTACAAGCAAGTTCTGGTGACAACAGAACTTAAGTACAACTTGACTTACAACACTTAGGGATTTGTACAATTTTAAACCAGAACAAAACTGCTCTCCTGACAGTCATATACATCCATAAATGTGGCACTTACAACTAGGCCTTCTCTTTCTTCTCCTCTTTACCTACCCAGATGTACTAGTAGTCCAGCAGATGATCCAGTCCAGATGAACCGTGATAGAAGCACCCTGGCTTTGTGTAAATCAGCCCAGAGTTTATGCACCGAGGTGATCCTCTTTTTGGTCATTCAAGTTTTTATTTTGACTTCTTTTTTTATTTCTGATAAACACCAAACATTAAGTTTACTGTCTTAACTATTAACCAGCCATTTCTAACTGTATCATTCAATAGTACTAGGTATATTAACATTTTTGTGTAATTAATCTCTAGAACTATTTTATCTTCCCAAACTAAAATTCTATACTCATTAAATTTCTCATTTTCTCCTTCCCACAGTCTCTAGAAATGACTGCATACATTGTTTCTTTGAGTTTGCTTACATGAAAATAAAAACATACAGTGTTTGTCTTTTACATAATTAGTTTATTTCACATAGCATACTCTTCATCATATTGTAGCATATATCAGAACTTTCTTCTTAAGGCTGACTAATATTCCATCATATATGTAAAGCCCATTTTGTTTATCCAGTCGTCTGTTGAGGAACACTTGGGTTTCTATTAGCCTCTTCACTACTGTGACTAGTTGCTATGAATATAAGTATGCAAGTACTTCTTTGAGATACTACTGTCAATTCTTATACCTAGAAGTGTATCACATGAAGTAGAATCACATGTAATTCTATGTTTAACTATTTTTCTATTTTTTACTGGTTTTCTATATGAGCTGTTCCCTTTACATTCATTACCAACAATGCAGATACTTGCCAATCCTGTTTTTTTTTTAAATAGTAAGCCATATCTCACTCTGTGTTTTTTTTTTTCTTTTTTCTTTTTCTTTCTTTCTTTTTTTTTTTTTTTAGAGATTTTCGCTATAGGTTGTGTGCCCTTGCTGGAGAGACACATAGAGATAGAGAGACAGAAATCCCAGGGGGCATGGCCACCCAGTAATCCCTTCTCTTCCATCTCCTCTTGGGATCTTAGGCATGTATGCACACAAACCCAGTGTGGTCAGGACTTGAACCAAAGTTGAATACATGGGAGTCCAGCAACGTAGCTATTACAACATCTCCTGGTCTAGCTCACTGATTTTGATTTGCATTTCCCTAATGATTAATAATGCTTAAGACTCTTTTCACATCTTTGTGAGATATTTTTGAAAATTTGCCCTCAGAGATTTTGGAATTCAGGAGTACCCCACTCTGCACATTTAGGAACCACTCACTAGACAAACCTAGTTATACAACAAGTGGGTAAAGTCCCAGGTGGCATCCTAGTCACCTGAAGCCAACCCATTTACATGCAGTACTCCCCAGAAAACTCCTTTCATCTGGATGCAGATACTGTGTGTTCATATGGATAGTACTTAGGACACACAATATATGCTACACCCAATATGCTGTTCCCAACAGTGGAGTGACTTCATTTCCCAGATTGGACCGCCACCTAGCTCCCCAAACCTCACTCCAGCCGCCAGACCCTTATGCCCCTGGTGGCATGTAGCTGTATTCCTTAGACAGAGAGTGAGCTCATGAGGTGCCCACCAAGCAAAGCTAGTAAATCAACAATTAACTTGTGGAGAACCATAGGAAAGGAGCAGTGGTCAGAGTCAAGAATCAAGTCTGCTATGTGAATGTGCAATTACCTCATGTTGGGTTCCTTGCTTATGCCTGCAAAGAGAAGCATGAAAAGACTAAAATGGTTCTGCTGAGGGCTCTCAATTCCTTCCAGAAGCTTCTGCTCATTAAGTCTTTAAAGCCTGACAGGTCAGGTTACTAAATGACCTAAGAAAGGATTTGAACATTAGAGATATGCCTGGGGCTTGGCCTTGTTCCCTGATTTTCTCAGTAGCGCTTTCTTTCTTATCTTAAATTCACACTAAAATTGGGACAAATTATTTAAAAATACTCACATAAAGCTTTTCAGTGTAGCTTTGTTTGTTAAAACATAAGGACAGAAACATTTTAAATGTCTTGGTGATACTTTTTTTTTTTTTTTTGGAGAGGTTTTTCACTATGGGGCATGTGCACTTGCCAGACAGACAGAGTGACATAGAGACAGAAAGCAAGAAATCACCCCCCAGGGAGGATGGTCACACCACAATTCCTTCTCCTCCATTTTCCTCCTGGGATCTTGGGCATGTACACACACACACCTGGCGTGAATTTTAAGTCACTGGGTCCGGGACGTGAACCGCGGTCAACTATGTGGGAGTCCAGTGACACAGTCATTACGCTAACTGCTGGTTCCCACCTTGATAATACTTTTTACAATGAAATACTGCCTTTCCCACCTCTGAAGATTGTCTTTGTATCCTGATATTTTGGCATGATGCCAAGGTCTGTTGCTAAGGGAGAAAACAGAACAGACAGGACAATTTGTATAAAAGAAGTTTAAAAATTTTGTCTGATGAATGAGAAATTCAGAACACAGAAAGAAAATCTAGGAGACTCTGAATCATGAATATGAAATATGTCCTATTGCTCATTAGTTTACTTGTAGCCTTTCTGAAGTGCACATACAAATATAAGAGTATGTTAGCATGCTGTATATAATCTTATTTCTTTCTTTCTTTTTTTAATTTTTTTGAGAGGTTTTTGCTATAGGGTGTGTGCACTTACCAGAAAGACAGAGACAGAGAGATAGAAAGCGAGAAATCATCCCCTAGTTGAGAGGGCCACATTGCAATACCTTCTCCTCCATTCTCTGCTAGGGATCTTGGGCATGTATGCACATACACCTGGTGTGAGTTTTAAGCCACCGGGTCCAGGACTGGAACCACAGACAGCTACATGGGAGTTCAGCGACATAGTCAATACACTAACTGCTGGTCCCCAATATACCCTCATTTCTCATAGAAGGCAATATAAATACCCAAAACATATCTTATGGGGAAGTCCAAAGGAGATGTGTGGAAGTGTGGGAGGTACGTGTAAAGGTCTTTCTGATGTCAGAGAACTGAGTCAAATGATTTTGGAGTATTGGGTAGTATGGAGGCCTTGGAAGTCCTATTGTTGTTAATTGATGAAGAATATCATCCTCAAGAGATGAGCAAGATATGCCCTAACCAAGTACAAGAAAAAAACAGAGCTTTCTTATTTTTTTTTTCATTTTTGTTTATTTGTTTTGCCACAGGGAATGTGCCCTCATCAGAAAGAGACAGAGAGAGAAGTGAGATATCATCCTTCCTCCCATGCAGGGATGGTCATTCCACAATACTTTCTCTTCTCCTTTTCTCTCTAGATTCTAGTATGCTTACACACATTCTAAGCATCATCTTCAAGCTGCCAGCCTCAGAACTTGAACCTTAGTGATACATGTGGAATCCAGTACCTTAGTCATCACTCGACCTGCTGGCCTCAAATCAGAGCTTCTTTATAATGATGGACTATTAGCAACCATTAGGCCCATACTAGAAACAGAAAACTGACATTACTCTTTATCTTGAGACTCTCAAGATTGAAAGAGAAAGTCCCATTCAGAGCTGACCTTTGTTGCCCAAGGGAGTCTTAAATTTATACAATGTCCAAATCAATCTTAAATTTATATAATCTGATCTTGAACAGTAATTATGTATCTTCACTATATTTGATAGATAAACAAGTTCTTAATATAAAAATTTTGCACACAATAAAAATAGTGCTTTTCATGAGTCTTTATTGCTTTTTTATTTTGTATATTTCAAATTATCTCAATTAAATCTCAAAATAACCCTGTAATATGGGCTTGCTTTAGCCAATCTGACTTCATTACATTAAATCAAAAATAATTTTTATTTTCAGTCTGATACTCTGAGATATATCATACATAGTCCAAGATAGATAATCAACCTGGAGTTGAATCAATGAGAGACATCCTGCTTCAGCTAATTGTTTTGAGAGTTTTTTGTTTGTTTATTTGTTTGTTTGTTTGTTTTTGCTTTAAAGCATGTGTCCTTATCCAGAAAGACAGAGAGAGACAGAGAGACAGAAAGCGAGAAATCACCTCCCAGGGGATGGGGGTATGGCCACGCTGCAATCCCTTCTCCTCCATTCTCTTCCTGTGATCTTGGGCACATACACATGCACCTGGTCTAAGTTTAAGCCACCGGGTCTGAGATTTAAATTATGGTCAACTACATGGGAGTCCAGCGACATAGCCATTACACTAACTGCTGTTCCATTTCAGCTAAAAATTGAAACTGCTGTCTTGAAGATTGTTTGATTGTATTATGCAATTAAAAACTATCTTGATCTCTGCTTTTGCACTGAAAGACATTAGCAAGAAAGTATCAGTCTTTCCTTATAAAATCATCTATAAATTAGCTGAATAGTCAAAGATCTTGCATGTCTTCCTGGTGGGACTATGGAATAAGACTTTTTCCTTTCCTTTCTCAAAAACTATTTTTCTCTCTTTTTTGTTTTTGTTGAGCAGTTAAAAGTAAGACAGGTTTTAGGTCCCTGGGCTAGAGGCATAAACTATCTCAGCTATGGGAAAGCTAACAGTGTTCACATTTTGTATTAGGAAAAATCTGAGTTCTTACTTACTCTCAAAAAATATACATAGCAAGGGTAGCAGGAATTCTACCTGATCCCAATCCTCAGCTTAATTACTCCATCAATACCACAGATTTATCAGTTAGATGGTTTATTTGGATCCAAAAGCAATAGCCTTCTATTTGTTTCTTGAATGTCAATGACCCGTAAAAATAAAATGGCTGTGAATTTGTACTACAAGTCCCTGTGAAAAGAATTTCTCTTTTATAGTTTTGTAAGATATAGCTGTTCAAGAACAATGGAAGCTACAGACAAGGTGGCATTATCTGTCCTATCCTCTTTGAAAAAAATAAGTCACTGCCTTTATTTTCTTGCTGCCAGTGTTTGTGCTGGTATCTTTCTACTTGATGGCATAGGTAGATTCCAGTGGAGACAATCAATCTTTCCTTGAACCAGCCATAGTCTTCTGCAAGAGGTATGATGATCCTGATTAGTGTACTCCTGAATATTTTCTCTCTTCACCTATTTCCTTATTTTGGGCTTTAGTTTCTTCAGGCATTGCCAAGATTTCTTATCAAAACAGAATAAATTCTCAAAAATTGGAGCATAGACCTTGGTATAACTATGAAACTTTCTCAAGCGTTATATATTATTGTTTAGGCTTCATTGGTAGTCTATTACTCCCTCCAATGTTGGCCTAATCCTTATTATGAAATACACATAAATGAATATGTAGCAGTATTGAGAAGACAACTTATAAGGTCATATGGTCTATTCCTTAGTTGTAATTATATATGAGAAGTCATTTTAAAAGTCAGAATCAAATGCATATTTTGAAAAACTGTAAAAGGATTTTAACATTTTTGTATCAAAATAATTAACTTTTGTAGTCTTTTATATTATTAGTTTTCTCCCCACTTTGTCAGATAACAATTTAAGGCTATTTCCAAAGATATTCAAACCCTAAGAAAGGTAAGTAAAATAAATGTTTTGTAAACTAGTGTCATGCTTATTTACATGTTTCTACTATTATGTAATACAGCTGAGTTCAAAATTTCTTTTAAAAATGAAGTATTCCACCTTTCTGGGTTGCAACACTTGACTTGCTTAGAAATAAAGGCTTTTGTCTCAAGAGGATTCTTGTTAAAGAATTTTTTAAATTTTAGTGGACATGAACAATGTTTCAGTATCAGTTTTGATCAAAATTATGGCATGCTTTAAAAATCATAGATTTTTCTTTTGTCACTGGGGTGAATTGCTGCTTTTTCATTTGTGACCAAAATCTTGCTAGATTCAATCCTAAAGCATGTGAGGGTAGGTTTTCTTACTTCGAAACTAAGAGACATTGCTCTATCTAATCAAGTCATACGCTGAGTAACTAGAGAAAGTAGTGGAGATGGTATTTGTAGTCTATTATGTGCTGAAGTTCTTAGTAGGGCTTCTCCACAAGAAAACTTTCCAGCCCATCCATTAAAAAAAAAGAAAAAAAAGACTAGTTACCTCTTATATGGTACCTTGGGCACTGTGCCATCCCAGTGATACAGATTTTTGAGACAAACATGAGAATTAGTGAATGAGTTATATCTCACAGGTGATACCTTGTGCAGTGATCCTTACAAAATTATATACTTTGATCGAAAACATTGTCTCATCTTAGACACTTTCAAAAATCATCTAAATTGTGACCACTGATGCAAAACATAGCTTTCCATTGAAGGTAACCTAAGTTGTGAACAAAAGCTTGATTAATTTACTTTATCTATATAGTGGCAAATACTTAGAAAAATGGGCCCATAAAACTAAAAATGACCCCAACCTGCATTTGCCAAACTGGAAATTCCTACATATATTTCTATGCAAAACTGAGAAAAGGTGGTTGTTGAATCAGGCAAATTGACTCCTTTAAGGTTTGTTTTTGTAGAAGCTTTTAAGTTGAATGAATCTTTTTCTGTCTTCATAACAAAACAGGGAACCAGCAGTTAGTGTAATGGCTATGTCGCTGGACTCCCATGTAGTCAACCACGGTTTGCGTCCTGGACCCAGTGGCTTAAAACTCACGCTGGGCGCGTGTGCGTGCATGCCCATGATCCTGAGAGAATGGAGGAGAAGGGATTGCGGCGTGACCATCCCCACTGGGGGGTGATTTCTTGCTTTCTGTCTGTATGTCTCTCTCTCTGTCTGGCGAGCCTACGTGCCCTGTAGTGGAAATCTCTCCCCCCCCCCCCCCCCCCCACCCCCCAAAAAAAAAAAAACCTAAAACAATTTTCATCTGTTTTTTAACTTAAGATGATTCAACCTGTGTTCTTTAACTCAGTTTTAAATTAAATTTCATTATTATTTTTCGACTTTCTATCACTATTATTTTATTTGCTTTTATTTCTTCTACTTTTGAGATCCCATGACTCCTTAAGGAACATAGAAAAGGTTTCACTGATCCTATTTTGAGTCCACGTTCTTCCTCATGAAAACTTAAGAATCAGGAGAGAATTTCTCTCATGTCTAGAACTCTGCTCTCTTCTTTATTAAACTCCTGATCTTTTTGGCTTTTGAGATACCAAAGGTTATTTTATAGTGTGAGGGAACACTTGACCTTTAGGTTTTGAAAATGAATGAAAACTACAGCCTTCTATCCTTTCTGTTTTCTCTTGTTTGTGCTTGTGTGAACCAAGGTGAGAAAAACGTCAGATACTTGACCGCATCACATAGAAACTGACAGTAATCTGGTATTTGCTGGAAGTAAAGCCATTATGACTGGAGAGGACTGAACATTGAGAGATGTTCCAAAATGAATAGAAGGATATCACAAAGACCTAAAATGTGACGTCCAAGAAGTGGCTGAGAAACTGGGTCTGAATGGTGGGGACCAAGATGACACCTGGAGTGACTGCTACCTAATTGTCAGACTTGATATACCCATTTTGTTTGGTATTGGCATGATAAATGACCCTTCCACTTGTTCCATGACAGTTCAGAATACCAATGGCAATGACCAGGCCTAACTTAGTAAGAGCAGAAAATGGAAAGGACAGGGGTTCAAGGAAAATCACTGCCCATTTTCCAAAAAGTCATGAATAAAGTGCTCTTTATTTAGTCTGACATTAAGTCATGCATATAAGTCAGAACCTACTGAAGTTTAGGTAGAACCTACCTTCTATAATAGGCTCATAATAGGCTCAAGGCTTATAATGGAAAGCAGTTGGGAATTACAGCTTGTCCATGGCTAAATCTCTGCTCCTGTCTACCAGATAAGACAATAAACTATTTACTTATCTCTCCTTATGCATTTGCCCTACCTATGGAGTGATTAACTCTGGATGCTTTCCTGAATAACTTTCTATTATTATCCTATGAAGGCCCTCTGTTGAATTATTTCCTTCATGAAGACAAGAATTTGCACACTCCAGGTAGAGTGTTCCTCAGGTTAAGTGCTCCTGTCAGTATCTTTCTGATTACTGTAAAAGTACCTCACAAGACTTCAAAAAGGACACCAAATTATCTTCACAGTGCCTGTTGGTCATAATTGATTTCTGGATCTTCTGGAGGGCTTTTTCCTTTCTGCCTTTGTTTCTAATCCCTGACCTATATTTATCTTCTCTGGTCTTCCTCAGAAGTCACTCAACTACTTCAATGGCTGGTGGATTGGGAATTGTGGCCTGAGGGTCACCTCCTCACTTGACCTAGTTACTCAGCCAAAGACCTCATTCTGTCCTGACCTTGATTACATAAGGTACTCTGTGTCAGGTAATTTGAAGGACTGCCAAACTGACCTTCTGCTCAATCTTACAGCTTGAGTCTTTACTTTATTTCTTACATTGCATGAAAAAGGTGTTAGGTCTTTCTATCTATAAATTAATCTGGTAACTCTCTAAGACATTATGAGGACAAAGAGGGTGCCCACTGCTTGTATTACTCTGTCTAAGTCTTTTGGGTATAGGACTCTAACTCTCCTCCTCCCTGTTATAGTCTGTTTGCTAAATCATTGTATTGGCTGGTGTAGAGTTAGAGAAAAATTTAGATTCTACCTAAGGAATAATGACCCTTAGGTAAAGGTGGGAAATCAGTGTGATTTTTGTCAAATGTAGGCAAAAAAGCAAGTGATTTTTTCACTAAATACGTTTATTTCTTTGTTGTCTCTTGACATTGGAGAGCAACAGAAAGACCAGGCAGAGTAATTTAAAGGTACATCTAGATATAAAACCATGAGGTCTGCTCCTCAATGGGGCCCCTATTATTGGGCCATAAACTTAATCATGGGGACCATGGCAATATTCCAGAAGACTCACCCTTGGACTGCCTTCTT
>NW_006204675.1:436038-442687 GCF_000334495.1 Tupaia belangeri chinensis | reverse complement strand
ATATTATAAAAGCAAATATATATATATTACATTATAAATTATATTTTAGAGTATGTATAATATAATTTATGTTACTTTTTCCCCATGGATTGTGTGCATTTATCAAGAGAGAGACAAAGGAGAGACAAAGAGAGAAAAAAAATTAGAAATTACCACGTCCAGGAAGGGATGGTCACACTGCAGTTTCTCTCCATTCCCCTTCACTGATTTTGGGCACACATGCACATGCACCCTGAGCGGTCCTCAAGCCACCAAGTCCAGGGCTCAAACAGTAATTGGCCATGTGCGAGTCCAAAATCTTATACACCATGCCAGCTGCTGTCTCCATTGACTGATAAATCTGTTTAAATAAGTGTTATTATTTTTGTTGCTTAAATAAACTAGATTTTTCTGTAACATGGTATTACCACAATATGAGGTGAAGGACTAAGAGCAGTGGAAAAAGATCTCTAAACTATAATACAATTCTACGACTTAATCTGTTTTGCAAAATAAGAAGGCAAGCATGTGTGTGTAGGTGGGAAAGCAGATCCTATGTGCATAACTATTATCACTTTCTACCAGAACCCAGAAATGAAAAATCAATGTACAGTATATAAAATATACAATGTACAATGTAAAATATGTCTGGATCACAAACCCTGTAAAACTATAACCAGATATCCTCAATGACCCATTTATGGATCATGTTTGTGAAAATAATTCACAAGGAGGGATGATAGATTATCATACCACTGGAATAATCTGTCTATATGGAAATTCTCTCACTGGGAAAAGTCTCTGGGCTCTCATTTATAGTTCACATCTGTTCAGATGGAGAAGGTAGGCTAAGCCTAGATAAACCAGGCCCAGTAAAAACTACTACTGAGGTGGAGAATCATATAACAACAAAATCCCAAGGATATTTTTTCACTCCAAGTTCTGAATGGAGCTAGAAGATTGATCCAAGTCCAGGTCCTTTTGTCCATATTGCACTTGCTTCTATATAGACAGAGATAGAAAGGTTCTCAGAAGATCAGGGAAATTCGCAGAAGAGTTTGTCATGTTAACCCTTTGACCTGACCTGTGGAGATAGCTGGTCATTCTCTCTACCTACTGTACTCCAGAAAAAAAACACAGTATAATTATAGCAGTCATATAATTCACTGCTATTCAGATTGTCTGAATTCAGGGTGGTTAGAGAAATTTATAGGATGGGTAGAGATCCATTCCCAACCAAGATCCATACTGGGGCGTTAAACCCCATGGCTCAAAAAACTGCACGTATGCTTGCTTAGTGAAAGGGTTGAAGAAATGTGTCATCAAGCCCATAAACTATGATGGGACCTGAGTGGCCACTCAGAAGAAAAGAACCCTGTCCTGCTTCAAGGTAGACAAGTGATGTCCATAGGAGGCTTACCAACATAAACCCAAGTAGAAAAGAGGGTCAAATTCTTCTGGGCACATATTTTCTTAGTCAACAACAGACATTACAAGGAAGCTCTAGAAAATTGCCAAGGGCCCACTATCACCTAATTCATAGCTTCTAGAAGTAGCCTTCAGTGTCTCTAATAATTATGCCAAGGTAGAATTGTCTACAAGAGCCCAGAAAAACAAGAGACACATACCAATTGCATCCATAAATATTCAAATCACTCAGAGTAATCCTGAGGCTAGGGACCCAAGTCCCACCCTAGGGTAAGATATGCAAAGCTTAGATTAGAGCCTCTGCCTCAGAAGACTCTAGATATTTTCTGTTTGGGAAGTGTAGCTTCTAAAAAAGGTAACAATTTAAATCCTCTGTCCCTCACCAGGGCTTGTTCCCAATGTGGAAGAGTTGGTCCCTGGAAATACACTGCCCTTTGAAGGAAACCTAGAAATAATAAGTCCATAATGGCTTCTAGAATTGAGGACTGACAGGGAAAAGACCCTTGACAGATTCCTTAGACATCTGGAAATACCATTAGAGAAGCCTGCTAACCTCTGAAATGGCAGGAAAGAATGGTGATTTCTTATTAGACACAAAAGTAACTTATTCTGCCTTAATTTGCCACTTAGGTCTTTCTCTCCTCAAACATGACCAGCCCCTACTAAAAGGTTTCTCTGCTCTTTTTTTGCTTCCCTGGGGTTTTGTCTTTACCTACCAATTCTGTCTTCATGAAAAAACTGAGTGCTCATTTTCTTTGCCATGGAGGGACTGGACAACCAAGCTAGGAAGTACAGTTCACTTTAAGGGCCAAAACTATCAGGGAGAGATGAGTATTTCTTTCTCATGACTTGTATACACACCCCAATCGTGGAGGAGACCCATGTCATTCCTTTCTGCATAACAGATCAGGTGAACTTGGAGATATAGAAGTCCCTGAGAAAGCAGTAAATGCTTCCTCAATAAAAATAAGACTCAAGGTTTTTCCCTATGTTTGATAATACACACTTTGGCCAGATGATCAATTGGGCTACAACCCATCATTAGTAAATTTCTTAAAGTGAAATCCTTAGGCTATGCTAGTACTCCTATAAATCTCCTATCGTTCCTATAAACAATCCTAGTGGGAAATACTGGTAAGTTCAAGATATGGGGATTATGAATGAGGCAGTTTTTCTGCTTCACCTTCAAATCTCCACAATGTTTTATCTCTAGTGCCTCTGAAGCTTAATGGTAGCCTTCACAATAGTAGAAATAAAGAGTGCCTTTATTTTATTTTATTTTAATTCATTTCATTTCAGCCCCATGGAAACCTGACTCCCAATATCTATATGCATTCAAGTGGACCAATCCAGAGGCACACACCACTTGACCACTTGGACAGTCTTCCTTTAGAGATTCAAGAACAGTCTAACTCTTTTTAGAAAGGCTCTAGCCAAAGAACTAAATGAGCAATAGCTGGAGAAGGTAGTATTTCCTAATATGTAGGTAATCTAATCTATAGTTCTACCAAGGATGATTCATATGACAACATGGAAGCAATTATGATCTTCTTGGGACAATGAAAGTATCACACATGCCCTAAATACAGATTTTATTCTAATGGCTAACCTATTTGGGGATTATCCTAACTTCAGATGTAAAAACCCTGACTCAGGACTGAAGAAACTTTACTAGAGATTCAACACTTTCAGTTAAGCAGGGAATAAGAACCTTTTGGGGAAAGTCAGGTTACTGCTGGATCTGAATTCCCAACTTCAGGCTTATAGCTAAGCACTCATATGAAACATTATAGAGGTCTGATAATGAATCCATGGAATTTAAAGGGGTGGACCAACAGAGGATATCTGCTACCTAAAAGAAAATCTGGGGACCAGCAGTTGGCATAGTGACTTTGTTGTTGGACTTCCATGTAGTTGACTGTGGTTTGAGTCCTGGCCCAGTGACTTAAACTCATATCAGGTGCATATACATGTGCACCCAAGTTCTTGAGAAAAGAATGGAGGAGAAGGAACTGTGGTGTGGCCATCCCCACTAGGGGGTAATTTCTCACTTTCTGTCTCTCTGTATCTTTCTGGCTAATGCACACATCCTACAGCAAAAAATTCTCCAAAAAAATAAATAAATAAAAAGACATCTGGGATTTTTCAAAGTCTGCCTAAACTACTAAGTCCTTTTTCCTTATACATCCATGAAAGAAAAGAAATATGTTTGAAAATACTCAGAACTGAATTGCATTCTTAGACTAGTGGCCTATTTCTGAAAGAGAATTATTTCAGTGATCATTGGGTGGCCAGGGTACTAAAGTAATTGCAGTCATAGGTTTGTTGGTTGAAAAGACACTGAAATTGATGATAGCCCAGAATTTCAAGGTATATACCCCTTAGTAAATGTAAGGTTTATTGTTAGTCTGGGTGGGTAGGAAAGGATACCAATGAGTGACTAAAAACAGAATGCTCAAATATTAGATCCTCTTCCTTGAAAATACAGAAATTACTGTATTCAGACATAGCATACTCTGAACCCAACCACCTTTTGGCCTGGCATAGGCTTTAAAGCTGAAATAATTCACTTTTGTCTAATTCATCTTTACTCTCGAAGACCTAATTTAAAGGATAAGGCATTTACAAGTCCTGAAGTTGGGTGATTTACAGACCCAAGTAGTTCTGTCTTTGATGAGACTAAAAAGTTAGTATATGCCATATTAAGTGTTAGTAAGTAAAGTAATTGAAACTAAGGGTCTGTACCCTAGTACCTCTTCTCAGAAGACAGAGTTCATTGCTTTTACAAGGGCCCTAGAATCGGAAGGACTCTAGACCTTGAATGTCTCCACAGATACTTTCCTCATCCTGCATGCTGATGTTACAATCTAGAGGGAAAGAAGTTTACTAACCTTCCCCAAATTCCCCTATAAATCACAATCAGGAAATCTTGAACCTTTTGGAGGCAATCCATAATCCATGAGAAATAGTGGAAATACTTTATAGAGGAGATCACAATGAGATTCCTTTTTCTTTTTAGTTTTTGCTATAGAGCCTGTGTGCTCACTGGAGAGAGAGAGAGAGAGAGAGAGGAAGAGAAAGAGAGCAACACTGAGAAAAGATCTCACAAAAGAAATGCTCATGCCACAATCCCTTCACTATTCTCCTTTTGGAATTTTGGTATGCATATACATGCACTAGATATGTTTCTCAAATCCCTAAGTTTACGATTCAAACACTATAATCAGCAGGTGGGATCCAGCTGCCTTACCACCTGGCTGGCCTGGAACTCTTATAATCAAGGGAAATGCCTTTGCTGATTAAACAAGGCAGCCACTAGACAGACGATGCTGATTTAGGTGGCATTAATACCAACATTACATCTAATAACACCTCAGTAACCCTTACAAGAAACAGAAAGTGCCACACAAAGATTAAGACAGTCTCTTCAGGCTAGTTCCTAGAGAAAGAAAAAACTGCTAAGTTCAGAAGCAGATCCATGGAAAATGATCAAATTTTACATGACAGCACTTACTTATGAAGGGATTACTTCTTTACACTCGACATAAATATAGTTAAAAAAAAGACTTTCATTTTTTTAATACTTTCATTTTTTATTTTTAAGTCACTTATTTAAGGCACTCCATCCCTGATCAAACCAGTAACACCATGATTTCTACCCAGGGGATGACTGGTAGATTGAAATGATTCAATGCCATCATGTTGAGGTTATTTATATCTGCTAATCTTTTTTTTTTTTCTTTTGGAGAGGTTTTCGCTATAGGGCATGTGCATTTGCCAGACAGACAGACAGAGACATAGAGACAGAAAGTGAGAAATCACCCCCCGGGGGGAT
Source organism: Tupaia belangeri chinensis (assembly GCF_000334495.1). Classification (NCBI taxonomy): domain Eukaryota; kingdom Metazoa; phylum Chordata; class Mammalia; order Scandentia; family Tupaiidae; genus Tupaia; species Tupaia belangeri. The sequence goes on along the minus strand of NW_006204675.1, from coordinate 437,445 downwards.
GGTCACGCTGCAGTCCCTTCTCCTCCATTCTCCTCTCAGGATCTTGGGTATGCACGCACATGTGCCCAGCATGAGTTTTAAGTCACCGGGTCTGGGACGTGAACTGCGGTCGACTATGTGGGAGTCCAGTAACATAGCCATTATGCTAACTGCTGGTTCCCTACCTGCTAATCTTCACTTACACCTTCAGTAGGGTAGTGAAAGGATTTGAAACTAGATCAGTGAAGACCACAGAGGTAGTCAAAAACCTTGTCTGAAAAATCATTTCTGGATTTGAGTTGCTTCAGATGTTCCAGAGAAGTAATAGTCATTTGTTCATTGACAAGGTAACACATCTTTTTAGACCTAGGGATAAACTATGCCTTCACTTGGCTTAGAGGCCTCATTCATCAGAAAAAGTGAAAACACTCAATAAAACTGAAAATAACCCTGGAAAAGCTATGTTGGGAGACCAATGAGTCCTGAATTCCTCTCCTACTATGGCTTTCCTGAAAATCAGGGTAGTTACCAAATCATAGCCTCCTAAGCTATTTTTATCATTTATTTATTTTTACATTTTAACACAAAATTTTCCTTTACATATCAAAAAATTATGCTTTTACTTCATCGTTCTGGAATTACACACTTTACAAAAGACTCAAAAGGTCTAAAAAGATGACAGTTATAAACAATTTTCAAAATTTCAAAAAAACTGAATTTTAAAGACAGTGTTCAAAATATTTGATATAATTTGTTTGTGACTCTCTCTACCAACACAGACAGTATGGTTTTAAATATTTCTGAGAAAATATTTACATGTCAGCTGCTCAAACTGTTGAAAAACAAACACCAAGCACACTATTAAAACATAAACATTTTCAGTTCAGCCCTGCCTACCAACTGTTCTGTGATTTACCATCTGCTAGCAAAGATCAGTCTTTTTTTCTTTCTTCAAAGTCTTCCTCAAGATAATCCTCTAGTTGTGGCTGCTCTTTTTCAATCTATACGGATTACAATACTGGACTGGAAATTACAGATTATTTTATGGTAATTTTTTTTTTCATATAGCTTCTCTCAACCTCTCTGCCATGTTCTCTCAACCCCTCTTCCATTTAAAACCATTTATAGTACCTGGCCATCTTTCTAAGAGCTTCTGTGGGCTTACTTGAGACAAAGACAAGATACTAAGATTAGCAAGAGAAAAACATCAAGTTACCTACAAAGGACATCCCATCAGGCTAACAGCAGATCTCTCATCAGAAACAATACGAGCGAGGAGAGAATGGGAAGCATAGTCAAAGTGTTGAGTGAAAAACAATTTCAACCAAGAATACTCTACCCAGCAAAATTATCTTTCATATGGGAAAAAAAGATAAAAACATTCTCAAATAAACAAAATTTGAAGGAATTTACCAACTCCAGACCAGC
>NW_006204675.1:433994-435844 GCF_000334495.1 Tupaia belangeri chinensis | reverse complement strand
TTTTTTTTCCTGAAACTTTTTTTTGTAACTCAATTTACATTCCTTCCCTAAGTATCATCCCAGCACACAATATGCTATCTCCCATCCAGTACACACTGCATAGTGACTCATGCACATTACAGAAAAAATAAATTTCCAATTCTAGTTCCTAGAATTATTTCCACCCCTCTTTCTGACCCTCTGTCCCTTCCCACCCTCCTCTCACACCACCTCCAGTGTCCAAAATTGTCCTCCATTCCCTTCCCACCCACATTGCATTGATCACACTATTTCCTACATAACCTAACTACTTTCAAAGGTGAGTTCACTCGTTACTACTAAGAAAACCAGTTTTAACTTAAATCAAAGAACCGCCAAGGAACTTTGCTTAAAGCCAGGAAACAGGTTAGGATTCTGTTCAAATGGTAGGTGCATGAACCTATCAGTCTCATATACTTTTATCTTCTGTTCTGGTTCAATTTTCCTGATTAAATTCTGGGATATAGTATTCAACTCCAGACTTGTCCCTATGATTAAGTTAGCTACTTTCTCAGTTTTTGGACTCTTATTTCCATGTATCTGCGTTTAGTTTTCCTGATACAGCACATCCTTGAGAACTTCTTGGAGGTCTGGTCTGGTGCTGGTAAATTCTTTCAGGTTTTGTTTATCTGAGAATGTTCTTGTCTTTTCTTCCCACCTGAAAGATAATCTTGCCGGATACAGTATTCTTGGCTGAAACTGCTTCTCTCTTAACACTTGGAATATATTTTCCCATTCTCTCCTCGCTTTTATTGTTTCTGATGAGAGATCTGCTGTTAGCCTGATGGGATGTCCTTTGTAGGTAACTTGATGTTTTTCTCTTGCTAATCTTAGTATCTTGTCTTTGTCTGCAGTTTTGGTCAACCTGGCTATAATGTGTCTTGGAGAAGATCTTCTAGGGTTGATTCTATTTGGGGTCCGTTGTATTTCCTGGGACTGGATCTTTGAATGCCTCTCTAGGTTTGGAAAGTTTTCTTGCAGGATTTCCTGGAATAGATTATCAATGCCCTTATGGGTTTCCTCACCTTCTGGAATGCCAATTATCCGGATATTTGGACGTTTGATGGTATCCAGTACTTCTCGCATATTATTCTCAAATTTTTGTGCCATTTTCTCAGCCTTCATGGTGGATTTTTCTAGGCCAGCCATTTTCTCCTCTACATCTGAGATTCTATTTTCTGAATGATCTAGTCTGCTTTTAATGCTTTCCAGGGAGATTTTGACTTCTTGTATTATAGACTTCATCTCTAGCAGTTCGGTTTGAGTCTTTTGTAAAGTGTGTAATTCCACTTTTAGATCTTGCAGGAATTTCCTCATCTCTTGGAACTCGTCAATCTCTTTCTCCTTTCTCTTTAGTAGTTCATTATCTCTCTTCTCTTCCATCTCTGTTAGCTTAGACATTATGAATGATCTGAATTCCTTATCAGACATTTCCATGATTTTCACCGAACTGCTTGTGGATGAAGAGTTACTCTTTTCCCTAGGAGGAGAGGTATTTTCTTGTTTTCCCATGTTTCTCGTGATCCGGCGGTGATTTCTTGTCATCTGATGAATGTTGTGTTTTCTTTCAAATTCTGGAGGTTCAGCCTTAATGTTAAGGAGCAAGCAGACAGAGGTGATCCAGAATCTCTTTGCTGTTCTATTGTGCTTGCTGGTGCAGCAGATTCAGAAGATAGTGGGGAATATTTCAACCCTATTAGTATTTGAATGTTTAGCTACAGTGATCTTAGATCTGTCTAAAAACACACTGAAAGGATATTGGAGAGTGAAGAGACAAGAAAAAAGAAAACGAGACAGAGAAAAACAACAAAAAAAGAAAAAAAAATCAAAAA
>NW_006204675.1:429376-433585 GCF_000334495.1 Tupaia belangeri chinensis | reverse complement strand
TGGAACTCATCAACTTCTTTCTCCTTTCTCTTTAGCAGTTCATTATCTCTCTTCTCTTCCATCTCTGTTAGCTTAGACATTATGAATGATCTGAATTCCTTATCAGACATTTCCATGATTTTCACTGAACTGCTTGTGGATGAAGAGTTACTGTTTTCCCTAGGAGAGGACGCATTTTCTTGTTTTCCCATATTTCTCGTGATCCGGCGGTGATTTCTTGTCATCTGATGAATGTTGTGTTTCTTTCAAATTCTTGAAGTACAGTCTTAATGTTCAGGAGCAAGCAGAGGTGATGCAGAAACTCCTTGCTGTTCTATTGTGCTTGCGCTAGCTCGTTTGTTGGAGGCTGAATTATTAGTAGAAAATCTTCATTCCCTTAAAAATCTAGTTCACTGTAGCCATGTGGAACCTTGTCTTCTGCCGCTAGGTCGTTTGTTGGAGGCTGAATCATTAGTAGAAAATCTTCATTCCCTCAAAAATCTAGTTCCTGGTTTAATCTTCAGATAAGACATTAGAGACAAAGGGCAGTGCAATAAGTATTTCCAATTTCTTATTCAATGCAATAATGCAATAGATATTATTTAATGTATGTAAATAAACATTCTGCCACAAAATAAAAATACTCCCAAATAATATTTTCTAATTTCAGAGTTGTCAGGGAGAAGGGTTTATGTATCTCTCTAAAGAAACAAACAAACAAAAGAAGAAGAAAAATTATTTTAACAAATTGCTGAACCTATAAATAGCTCAAAAGAAAGCAAGATACTTGGAAAAACAAAGCATAGTAAAGAAAAAAACTGGGAGTAGCTCTGAATGCCAGGCAGACTGAGGCTGCAGGCCCGACTCCTCTGGACCTTTGTGCATCCCCACCCTTCCTCCTCCTTGGACCCCAGGTTCATTGTCTGGGACTTTAAGATGAACTCCCACCATGCCCCACCTGCAAACCGGATCGAGACAGCCAGTAGTTCCGGACACCAGGTGGACTGAGGCTGCAGGACAAACTCCTCCGGAACTTTGCACATTCCCACCCTTCTTCCTCTTTGGAACCCAGGTTGGTTGTCTGGGACTTTAAGATGAACCCCCCCCCCCCCCCACCTGCAAACCTGATCAAGCCAGTCAGTAGCACCCAACTCAGGTGCACCTAAATATGTGAAAGAAAGACTGCTGGAGCTAAAAGAAGAGATAGAGAAAATTACTATAATTGTTGGAGATCTCAATACCCCATTATTTGCTTTAAACAGATCTTCAAGATATACTATAAATTGAATGTACTTGACAGATATCTATAGAACTTTCTACCCTACATCCACATCATATAAATTTTTCTCACCCTGACATGGAACCTTTTAAAAGATAGATCATATGTTAGGACACAAATCAAGCCGTTACAAATTCAAAGGCAAAGAAACTGTATCCAGCATCTTCACTGACATTGATGGAATTAAACTCAAGATTAATTTCAAGAAACAATCCCGAAAATACACGAACACATGGACACTGAACAACCTACTTCTGAATGACTTCTTAACTACTGAAGAAATTAAGGCTGAAATTTAAAAAAATGGAAACAAATGATAATGATAATGAGTATATAAGTGTCCGGAATGTATGGGACACAACAAAAGCAGTCATAAGAGGGAAATTCATAGCAATTAGTGTGCATAAGAAAAGGATGGAAAGATGGCAAATAGATAACTTATCATCATGCCTCAGGGAATTGGAAAAACAATAACAAACAAACCCCCCAAACGCCAGGCAAAAAGAAATAATAAAGTTTCGAGCAGAAATAAATGAAATAGAAAATAAACGAACCATACAGAAAATAAATGAAAGCAAACCTGGTTCTTTGAAAAGATTAACAAGATTGACACACCATTGGCTAGACTGATCAAGGAGAAGAAAGAAAGAAACCAGATTAATCAAATATGTGATGAAACAGGCAATATTAGTACAAACATAGCAGAAATACAAAATATCATTAGAGGACACTATGAGCGACTATATGCCAACAAACAAGATAACTTGGAAGAGATGGAAAATTCCTGGATGCATATAATCTACCAAGATTGGATCAGGAGGACATAGAGAACCAGAATAGACCCTTAACAAGCCAGGAGATTGAATAAGTAATAAATAAGCTCCCCCAAAAACCAAAACAAACAAAAAACAAAAACAGTTCCAGATGGCTACACTTCGGAATTCTACAAAACTTTTAAGAAAGAGTTAACCCCTATTCTACTAAGGTTATTTCTAAACATTCAAAAGGAAGGGCACCTTCCAAATTCATTTTATGATGCTTCCAACATCCTCATCCCCAAAAGAGATAAGGACATGACAAAAAAGGAAAACTACCGACCAATAATATTGATGAATGTAGATTAAAAATTCTAAACAAGATACTCTCAAATCGTATCCAACAACATATAACAAAGATCATTCATCACGATTAGGTAGGCTTTATATCGCAGATGCAAGGGTGGTTCAATATACACAAGACCATAAATTTAATACACCACATTAACAGAAAGAAAGATGAAAACCATATGATCATCTCAATTGATACGGAGAAAGCATTTGATAAAATACAACATCCTTTTATGATTAAGAATCTCAGTAAGATTGGTATAGAAGAGTCATTTCTGGACACACAAAAAAGCAATCCATGAAAACCCTATAGCTAACATTACACTGAATGGGGAAAAGCTGAAAGCTTTCCCTCTGAAAACAAGTTCTAGGCAAGGCTGCCCACTTTCTCCATTGCTCTTTAATATAGTTCTGGAAGTTCTTAGGTATTGCAATCAGAGAAGAGAGCAATATTAAAGGCATTTGAATAGGCATTTGAATAGACGAGTTGAAAATATCTTTATTTGCAGATGACATGATGGTATACTTGGAAGACCCAAAGGTATCCATGAAAAAACTTCTTGAAGTAATAAGTGAATACAGGAAATTTGCAGGATAAAAAATTAATATCCAAAAATCTATAGCATTTCTGTTTATGAACAACAAGTTGAGTGAAGCAGAACTGAAGAAAGGAATCCCTTTCACTGTAGCCACAAGATGTACAAGATACCTAGAAATACACTTAACTAAGAAAGTCAAAAATCTTTATTAAAAAAACTATGAAAATCTTAAAAAGATATTTAAAGTGACATTAAAAAAAATGGAAGGACATCCATGCTCCAGAATTGGAATTAACATAATCAAAATGGCAATTCTACCCAAATTAATCTACATGTTTAATGCAATTCCAATAAAAATATCAGAAATATTCTTCACAGATCTAGAAAAGATAATCATAAAATCTGTCTGGAATCATAAAAGACCTTGTATTGCAAAAGTTATCCTGTGCAAGAAGAATGGAGTAGGAGGCATATCATTCCCTGATCCCAAGATATACTATAAAGCTGTGGTCATCAAAAGAGCATGGTATTGGTGGTAATACAAACATGTGGATGAATGGAATAGAATAGAGACCTAAGAAATAACTCCCAAAGCTTACAGCCAACTGATCTTTGACAAAGGATGTCAGTCAATCCATTGGGGAAAGGAAAACCTCTTTAGTAAATGGTGCTGAAAAAAACTGGGTATCCACCTGCAGAAAGATGAAATTGAACCCCCATCTTTCACCATTAACAAAATTCAACTCAAAATGGGTCAAAGATCTGAACCTAAGACCTCAAACAATAAAACTCCTGGTGGGAAGTACTGGAGAAACTCTGTGAGACATTGGAGTAGACAAAGACTTCTTAAATAAGACTCCCAATGCACAGGCAATAATCCCTGAAAAAGACAAGTGGGACTATATTAGACTAAGAAGTTTCTGCACAGCAAAGGACACAGTAACAAGTGTGAACCGACAACCTTCAGAATGGGAACATATTTTTGTAAAATATATCTCAGACAAGGGACTGATAACCAGAATACAAAGGAAACTCAAGTGCCTTATGTGAAAAAAAAAATTAACCTAATTAAAACATGGGAAAATGAGCTGAATAAAAATCTAAGGAAGACATACAAACAGCCAAAGAGCATATGAGATGCAGATAAAAACCACAATGAGAAACCACTGAACCCCTGTGAGAGTGGCAAAGATTAAGAATATAATAAGTGATAAATGTTGGCCAGGATGTCGTGAGATGGGAACCCTCCTACACTGTTGGTGGGAATGTAAACTAGTTCAACCACTGTGGAGAACAATATGGAGGT
>NW_006204675.1:419312-429237 GCF_000334495.1 Tupaia belangeri chinensis | reverse complement strand
AACAAGACCCTGGCATTTGATAGAAAGTGGTCAGATATGGAGGATCTATTGCTGAGTGAAGTAAGCCAGGCTATGAAAGAAAGATATTGTATTTTTCCACTCAGTATATACTGACTATCCACACTCTATGTTAGAGAGCAATAAAATTGGAGGACATAAAAGCAGTGAAGGTACTTAACTAGAATAGAACAGTGTGGAATTGGGGAGGTGAAGAGAATAGGATAGAGAAAGATAGCAAGAGAACAATAGAGAGGCAGGACGTTAGTGAGAAATAGATATGGCTTATTACCTGTTGAAGATGACATGTATAGCATCTCAGCTCGATTGGTCAGAGAAGTTTTTCATGATAGATATAGCCTTTTTACAAGCAAAATGAGAAATAGTGATTATTTTAAAAAATAATTAGAATAATAATAATAATGATTAGGAAATCATAGAAAAGATATTGAATGATGAAGTGGGGAGATTAATGTCTCTGTATTGACTGACATGCATAGCATTCCCTTTTGAAAAAGCAATGCAATACACTGTAAAGTTATATGTAGTCCAATGTAATATAAAGAAGATTATGATGATAATAAAAATAAAAATTTAAAAAACCCTGCTAATTCATCTTAATAAAAAAAATTGTCATGTTTACTCAAAAGTCTTAAAATTCGATTTCACCAGTTTAGTATTATGTAATTAATCTCTCTCCTGTTGAATTTGAATCATTATTGTGGTCCAATCTTTCCTTTTAGATCCTGGAGTTAATGTTCAACATCATTATTGATATTTCTTGTCCCTAGCTTTAAGTTGTTCATTTTCTTGGTTGCTTTTTTTTTTTTTTTTTTATTTTTTTTTTTTAATTTCTGTATATGTGTCTTTAGTTTTCCTGGTAAAGTACTCATTTCAGCACTTGAAGAGCTGGTCTGATGTTGATAAATTCTTTCAGATTTTATTTATCTAGGAATGCTTTTATCTTTTCTTCCCATATGAAGAATAATCTTGCCAAGTATATCATTCTTCGTTGAAAATGATTTTTGCTTAGAATATATTTTCTCATTCTTTCCTTGCTCACATTTTTTTCTGATGATAATTCTGATATTAGCCTGATAGGCTCATTTTTATAAGTAAACTGATATTTCTCTCCAGCCTATTTAAGAATCTTGTCTTTGTGGATTTTGCCAGTCCAGCTATGATGTTCCTTGGAGAAGACCTTCTTAGGTTGATACTATGAGGATCCCTTGTATTTCTTCTATCTGGGTATATGAATGCATTCCTATGAAATTCTCCCTCCATATTCGTAAAGTTTTCTTTCAGGATTTTCTAGAACAGAATATCAATACCCTTATTAGTTTCTTCATGTTCCGGGATACCAATTATTCAGATGTTTGGATACTTAGTAGTATCTATTATTTCTGGTATAGTATTCTCTCTCTCTCTTTTGTTACTTTCTCTTTTTTTATTGTTTTTTTTTCTAAGTCAGAATTTTAGCCTTCAACATCTGAGATTTGATTTTATGCATGAACTAATCTGCTTTTAACACTTTTGAGGGAAGTTTTGATTTCCTGTATTGCAGCCTTGATCTCTAACAGCTCCATTTGATTATTTTTTTATGATGTGTATTTTTCCTTTCAGATTACACAAGAACTTCCTCACCTCCTGGAACTTGTCTCTTTTCTCCTGCATCTTCTGGAGTTAATTTTTTTTACATCTTGCATCTCATTAATTTTTGTCACTATAAATATTCTATATTCTCTATCAGACTTTTCCACCAATTCCATTAGACTGTCTGTGGATAATGAAGGGTTGTTCTTTTCACTTAGGAGAGAGATGTTTCTTTTTTCTTTTTTTTTTCATATACCTTGTCCCTTTGCGGTGGTTTCTGGTCATTTCTGTGATGAAATCTCTCCTCTACTTGTCTGAGTGTTTCAGGGGTCTAGAAAATAATATTTAGAATGGCTTTAGTTCCCTTAGTCCCTAAATATGCTAGGACACATCTCAGATTTGAAATGGCTTCTCAGATTTAAAATGACTTTTTGCCTGAGTGTTTTGCGAGTCTAGAAGATAACTTTTAAAATGTAGCTGTAGGGAACCAGCAGTTAGCATAATGGCTATGTCACTGGACTCCCATGTAGTCAACCTCAGTTTGCGTCCTGGACCCAGTGGCTTAAAAAACTCACGCCAGGCACATGTGCGTGTGTGCCCAAGATCGTGAGAGGAGAATGGAGGAGAAGGGATTGCTGTGTGACCATCCCCCCTGGGGGGTGATTTCTCACTTTCTGTCTCTATGTCTCTCTCTGTCTGTCTGGCAAGCACATGCGCCCTATAGCTAAAATCTCTCCAAAAAAAAAAAAATTGTAGCTTTTGTCATCATGGGTCTCTGTGGCTTCAATCTTTTTTAAATAATGTGAGCTGCCTTTTCTGAGAGGAAATCTCATTTGCAGTATAAGAGACTTCATAACTGATAAAATATGTCATACATTGTGGTATGTTCAGTAAGTCCTACAGAAATATGGTAATGCTTACCTCTCTTTTCCAAGCTCAGACATTCTCCTTATTCCTGTCAGAGGACAAGGGGTTGGAAAAAAGGGAAACTTAGAAAGTCAACTACTACTGAAATAATAAGTCAATTTCAAGTTCTTATGAATAAGGTCACTACAATGTACCTCTAGGAGTTCCATGCCTAGGTTCACCTGCCCTCTCTTCTCCCCAAAATACTTGTCTTCAATAAGCCACAGCGAGACCTGGCTGAAAAGTTTGATGCCTAGTCTTGTGACCTGGAAGTTGATCTAAAGTTTATCTTCAAGAGGAATAAAGCTGGAAACCAGCAGTTAGTGTAATGGCTATGTCGCTTGATTCCCACATAGTCGACCGCAGTTTGCGTCCCGGACCAATTCACGCCGGGCACGTGTGCGTGCGTGTCCAAGATCCCAAGAGAAGAATGGAGGAGAAGGGATTGCGGCATGACCATCCCCCCTGGGGGGTTATTTCTCACTTTCTGCCTCTATGTCTCTCTTTGTCTGGTGAGTGCATGCGCCTTGTAGTGAAAACCTCTCCAAAAAAAAAAAAAAAGAAGAAGAAGAAGAAGAAAGCTTAGCAGATAAGTCCATGTCCCCATATCTTTTTGGACAATGGTAGCTATCCCAGTCTTGGAGTTATTGCTGACTCATGCCCTTATAATCTGTACTGCCTTAGTGCTTAAGTTCACTACACCTGTACTACCACTTTAGCTGCTTCTTCTGCAATGAAATACATTCTGCTAATCATCCTCATTTTGATGACCATATATAGAAGTGAATGGAGAGATAACTCTAACATTTTCTGGACCTTAGCTCTGGAAGAAAACAAAACATGCTGTTAGGTATGTTATAAGAACCCCTATATGTCCATTTCCAAACCCATAGCATAGCAAAATGGTTCTAAAGTCTTGCTCTCTAAGGATGTTGACACCTTGGGTTTACATAAAAAATCCACTTAGATCCAGAGCAGAACTACATATGAATAAAGGTACAAAATCTTTATTTTGACTCAAATGCCAGTGTCTCTTCAACATTAAAAGGTCTAAGTTTTGATGACTGACAACTGTTCATTCTACTATATTTGTTTTCTAAATTCTTTTTTTTCCACTTTATAATGTCTGTTCATTATTATGACTACACTTCTGTTGTTAGGATTGCTCACAAAATGTTTGACTAAAATACTTGCAATGACAGTCCTATATACTTACTTCTTGTGTATGGGGAGAATTTTCTGTGGCTAAGGTTTTAGACATACACTTTTATTTGCTTGTTAAAATTATTTGTACTTTTAAATTTATCATTAGGATTATTATTCATATATTCAATTGCTATACATCATTTATGTTGTAAAGAAAATTTACCAAGCATGATATTCACCTCAGTCCAGCCCAGCTGAGAATACTATACATATCCTCAACAGATAAACCATATCTGTGTCCCACAAGAGTCTTGACACACTATTTTTCCCCAAATTTCTTTTCCTATGATCTTCCCCTCCCATGATCTCTTTCCACTTCATTGCTAGTTTCCATTACAATTGTCAGTGCTTTTATGTTTTCCAGTCTTTCAATTTCTACCATAGAGTGTGGACAGTTGGTTTATAAGTGGAGACATAAAATGTCTCCCTTTTGTAGCCTGACTTGCTTCACTCAGGAACAATTTTCCATATTCATCAATTTTCTATCAAATTCCAGGACCTTGTTGTTTTTAATGGCTGAATAGTATTCCATGGACTATATGTGTAACAATTTTTTAATCCATTCATCTGTTTGTGGACATTTGGGTTGGTTCCATGTCTTAGCAATCATGAATAATGTGCAAATGCTCATCCAACTGAGCATTGTCTTGTCCATTGGGTAGAAACCCAGGAGTGGAAAAGCTGGCTCATATGATAGTTCTATCTGAAGGTCTTTAAGGAACCTCCATGTTTCTCTCCACAGTGGCTGGACCAATATACCTTTCCACCAACAGTGTAGGAGTGTTCCCCTTTAACCACTTCCCCTCCAACACTTATCATCATTAATATTTTTTTATCTTCACCATTGTTAGGTGTTATCACATTGTGTTTTTCATCTGCATCTCCCTTATGACGGATGTTGAGAAATTTTTTCATATGCCTTTTGATTGTTTGTATGTCTTCCTTAGAGACTATTTAGCTAATTTTCCCATCTTTTAATTGGATTAATCATTTTTTCCACTGGGTAAACCAGTTGAGTTCCCTGTATATTCTGGTTATTAATCCCTTATCTGAGGTACAGTAAATAAAAATTCTCTCCCATTACAAGTGTTATTGATTCACATTAATTATAGTTTCCTTTGTTGTGCAGAAAATTCTTAATCCAATTAATCCCATTTATTTTGGGAATTATTGCCTTGCTTATGAAGTCTTTGCCTACCCCAATGTCTCCCAGTTTTCCAGTATTTTCCACCAGTAGTCTTATACTTTGTGGGTTTTTGTTGTTGTTGTTGTTGTTGTTTTTGGAGAGATTTTCACTGTAGGGCGCGTGCGCTCGCCAGACAGACAGAGAGACATAGAGACAGAAAGCGAGAAATCACCCCCCAGGGGGGATGGTCATGCCGCAATCCCTTCTCCTCCATTCTCCTCTCGGGATCTTGGGCACGCACGCACACGCGCCCAGCATGTTCGGGACACGAACCGCGGTCAACTACGTGGGAATCCAGCGACATAGCCATTACGCTAACTGCTGGTTCCCTAGTTTGTGGTTTTAAGTTTAGATCTTTTATCTACTTTGAGTAGATTTTTGTTATGGGTGACAGATAGGGATTCAGATTCATATTTCTGCAGGTGGATACCCAGTTTTTCCAGCACTATTTGCTAAAGAGGTTTCCCTTTTCCCACTGGATTGACTGGTACCCTTTGTCAAAGATGAGTTGGCTGTATGTTTTAGGGTTCATTTATGGGATGTCTCCTTTGTCCCATTGGTCCTCATGTCTGTTTTTGTGCCAGTAACATGCTATTTTGATTATCACAGCTTTGCAACAAATTTTCAGATCTGGAAGTGAGATGCTTTAAGAAAATAGGGTCTTTAATGGTTATTGTCTTTTCTAGATTTGTGAAGAATATCTCTTGTAATTTTATAGGGATTGAATTAAATATGTAGATGAATTTTGGTAGGCTTGCCATTTTGATTATATTAATTCTGCCAACCCAGGAACATGGGATATCTTTTGATGTTTTTGTATCCTTTTCAATTTACTTTGTAAGGTTTTCATAGTTTTCCTTAAACAGGCCTTTGACTTTCTGGGTTAGATTTAATCTTTAGTATCTTATATTTCTTATGGCTATGATAAATAGGATTACTTTCTTCAATTCTGTCTCTTTCTGTTTCTTGTCTGTATACATAAATGCTATAGATTTTTTTTTTTTTTGGAGAGATTTTCACTGTAGGGCGCGTGCACTCGCCAGACAGACAGAGAGAGACATAGAGACTGAAAGCGAGACATCACCCCCCAGGGGGGATAGTCACGCCGCAATCCCTTCTCCTCCATTCTCCTCTCGGGATCTTGGGCACACACGCACACGCGCCCAGCGTGAGTTTTAAGCCACCGGGTCCGGGACATGAACCGCGGTCGACTACATGGGAGTCCAGCGACATAGCCATTACGCTAACTGCTGGTTCCCAGAAATGCTATAGATTTTTGTAAGTTAATTTTGAATCCTGCCACTTTATGCATTTATTACTTCCTTTTTTATATTGAGAGAGTGGTGTTCTCTGCACCTTGTTTCTTTTTTAAAAATTTTATTTATTCACATTTTTTTACACATTCAATCGCACTATTTAGCTTACAAGATCATTTATTACTTTTTGTTTTTTCATACATACAATTGTGTCTTCTATGTATATAATCATGTCATCTGCAAACAGTTTCAACTCTTCTGTCCCTATTGGTAGGCCTTCTCTTTTCCTTCCCTTTTCTTCCCTTCCTTCTCTTTCTTTTCTCTTCTTTTCTTCCCTTCCCTTCCCTTTCCTTCCTTTCTGTTCCTTTCCCTTCCCTTCCCTCCCCTTCCCTTCCCTTCCCTTGCCTTCCCTTCCCTTCTCTTCTCTTTTCCCTTTCCTTTCTCCTTTCCTTTCTTTTTTGTCTGTCTTTTTTCTGTCTGATTGCACTGGCTAGGACTTCCAATACTATATTGAATAGGAGTAGAGAAATTGGAAAGCTTTGTCTTGCATCAGTTTTTAGTGAAAATGCTTTTAGCTTTATCCTATTCAGTATAATGTAAGCTATAAATTTTTCATATATGAATTTTATTTTGCTGAGAAACTATCCTTCTATGCCAATTTTATGGAGAGTCTTAATCATAAAGTAATATTGTATTTTGTCAAATGCTTTTTTGAAATGATCATATTTTTTCCAAATTTATTGGAGTTTATTGAAATCTTTCTGTTGATATGGTGTATAGAACTTATGATTTTACTTATTTTGAAACACACTTGCATTCTTGGAAAAAATCATACCTGGTCATGATGAATAACCTTTTTTATATGCTGTTGAATATGGTTATCAAGTAACTTGTTCAGATTTTCTTTTAATCTATATTCATTGGAGTTATAGGTCTGTGCTTTTTTTGGTCATATCTTTATGCATTTTGGTAATGAAGATAATTGAGGCTTCATAGAATAAATTTGGAAGAGTTCCTTCTTTTTGGATCTGTAGAGACAGTGTGAGTAGAACGGAAGTAACTTCTTATTTAAAGGTTTTGTAAAATTCAACAGTGAAGCCATTGGGACCTGAACTTTCCTTGTTTGGAGTTTATATATTACTGATTCAGTTTCATTGATTGTTATAGATCTATTCTGACTTTCTTTTCATTGTGTTTTTTGTTTGTTTGTTTTTGCTTTAGGGTGTGTGCACTCGCCAGACAGATGGAGATAGAGAGACAGAAAGTGAGAAATCACCCCCCAGGGGGGATGGCCATGCCACAATCCCTTCTCCTTCATTCTCCTCTCGGGATCTTGGGCATTCATGTACACATGCCCAGTTTGAGTTTTAAGCCACTGGGTCCTGGACGTGAACTGCAGTCGACTACAAGGGAGTACAGTGACATAGCCATTATGCTAACTGCCAGTCCCAGGTCTATTTATGCTTTCTTTATACTCCTGGGCCAATCTGGGTATATCGTATGGGTCCAGCAATTTGTTCATCTCGTTCAGGTTTTCTTGTTTGTTGGCATAGAGTTGCTCATATGTCCTCTAATGATGTTTTGTATTTCTATTATGTCTGTTATTGTGTTTCTTGATTCATTGTGAATTTGATTTATCAGGTTTATTTCTCTCTTTTCCTTAGTTTAGCTAATGGTGTGCCATCCTTGTTTATCTTTTCAAAGAATCAACTTTTGCTATTATTCATTTTGGGGATTGTTTGCTTATTCTCTATGTCATTTATTTTCCCTCAAATCTCTATCATTTATTTTCTCCTAGAATTTTTTGGATTTTTTTTTCCTTTTTACTATTGCATGAGGAATGATATTATGTTGTCCTTTTGCCACCTTTCTATATTTTTCTTGTTCACACTAATTGCTATGAATTTCCCTCTTATGAATACTTTTGCAATGTCAAATCAATTATAGAAATTTGTGTACTAGTTATCCTTTGTTTCCATGAATCTTTTGATTTCAGTCTTAATCTCTTAAGTAGTCATAAAGTAATTCAGAAGTATTATTTAGTTTCCATGTATTTGTTTATTTTCTAGGATTTTTCCTGAGATTAACATTAAGTTTAATTCCATCACAGTCGGAGAAGATGCTGGATATAGTTTCTATGCCTTTGAATTTGTAAAGACTTTTTTTGTAGTGCTATCATGTGGTAAGTCTTTGAGAAAGTACCATTCAGAGATGAGAAAAAAATATATTTCGTGGTTTTGGTTTGTGTGTATGTGTGTGTGTACAAAGTTCTATTGATGCCTATCAAGTCTGTCTGATTTATTGTATAATGAGGTCCTGAACCATTTTGCTTTTATTTTTTTAATCTCATTGACCTGTCTAAAAGAGATAATGTAGTGTTGAGATTTCCAACAATGGTTGTTTTACAGTCTATTTCTCCTTTTAGATGTAGCAGTCTTTCCTTTACATATTTCAGTGTTCCTAAGTTAGTTTCATAGAATTTTTTTTCAGTTTGTATTCACAAAAATATTTATTTCAAAATGTGAAGCTTACTTTTTAAAAAATTTTTATTTTCTACCTTAATTCACTATACACCATCACAACACACCAATGAATTTTCCATCCAAAATACACTGTGCATT
Organism: Tupaia belangeri chinensis; assembly: GCF_000334495.1. NCBI lineage: Eukaryota > Metazoa > Chordata > Mammalia > Scandentia > Tupaiidae > Tupaia > Tupaia belangeri. Next base: position 420,472 of record NW_006204675.1, on the reverse strand, counting down.
GGTTCAATCAAGCACATCAACATACATGTTCTCAGCAAGTAATTTTCCAATTCTTACATCTTGCATACCTTGCCCTTTGTCTTGCCATCCCTGATTCCCCATCCCCCACCCTCTGTCATGTCCCATCTTCCTCTTCCATTGTCCCTAGCATCCATGATTGCCCTCCATGCCTTCTGCCCCCCCATTCAATTGTTCTGCCAATGAACTCAATTAGTCTAAATATATCCAATAGCTATCACAGCTGACACATACCTATACATGTACCCAAATCTGACCCTAGGCATAAACCCCAGTGAGTAGAATGAACATACTATAAAGTAGTACCCAGCTGTGTCCATAAAGCTTGCTGCAGTCATCAAATGTGCATTTTTTTCTCCTGCTTTTTTTTATTTTTAGTTTTTTTATTAAATTATATTACCTAACACTCATTCCCAGGAAATTAACAAAAGAAAAAAGAGCCAAAAATCTGTATACCATTCTTAGATAGGAGCACACTGGGGTTGGATTAGCTAGCTAGAGCTGAGGTTAAGACCAGTGATGGCCCTATCTTAAAGTACCCTGCTGTCCATAGGGTTGGAGTTGAAATTAGGGCTCTACAGGAGAGTGGAGGCAAGTCTGTGGAAGAAAAGGAGCAGAAAATTAACAAAAGAAAAAGAGCAGTAAAATAAACTGAATACCTTCTAGGAGAGGTGTGCTTGGGAGAAGTGAGGACTAAGTGGAGCTGAGGCTAGGAACAGTGGTGGGTCTGCCTAAAGTTGCTTGTTGGCTAAGGGGCTGGATATAGAACTGGGGTTCTGCTGGAGAGTGGAGGTCTGCATGGGCGGGGGGGGGCAAGGAGGGGCAGAAAATTAACAAAAAATAGTAGATGAGTAAAAAAACTGGATAGCTTTCTGAGAGGGTAGTGATCTGGGGTTTGAAATGCTAGCAGACATGAGGCCAGGGCCAGTGGTGTTCCTGTCTCAAAGCCTTTTACTGGTCATGGGTCTGGAGATGGAACTGGGACTCTTCTGGAGAATGTAGGCCAGTATCTTGTACAAAAAGTTTCAGGTAATTAACTAAAGAAAGAAGAAGAGCAAAAAAATACTGCCTATCTTTTTTTTTTTTTTTTTACTTTTTTTTATAAAATTTTTTCATTTTTTAAATTAATTCACTATACACCA
>NW_006204675.1:418692-418947 GCF_000334495.1 Tupaia belangeri chinensis | reverse complement strand
CATACAGCTCACTGCAGTCGTCAAATATGCATTTTTTTTTCCAAAATGATACCAACAGTTTCACCGTTTTTTTTTTCCTCCTGAAACTTTTTTTTTATATTGCCTAATATTCATTCCCTGAGCATCATCACAACGTACTAAATGTGGTTTCCCATCTAACATAAACCTCATAGTGGCTTAATCAAGCATGTTATCATCAATAATATTCCATTTCTACTTTCATACATATGTATACATATATATATGTTTTTTATC
>NW_006204675.1:401874-417715 GCF_000334495.1 Tupaia belangeri chinensis | reverse complement strand
TGGCTGCCGGGACAGCCATGCGCGGGCTGGTGGCCACATGCAGGCCCGGTGGTCCCATGCAGGCGCAGGCCCGGTGGCCACGCAGAGGCCTGGTGGCCATGCGCAGGCCCGGGACCACGAGCAGGCGCAGGCCTGACGGCCACACGCAGGCCCGGGGGGGCACGTGCTGGTCCGGGGGCCACGCACAGGCCCAGTGGCCACACGCTGGCCCGGTGGCCACGCATAGGTGCAGGCCTGGCGGCCATGTGCAGTCCCAGAGGCCACATGCCAGCCCTGGAGAGGCAGTGGAATGCAGAGCAGAGCCACAACCGTGCAGGCCCAAGGGGCCGCACAGGGCCCAAGGGGCCACGCAGGGCCTGGAGGCCCCACGCAGGCACCACTGCTGCCACACCGCGCAGGTCCCGGGGGACCCCACGCAGGCGCTGCCGCCGCCACGCGGCACCCATTCTTTTTTTATTTACATTTTTTTAGTACATTCAATCATATTATTTAGCTTACAAGGTGATCATTTTAATATGTAAACATTTCTCCCCGGTTAAGTTGATCAAAATGCATAGATATTTATAAGTGTTACATATTCTAGGTGAATTAGCTCTTTTCTTACTGTATAATGCCCTTCTTTGTCTTTTCTTACAGTTTTTGTCATAAAGCCTATTTTGTCCGAAAAATATAGCCACTCCTGCTCTTTTTTGATATCTATTTGCATAAAATACCTTTTTCCAGCCCTTCACTTTTAGTCTATGTATGTCTTTATCCATGAAATGGATTTATTTTAGGCAGCAGATGAAGGGTTTCTGATTTTTAATGCATTTAGCTAGTCTATGTCTCTTGATTGGAGAATTTAATACATTGACATTCAACGTTATCATTATTTTTTTCCAGAATTGTGTCTACCATTAAATTGACCCTATTCCTTGTTGTTTTTGTTCTCTTATTGCTTTACGTCTCTACTTTCCTTGGTTTTGTACTCTTGTCAGAATTCTTGAGGAGTATGTCTGGAGTTGTAAATTCTATCAGGTTTTGTTTATCTGAAAACATTGTCTACTTTTCTCATATGAAGGATAATATTGCTGGGTATAATATTCTTGGTTAAAATTGTTTTTCATTTAGCACTTTAGATATATTTCTCCATTATTTCCTTGCTTGCATTGCATTAGATGAGAGGTCTAGTGTTAGTCTGATGGGATAGCCTTTATAAGTGATTTGACATTTCTCTTTTGCCAATCTTAGTACCTTGTCTTTCTGTCATTTTGGTAATTCTAGCAATAGTGTGGTGTGGAGAGGATCTTTGTGGATTAATTCTCCTTGGGGTTCTTTGCATTTCTTGGGTCTGGATGTTTGAGTTTCTCTCTAGACTTGGAAAGCTTTCTTCCAAAATGTTATAAAATAGGTTATCTATGCCCTTACTAGTTTCTTCACCTTCTGGAATATCAGTTACTCAAATATTTGGATGTTTCATGGTATCTAGTATTTCTCATATATTACCCTCAGTTTTCTAGGCGATTTCCTCATTTTTTTAATTTTTATTTTTTGGGAGAGGTTTTTGCTATAGGACACGTGCACTCGCCAGATAGACAGAGAGAGACAGAGAGACAGAAAGTGAGAAATCACTCCCCAGGGGGTTTGATCATTTCAAAGGAGGTTTAAATTTCCCTTATTACACCCTCATTCTTGAGGCACTCCTCCAAATTTTTAGTCATTAGTAATATACCCACTTCTGGATGATTTGTTAGAAAAGGATTCTGTGATTAAGAGCTTATGTATTTCCCCAACTGTGAAATTATTTGGTGCTTTTTATTCCTTCTATTGTGTCCTTGTATATGGTAATCACCAGAGGTTCTTTGCAGTTGGATTTATGAAGGAGTATTTCAGTATATTTGCACACACTGCAGTGAGGTTCAATATATTCTCTCAAACTCACAATGTTCAGTTGTTTAGCTACTAAGTACCTAGTCATCTCTAGACAGTGAGTAAGGGCTGAGCAGGAAAATAGGGATAGAAGTAGTGAGACAAAACAAAGAAAAAAGAAGGAATGTAATATAACAAAATAAAGAAAAATAGAAGAAAAGAAATTACTTCAAGGAAAATGAAACTGGGTTAAAAATGGAAAATCACATGGGGAAATCCAACATAGGCTAAGATGAAGATGCCTGACCACTTTCTAACCTGACTAACATGGGAATCTGGAGTGGGTCCCTGTCTGAGAGAAGGCTTCAGAGCCCTGAGCTGAACCCAGAGGCTGAACAGAAGCTAAGGTGAAGATGCCTGGTTACTTTCTATCCTGGCTAACATAGGAATCTGGAGTGTGATCCCTGGCTGGGAGAGGGCATCAGAGTCTTGAGCTGAACTCAGAGGCCCAACAGATTCTAAGGTAAAGATCTTTCTAAATTCCTTATCACTCTGGCAAGGTAAATAGCTACTATTTGACAAATTAACTATGATCCTACTTTGATTAAGTATTTTACATGTTCTTATATCTTTGACCTTAAAAGTTATTGACCTTAAAATAATCTTGAAATATTAAAGGGAACTTCAGAGCATTCAAAAGAAAGAGATTAACCAGCCAGGTTTATTTGCTTTATTATGTTATATGGGGAGCATTGTAAAATAAAATTATATCCAACTTTCTTAGAGTTACCTATGTATAAATCTCTTAATACATGTTTAAATATTATTTGAAGTTTCCAGAAATCTATACTCTTGGTATAGATTTATTAGTCAGATTTTTAGTTATAATGTTAAATTATTTAATGTCACGGATATAACCAAATTTCTTTTGTCAATTGTGAATTGCCAACTTTCATGAGATTTTTACCAATAGGCATCCCAACCCTTGTTGTCTACAATGAAGTTATTCTGTTTAGAAATATTTTGCAAGAAATTATAATTCTTAAGTGTTGTGTCTATTAAGGTTCATAGCAAGAATAAAAACACTAACAAACACAGAATTTTATCCCCATGGTTCAAATCCCAGATCTGGCGGCTTTCTTTCTCCTTCTCCCACTCTTTCTTTCACTTTAATTTAGATTAAAATATAAATAAATAAATAAATAAATAAAGTTAATTAATTATTTGAAAAACAAACAAAAGAAAAAAGTTAAAAAAGACTATTATAGACTTATGTGGACATGTGCTGGACTACTGGGATATTAAATATGCAGGTGTACATAAAGTTACAAAGTTGCTTGGTTGCTATTAGGGCTACATTGTCATTAAGAAATGATAAGTTGCTATGGGGACAGAGTTACAAGGTCACCACAGGCTGTATGTGCATTTTTCAGTTCTAAGATACTTGTTACGTTCTTTTGTCCTGGAGGTCCTTCTACCGTATTCCCCTCTTTAATGCTTGGACCTAATAAAGGTAGAAAAGTATTACTTGAGGCAGTTCTAGAAGCCAGGCTTACTGTGGCTTCAGGCCCTAATGACCAGGACCTATAGCTCATCCCCACCCCTACTAGTCTCTGGAATTCAAGTTGATTTATTGGGACCTTAAGATAAACTTGCACTCCTCCCCATCCCATCTGGAGACCAGTTCAGGCAAGAGACCATTTCCAGACACCAGGCTGTCTATGACTGCAGACCCTAATGGCTGGTACTTGTTGCTCATCTTCCACCCATTCCTCACTTGCTTTTTTATTCTCTGAATTTCAATTTTTTGAATAGTACATAACACAATTTTTTCCTTTGTTCTTGAGGTGTAGCTTGTTAGGTTAATTGGATGTTCATCACTCCTTAAAAACAGGGAGAATTTGGGGTCACTCAGGTCCAGTAACAACAGTGCATGTTATTTGTGAGCAACAGGTAGGTAGACCATAGGAGAAATCACCAATTTTCCAATCTTGAACACCTTGTAACACTCAGAGATATCTTGCATAAGTTAGAAAGGAACATATAGAATACGTGATGACTAGGAACAATTGCAAGGCTCAAGAAGTATGAGTAATCAACAAAAGATCTCTCCCTAAAGGGAAATCATCAAGCTTACATCAGCCATGGTCAATACAATGGATGTAGTGGACATGACGGGTAAGGAATTCTGAATACATGTAGTGACCAAACTAACTGAGATAGAAACAAAACAAAACAAAACAAAACAAAACAAAACAAAACAAAAAAACAAAGGCAAGATACTAAAGTTGGCAAGAGGGAAAGATCAAGTTATTAAAAAGGTCACCCCATCAGGCTAACATCAGATCTCTTGAAAGGAACAACATAGGCAAGGAAAAAATGGAGAAATATACTCAAAGTGTTGAATGAAAAACAATTTCAACCAAGAATACTAGAACTTACAAGATTATCTTTCATATTCTTGGACAAAAAAATCTGAGGGAATTTACAAACTGCAGACCAGCTCTTCAAGAGGTCCTGAAGGGAGTGCTATATGAGGAAAATTAAAAAGTCACACAAAAGTTATATGAGAACAAAATTCAACCAAGAAAATGGCTCACTTAATGATAGGAACAGGTCTAGAAATATCAATAATCACATTGAATGTCGATGGGTTAAATTCTCCAAGTAAGAGACAGACTGGCTGAATGGATAAAAAAGACAGAAACCCTCTATCTGTTGCCTACAAGAAACTCACCTATGGATAAAGACATTCATAAACTAAAAGTGAAGGTCTGTAAAGAGATATTCTATGGAAATAGAAATCAAAAAAGGGCTGGAGTAGTCATAGACAAAATAGACTTCAAGTCAAAAATTGTAAATAGAGACAAAGAAGGGGATTTTATAATAGCAAATGTGGTAATCCTGTAAAAAGACATAACATTTATAAATATGTATGCACTCAACTCAGGTGCACCTAAATTTGTAAAGGAAAGACTCCTGGAGCTAAAAGGAGAGCTTGATAGAAATACTATAATTGTTGGAGATCTCAACACCCCATTATCTCTTTTAGAAGGATCTTCTAGTCAGAAAATAAAAAGAGAGATATTGGACCTAAATGATGCTATAAATAAAATGGGCTTGATATATATCTATGGAACTTTCCACCCTAAGTCCACAACATATACATTTTTCTCACCCCAACATGGAACTTTTTGAAAGATTGACCATATATTAGGAACAAATCAAGTGTTTCCAGGTTCAAAGGCACAGAAACTATATCCATCATCTTCTCAAACCATGATGGAATTAAATTCAAGATTAATTTCAAGAAAAACCCTTAAAAATACACAAACATATGAATACTGAACAACCTACTTCTGAATGACTTTTTTGTCCTAGCCTGCAGCACAATCAAGCAAGGTGCCTGAGTGAGAGAGTGGAGGTCTGGAACTGACACAGCGTCACAGCACAGGAGCAACACAGTGTCACAGCTCAAGATGTTATGCAGTAGCTCGTTTATTGAGGGCCGGAGAACATCCTTATATACACAGGGTTGGAAGCTGATTGGTTGTACAATGAGGGATGCAATTCTATGTCCACCAATTGGTTGCTGCATTAAAGGGTAAAGCCAGGAGGCGAGGTAAAAAGAGGATGGGAATTGTCACAGACCTGACTGACCACCTGCCTAAATGAGGAAGTCTCAGGGTGAATTTTCTACTCCCAGAACAAGCATACTTGAAGGTACTTGTATGAAGGTCATGTCAGCCATTTTGTTGCATGTGGTTCCTACATGTCCCCCTTCTCTGTTTTATAGACTGGGAACCAGGGGGGTAGGTATGCCTGTCTTAGGTTGGAGTCTTATTAGCTAAATGTCCTTGGTTACCTGTCGTGGGAACCACCCACGGCAAGATGGGTGTCCTGTCTTAGGTGGCAAAAGGTTGGCTAGACTCTCTTACTTGTCATTGGCTAACCAGCTCAGCGCCTCAGGTCAGATTATGATGTTGATCAATATCATGCATCTCCAGACTAGTGTAATGGACCTGAATAGGCCAAGAAAGGAGGGAGATAACTTGTTGGCTGATAAACGTTTTCAGTCTTTGGAAAATGACCAGTCCCAGGGAGCAGACAATTAGTAGCCTGAGAATTGGTCCAATTATAGGGAGCAAAAAGGGCAAGAGTCCATTCCAGACAGTTAGAAGAGGGTTGTCAGTCAGTTGTCATCTATGGTTCCTTAGGGCTTCTTGGAAGTCAAGGATCTTATCGCAGACAATGTCAGACTTATTGGTGTAAAAGCAGTACCATTCCTGCAGGGCAAGACAAAGACCTTCCTGCTCTGCAAGTAAGAGGTCCAAGCCCCTGCAATTTTGTAGAACCACCTCTGCAATGGAATCTAGCTGATCCTGGATGAGGGAGATAGTGGATGCAAGCTTCTGGACATCAGAGATCAATCCTTCTGTGACATGTTTAAGTTGGAGAGAATAATCCAGGCCTGTGGAGCCCACAGCGGCTGCTACAGTGAATCCCAAGGTGGCAAAGATGGGGATAAGTTGGACACCCTGCTTGGGTCTTCCTGCAATAAAACCAAGGGGTGGAATGGGGACAGGTTTATCTCCAGGAACAACTTCAATATGTGTGAGAAGAATAGCAAGAGTGCAAGATCTGGTCCAGGAAGAGGGAAGAGCAATATAAGCCATATTATTGCCATAGATGAAAATGGAGTTATTGGGGGGGCAGGAAAGTTTGGATGAAAGAGTGGAGGTGAAGTTTAGTGAGGTGATGCAGTTAGAGAGGGAGAGGAAACAGGGCAGTGGAAGAATTGTCAGTTGAGTTAGAGAAGGGCTATGGTTTACGGATAGTGTTAGGGTTAGGTTAGAGATGAAGGATAGTGCTCGGGTTAGAGCTAAGGTTAAGCGATAGTGTTAGGGTTAGGGTTAGAGTTTCGAATAGAGACAGGGTTTTGATGTGGGAGGCAGAGCCAGCAATTTTGTGCATCGTCAGAAGCAGAGATGTTTATAAGGACATGAACGAGCTCCAGAAGGTTGTAGGCATTGGAATTGATTGGTAGGTCTTTTGGCTTGGGGAGAACTGGATGGTAGGAAACAGAAGGATAAAGAGCCTCTAATTGTTTTTGTGTCTTGTGTTGTCTAAGGCAGTCCTGGGGCCCGCCTCAATCTGATATGTAAATGGGGGCTTGATTGTACCAACAAAGTTGTTTTCCCAAGTTGCCCTGAGTGCAGGACATCTATTGGCTCAAATGATTAAAGGACCCTGAGAAGGTATGGGTTTGGGTAGCTGTGAAATAGGTGTGGTTACCTGAAATGCATGTGGATACCTGCTCATAGCAAGATTGGTGAAACGAAGTCTGAAAGGTCATACAGGGGCGAGAGGAGGAGATGGCAGGCATTTTGACACAGAAATAGTTGCTGGATGTGGAGTCAAGGTATGAGGTGACATCCTCTGCACATTGATGTGTTGTAATGGGTTGGAAGTGGATGGAGGAAGTAATGCCACCAGAGCAGCCACATGGTGAAAGCTGCTGGCAAAGCTTAGCAAGTGCCGCAGGGTCTCCTCATCCTCCAAAGTTTACTTCAACAAAAGAGAGGAGGAGGAGGGCAGCATCGCAGTTGTCATTCTTGGGCAACTCGTGATGGTCAGGGAGTCCTGTAGAGGAAGAGAGAGAGTTCTCAGGGGGCTCAGGCTCCCTGGATGAAGAGTCAACTTGTTTTACTAGTCTCTCTGGAAGCCATCACACAGCCTCCAATTTTTGGGAGTAAGTGGAAACAGATGCTCTTCGCCAAATAAGGACGGGGTCTGGACCATGCCATGTATTATCCAGAGGATCTTTCCACAAGACTGAGGCAAATTTTGTTTTGGTAGTTGAATGCCAGAAGCACTCAGCAACTGAGTCTCCATTTTTATCAAGAGACAGGAAATTTAGGACAAAAAGAGCATGTGCCAGAAAGTTTTTGGGTGAGCCTTTAGTCTGTAAGAGCTCTCCCTTTTTCAGCTTTTGGAGAGTATTTTTCAAAGAAAGATGATCACGTTTAACAATGCCCTGTCCCTGGGGATTGTATGGAATTCCTGTAGTATGATTGATACAGAGCTGTTTACAGAAGGAGGCAAAGTTGTTTCACATGTAACCTGGACCATTGTCAGTTTTAAGGTGTTGAATACACCCATAACGGAGAGTGCAGAGAGGACATGGGAGATAACATGTTTACCAGCCTCTCCGGTTTGTGCCGTGGCAAAAAGAAAACCGCTAAAGGTGTCAATAATGACATGAATGTATTTCAGAGAGCCAAATTCAGGAATATGAGTGACATCCATCTGCCACAGGGCATTAGGCAGAAGACCTCTAGGGTTGACACCAAACTGTGGGTAACAAGCTGGATATTGTTTGACTATTTGTCATGCTTGTTCTCGAGTAATCTTAAACATAAGGCAGAGGGTGCAGAAGTTTAAGTGATGTAATTGATGAGCAGTAATGGCATCTGAAAGGTTTGTGTCAGTCTGAGTTAGTATTAAAAAGGAATGTCTTATGGCAAGATCAGCACGGCGGTTGCCTTCAGTTCAGGGCTTAGGCATGTCAGTGTGTGCGCATAAATGACCGATATAAAAAGGTGACTCTCGTGTCCTGATGAGAGACTGTAATTGCAGGAAAAACTCTGTGGCCTGAGTGGTTGGCTTAATCTGAACCGCAGTCTCCAGAAGTGGAACAGACATAGCAGTATAAGAACTGTCTGTAAATAAATTCAAAGGTGTATCTGGAAAAGCAGTGAAGACTGCAATAACTGCTTGTAGTTCAACTAACTGAGCTGACATGGAAGATGTGGTGAATGAAACTGTGTGGTCAGAGATGGAATAAGAGGTGGTTCCATTGGAGGAGCCATCAGTGAAAACCGTCATGTTACCTGGAAGAGGATGGAGAGAGTCATGCTTCTGTAAGAGGACAGGGAAAACAAAATTGTGGGTGCAGAGGAAGTGCAAGAGTTTGTTAGGGGGAAGGTGATTACCAATGGTTCCCAGAAAAGAGGCACATGATATAGGTCAAGAATCAGTTTGTTGAAATAACCAGTCTACCTATTGTTTTGTGTATGGTTGAATGATGGCATCAGGGTCTTTGCCAAAGTGACACTCAATTTTTGTGATAGGTTGATGATATTGGCCACAGCCTGGTAGTGTGGATACATAACTTTGGTTGGTGAAGATGGAAGGTGGACCCACATGATAGGTGCCAATTGCCAGAAGACAGCTGTAGGTGAAATTAAAGTACGGCAGATGACAAGAGGCAATGGTTGTTTGTAATCAATGGCTGTAATGAATTGTGATGCAATGGCATGCTCAACTAAGGTGAGTGCCTGATGGCCCTCAGGTGTAAGTGTCTGATGTGAACTGGGATGGGGATCCCCCTGTAGGATGTCGAATAATGGTTTAAGTTGTCCTGTGGTTAGTTTAAGATATGGGCGGATCCAATTAATGTCACCCAATAATTTTTGGAAATCATTTAGAGTTTTTAGATTATCAAGTCTGATTTGAGGTTTTGGGGTTAGGATTTTTTGACCAGAGAGTTGAAATCCTAAGTAGGTATATGGGTCTTTTAGCTGGATATTTTCTGAGGCAATTTTTAATCCACAGGCAGATGGTTGTTCTTTAAGGTCCTGGAAACACTGTAAAACCAATTGGCCATTCTCGCCAGCGATTAATATATCATCCATGTAATGAACAATATACATATCGGTCCATTTTTGTCTGACCAGATATATAGAGGCTGAAACATATTTTTAGCAAAGCGTAGGTCTATTGGCCATGCCCTGAGGCAGGACACGCCTCATAACAATTCATTGATTCTTTAAAGTTAGTTGATGGAATACTAAAGGCAAATCTTTTCCAATCCAAAGGATGTAGGGGAATAGTAAAAAGAAATCTTGGAGGTCAATAACTACTTTAAGAAATTAAGGGGTTGCCCAAGATCTCGAGAGGAGAATGGAGTAGAAGGGATTGCGGCATGGCCATCCCCCCTGAGGGGTGATTTCTCTCTTCCTGTCTCTCTGTCTCTCTCTGTCTGTCTGGTGAATGCATGTGCCCAAAAAAAAAAAAAAAAGAAAGAAAGAAATTAAGGGGATGGCTACTGGAGATGGTAGCCCAGGTTGAAGTGCCCCCATTGGAACCATGGTTTTGTTGATTGCTCTTAAGTCTTGGAGCAGGTGCCATTTTCCCGATTTTTTCTTGATAACAGAAATGGGAGTATTCCAGGGCGAGGTACTCTCCATGATATGTCCTGCCTCAAATTGTTCCTGTATTAACAATTGAGCAGCCTGGAGATTTTCTGAAATCAGAGGCCATTGATCAACCTACACAGGAACATCATCTTTCCAAGTGATTTCATCCACATGAGGCACAGAAACATCAGTGGCCACTATGGAAAATTTCCTAGTCCAGCTCTATCCAGTTTATGTTCAGGCAATAGGGGTTGAATAATGTCTGACTCATTTTTTTCCAAGCCTTTTCCTGGTGTATAACCCTGGGCCAGCATTTGTGCAGTGACTGTGTCATTTGGACTGAACATTAAAAGACTTATCTGTGACAAGTCTTGGCCCCACAAGTTAATAGGAAGGCCCTGCAGTGCAAAGGGCTGGATGTGTCCATGATTGCCCTCCTTGTCAGTCCATGGTAGTATTTTTGAACTTTTTTCAGTATTCTGACTTTGTCCGATACCCTTTAAGTTAGTCAGTGTTGGGGTTAAGGGCCAAGAGTGGGGTCAATCATCTTTCTTAATAATAGTAACATCCACACCAGTATCTATTAATTCGGAGAATCATCTTCCATCCAACCACAGGGTTAGCAGCAGTTTGGCCAGAGAAATTTGTTGGACCCAATAGGCATCTGAGGAACCAAAGACTTTGGTGCCTTGAGAAGAGGCCTGTATTTTGTTTTTGGTTGGGAGCAATGGGAGGAGTAATAGTTGAGCTATGTGTTTATTAGCAGGGATAGCCATCACTGTATTTGGAGAGGAAGCCATAATCTTGATCTCCCCTGTATAATCATTGTCTATTACACCAAGGAAGATCTGAAGCCCGTCCATGGTGGCACTACTGCATCCTAAGAGTAGGGCAAAAGTATTGGGTGGCAGGGGACCAAAGACCCCAGTAGAGAGTAGTTGGATGCCCATTTCTGGTGTTAATACCATATGGGTGGTGGAACAGAGGTCCAGTCCTGCGCTCCCTGGTGTTCCTCTGGAGAGATGTGGAATGGATTGTTGTTGTTGTTGGGTAGAACAAACTCTAGAGCCCCAAAAGCTTGTTTGGGTTGGGGGGCCTGGGGTGGCCCCTATTCCCATTTCCTGAACTAGATGGAAGGGGTTGACCATGTATGTTAGTTTTAGATTGACATTCTTGGGGAGGATGGCACCCTTTAAGGCATTGAGAGCATAGGGGGAGGTTTTGTTTTGGTCTCATGTCAGAAGATTTTTTAACCCGACATTGTTTAGCCATGTATCTGGGTCGACCACATTTAAAACAATTATTGCAGGAAAGAAACTGTTGAGTGGGAGCGCTTTGAAGGGCAGCGGCCATGGCAAGTCCCTGGGTATAAGATTTAGAGTCTACATCAGAGCAAGGGCGAATATATCCAAACAGATCAGTTTTCTTTCTGTGTGGCCTAAGTGCTGCCTGGCAAGTGGTATTTGTGTTCTTGAATGCTAAATGTTTAATAATTTGTGTATTCCCTTGGGAATTACCAAAATTCTTTCTGTAGCTGTAACCAATTGATTAACAAAATATTAAAAGGGCTCTCTGGGGCCTTGTTTGATATTAGTGAGGGAGGTATCAAGGTCACCCTTTGAGGGGAGCCATTTTCAAGCCTTCAAGCCAGTTGTATGGATTTAGGCAAATGAATCAGGGCCATATTGTAATTGATTTTCATGAATAGAATAATCACCTTCTCCAGGTAGCATGTTTAGAGTCCAGACGTTACACGCCTGAGTGTTATGATGGGCCATGTCTTGGCAGGCCTCTGCAAATTCAGATTTCCAAAGCACATAATCTCCCCAGAAAGAATGGCTTTTGTTAAGGTGTACCAATCTGAGGGTGTAGGCCATCCTTCAGTAATGGTTTCCAGTAAGGTAAGTGTATAGGGGGCAAGTGAATCATATTGGGTAATAGCTGTTTTGAGTTCTTTAATTAACTTAAAATCGAAAGTACTATGTCTCCTCCAAACATGGTCTTGGTTGTCAGTAATTTCTGTGACCAGAAAGGTCTCATAAGTTACTTTTGGTGTAACTTATCTGTCTTTGGGGCTGTATTTGTGGGAGTTCTCAGTTGTTCTAATTGTGAAATCAGTTGGTGATGTTCCTATTATTATTGGACTTGTTTTTTTAAATGCTCAATGTTGTTAATGAATTCTTGTTCTGGATTGGCAAGGGGTGCACAAAAGAGTTCTAAGGCAGAGTTATAAGGCAGTGGCCACTTTTTAACAGGTGGCCAAGCAAGACTATTGGTTTTAGGTGCTTCTGTCTCCAGAACTTCTTCCTCAGAGCTAGTTTGTTCCTTATCAGGATAATTTTTGAATTTGGAGAGGCAGGGGTATAGTTTTTTCTCTGGTTTTTGTGAAGTTTTGGGGGCATAGTTATTACCTTTTTGATTTCTGGGGTTTTTAGGCTTTTCACTGTCCTGTGTGACATCTTCATCATTATCTAAAGATATGAGATCTGTGGTTTGGGTCTTTTTAGGCACAAAGGTATCCGAGGGAAGAACACTTCTTTTTTTGGTAGCTCATTTTGCATAATCTGATCCCCTTCGGTAACAATGGCAGAAATTTTTGGGTACTAAGGATTTCATTTACTAGATTCCAATAGGAAAATGTGGTTATGGGAACCTTTTCTGGGCCAAAGGTGGAGTAGTAATCTTTAAGAGCGTCACCTACCCTTTTCCACCTTTTTTTGTCAATGGTTCCTTCTTGAGGAAACCATGGACAAGCTTCCTTCAGAAAATCAAAAACGGTGAGCAGCTGTTTAACTTTCACTTTCACTCCTCTAGTCTTAAGGGCTTCCTTTAACCCCTGAACAAACAATTTGTGCTGGCTGAGCTCTTGCCCCATTATAGTCTATGCTATAACCCAGATATCATGAGTGAGTACTCACCGGGATGTCATCTTCTGCATCCCCTGAAGTTATGCCATGGACTTCCAATCTGCTCCTCTTTGGAGCTTCTTATTCCTCTCCAGAATCTCCGGAAACCTGTCACTGCTTCTCAAACTCAGGTCCCTGTGCAGACACCAGAATGTCCTGACCCATGGGACAATCAAGCGGTGGCCACTTTTTAACAGGTGGCCAAGCAAGACTATTGGTTTTAGGTGCTTCTGTCTCCAGAACTTCTTCCTCAGAGCTAGTTTGTTCCTTATCAGGATAATTTTTGAATTTGGAGAGGCAGGGGTATAGTTTTTTCTCTGGTTTTTGTGAAGTTTTGGGGGCATAGTTATTACCTTTTTGATTTCTGGGGTTTTTAGGCTTTTCACTGTCCTGTGTGACATCTTCATCATTATCTAAAGATATGAGATCTGTGGTTTGGGTCTTTTTAGGCACAAAGGTATCCGAGGGAAGAACACTTCTTTTTTTGGTAGCTCATTTTGCATAATCTGATCCCCTTCGGTAACAATGGCAGAAATTTTTGGGTACTAAGGATTTCATTTACTAGATTCCAATAAGAAAATGCAGTTATGAGAAACTTTTCTGGGCCAAAGGTGGAGTAGTAATCTTTAAGAGCGTCACCTACCCTTTTCCACCTTTTTTTGTCAATGGTTCCTTCTTGAGGAAACCATGGACAAGCTTCCTTCAGAAAATCAAAAACGGTGAGCAGCTGTTTAACTTTCACTTTCACTCCTCTAGTCTTAAGGGCTTCCTTTAACCCCTGAACAAACAATTTGTGCTGGCTGAGCTCTTGCCCCATTATAGTCTATGCTATAACCCAGATATCATGAGTGAGTACTCACCGGGATGTCATCTTCTGCATCCCCTGAAGTTATGCCATGGACTTCCAATCTGCTCCTCTTTGGAGCTTCTTATTCCTCTCCAGAATCTCCGGAAACCTGTCACTGCTTCTCAAACTCAGGTCCCTGTGCAGACACCAGAATGTCCTGACCCATGGGACAATCAAGCAGAGTGCTTGAGTGAGAGAGCAGAGGTCTGGAACTGGCGCAGTGTCACAACACAGGAGTGACAGTGTCACAGCTCAAGATGGTATGCAGTTGCTCATTTACTGATGGCCAGAGAAGATTCTTATATACACAGGGTTGGAAGCTGAATGGTTGTACAATGAGGGATGCAATTCTACAACCACCAATTGGTTGCTGCGTTAAAGGATAAAGTCAGGAGGCGAGGGAAAAAGGGGGTGGGAATTGTCACAGACCTGACTGAGGACCTTCTTGAATGAGAAAGTCTCAGGGTAAATTGTCTACTCTCAGAAAAAGGATACTTGAAGGTCCTTGTATGAAGGTCATGTCAGTCATTTTGGTGCATGTAGCTTCCTACACTTCTTCACTACTGAAGAAAATAAGTCTGAAATTTAAAAAATTGTAGAAACAAATGATAATGAGTACAGAAGCTTCCATAATCTGTGGAACATAGCAAAAACAGACATAAAGGGAAATTCACAGCATTTAGTGCACATAAGAAAAAGAAGGAAAGGTGGCAAATGGATAACCTAACATCATGCCTCACGGTATTGGGAAAAAAATAAAAACACAAACAAATCCAAAAAAAATGCCAGGTAAAAAGAAATTATAAAAGTTCAAGCAGAAATGAATGAAATAGAAAATAAACCATACAGAAAATAAATGAAAGAAAAAGCTGGTTCTTTGACAATAACAAGATTGACACACCTTTGTCTAGACATTTCAAGAAGAAGAAAGAAACCAGGTAAATAAAATATGTGACAAAACAGGCAATATTACAACATACACAGTAGAATACAAAACATCATTAGAAGATAGTATGAGTGACTACATACCAACAAACAAGATAACTTGGAGGAGATGGACAAATTCCAGGATGCATATACTATACCAAGATTGAATCAGGAGGACATAGATAACCTGAATAGACCCACAACAAGCTTAGAGATTGAATCAGTAATAAGTAATCTCCCTACAAAGAAAAACCCAGGTCCAGATGGCTACACTTCTGAATTCTACAAAAACTTTAAGGAAGAGTTAATCCCTATCCTACTCAAACTATTTCTAAATATTCTAAAGAAGGAAAATCTTCCAAATTAATTTTATGAAGCCTCCATCATCCTCATTCCCAAAACAGATAAGGACATGACAAAAAATAAAACAAACAAACAAAAAATAACTACAGACCAATATCATTGATAAATATAGAATGAAAGAGATATTGCAGATCACCTCCTGCACACTTAAATGCTCAGATTGAACTTCAAGAATTAGGAAGAAATCCACTATCCATCAAATGACCAGAAATCACTACAAGATCACAAGAAATATGGGAAAATATTATCTAAAGAAAATACCTCTCCTCCAAAGGAAAAGAATAACTTCTCTTCATCTTCACACAGCACAATGAAATTCTCAGAAATGTCAGATAAAGAATTCTGAATATTCAGAGTGAGAAATCTAACAGAGATGTAAGAGCAGAGACAATGAACTGAAGAAAAGATGGGAGGAAGGAGCTGATGAATTCCAGGAGGTGAGAAAATTCTTGCAAGATCTGAAAGAGGAAATACACACTATAATAAAGAATCAAATGGACCTGTTAGAGATGAAGGTTATAATATAGGAAGTCAAAACCTCCCTTGAAAGTATTAAAAGAAAACTAGATCATACAGAAAATTGAATCTCAGATGTAGAAGATAGAATCACTGGCCTAGAAAAATCCACCACGAAGACTGAGAAAATTGCTCCCAAAAATGAGAATAATATACGAGAAATACTAGATACCATCAAATGTCCAAACATCCAAATAACTGGTATCCCAGAAGGTGAAGAGACTCATAAGAGC
>NW_006204675.1:390244-400938 GCF_000334495.1 Tupaia belangeri chinensis | reverse complement strand
AAAAAAAAAAGAGAAGAGGATAGAGAAAGATAGCAAGTGAACAATAGAGGGGATGTTAGTGAGAAACAGATATGGTTTATTATCTGTTGAAGATGACGTGTATAGTATTCTCAACTGGACTGGTCTGGGAAGTATTTCATGATGGGTGAAGTCTTTTAACAAGCAAAATGAGAAATAGTGATTGACTGTTTTAAAAAATTATAATAATAATAATTATTGGGAAATGCATGGAAAAGACTTTGAATGATAAAGCGGGGAGATCGATGCCTCTGTATTGACTGACATGCATGGCATTCCCTTTTGAAAAAGCAATGGAAGTCAATGTAAAGTTATATGTAATCCAATGTAATATAAAGAAGATTATGATAATAATAAAAAAAAAAAGCAAATGAAACAACTTGTCAAACTCATGAGTTCATCAGAACTAAGGAATATGGAGGATAAATATTATATTTTTGTTTTTAATTTTAAAATCACCTTTAACTTATAAAAAAAAAGCACACATGTCTCTCTATCTCTCTCTTTCTGGCAACCACACGCGCCCACAAAAAAAAAAAAAAAGAATCAAATGGACCTATTAGAGATGAAGGCTATAATACAATAAGTCAACCTCTCTTGAAAGTATTAAAAGCAGACTAGATCATACATAAAACTGAATCTCAGATGTAGAAGATAGAATCTCTAGCCTAGAAAAATCTACCAGGAAAGAGACCAGCAGTTAGCGTAATGGCTATGTTGCTGGACTCCAATGTAGTCAACTGCGGTTCATGTCCCAGACCTGGTGACTTAAAACTCACGCGGGTGCATGTGTGTGCATGCCCAAGATCCCGAGAGGAGGACCCAGAGGAGATGGGATTTGGGCATGGCCATTCCCCCTGTGGGTTGATCTCTCACTTTGTATCTCTCTGGCTGGCTGGCAAGCACACACGCCCTATACCAAAAACCTCTCCAAAAAAAAAAAAAAATACCAGGAGAGAAAATTGTCAAAAAAAAAAAAGGGACTAATACATGAGAAATACTATATACCTTCAAATATCCAAACACCCAGATAATTGGTATTGTAGAAGGTGAAGAGACTCATAAGGTCATTATAAATATATTCCATAAAATATTTGGAAGGAAACTTTCCAAACCTAAGGAGGCATTCAAACATCCTGTACCATAAAATTCAAAGGACCCCAAATAGAATCAACCAAAGAAGATCTTCTCCAAGACACTTTTAAGTCAGATTGACCAAAACTGCAGACAAAGACAAAGACAAGATATTAAGATTGGCAAGAGAAAACTGTCATGTTATCTATAAAGGATATCCCATCGGGCTAACAGGGGACCTCTCCTTGGAAATAATACAAACAAGGAAAGAATGAGAATATATACATAGCCATTATGCTAACTGCTGGTCCCACATTTTGTATGTTTTGATGATGCTCAGTAAATGAATATAAAATAAATAATTAAAAATGTTTAAAAATTTAAAAAGTATAAAGTAAAATGCTAAAACAATTTTTCAGTGATATTTTTAAATAGTGAGAAATTTTAAGGTTTCCAATTCAAATTTTAAGGATTTTTTTAAATAGTGAGAATTTTTAATGTTTCCAATTCAAATTTTGAAGTGATAGTTATGCTAATTACACTTACTTGATTATTAGACATTGTATTGTATTCTCATAGTAAAAAACACTCTTTAGACATAAATATGTGTAATTATTATTTAAATTAATGCTAAAAACTTAAACCAAACAAAAAATATTCTTTGTTTTGATGAATTTTAGTCCTGCTCCATGATTGTTTTTCTTCATGGAAACTGAAAATTTGTTATTAATGTGAATACTATTATTTTTATTATTATTATAACTCAGTGTAATAATTACTTATGAGTATATCTTCTTTCCATCCTTTTTATTAAATTTTTAAAAGAAGTAACAACATTTTAGTCATTTAAAAAAAAAAACTTTTTAGAAAGGCATCATATAATGCAATTAACCATGAACAAAAATCCAGAGCACCTTAGTAATGAAAAAGAGTTAACTCAGGGACTAGCAGTTAGTGTAATGGCTATGTCACTGACTCCCATATATTTGACCATGGTTCGAATCCTGGACCCAGTGGCTTAAACTCATGCCAGGCACATATGCATGCATGCCCAGGATCTGAGAGAATAGAGGAGAAGGGATTGAGGCATGGCCATTCCCCCGGAGGCTGATTTCTTACTTTCTCTCTATGTCTCTCTCTTTCTGGTGAGTGCATGCACTCTATAACAAAAATCTATCCAAGAAAAGAAAAAAAAGTGTTAACTCAGTGTCTTTCAGCACTAAAACTGAAGACAAAATATATGACATATTTGACTTTAAAAGTTACAAGTTTAGAAAAATCAGTATTATTTAACAGCACCTGCAACTTTTTAAAACCATTTTGTCTTAATCTTCTGTGAGAAACAAGATATTAGAGAAGGCTAGCCATTAATTTATATTTCCTGTTAGTCAAATATTTATCATATAACACATTAACAGATATGATGTTGCCTGATTAATAAGCCCGAAATAAATTATATATTAGAAAATGTAAAAATCTTTACTTATTAAACCTTTTCCCCCATCATATTTGAAGCCAGCTTAATAAGTTGTCATGTACTTAAAAAGCATATGAGTGCTCTTTTTATATATCAAATTGAATGAAATTCCTTAGGTCATTTACTCTTTTCTTCTCCATAATGGGGTTACTGTTTTGACCCCTTTGAAGATGATTGTCAGCAGGGCTCTTCTGGTGCTTCCATGCCAGAATATGAGGGGTTCAATTTGCACGTCCAGAATGATTCTGGTCAGGAGAATTTCAGGTGATTATAGGGGCAATCTTCAGGGTGTTGCTGAGCTTCCAGCTTCTAAATGCTCAGGGTTTACCAGCAGTAGTAATTGAGAGGTGCGGGTTACCCTTGGAGAGCCAGCCCACCCTGAAGAAGGCCAATGTAATTTTTTCAATTTTGTTTTATTATCATAATATTGTTTATATTACATTGATTCACATATATCTTTACATAGTATTACATTTCTTTTTCCGGAAGGAAACGATGCATATCAGTCAAGGTGAAGACACCACTAACTACATCATCATCATCATGATAAAATAATTTTTCATTTTTTTTCTGATTATTATTATTTTTTATATTATTCTCATTACTTTTTTTTTTTTGGAGAGGTTTTTGCTATAGGACACATGCGCTCGCCAGACAGACAGAGACAGAGAGAGAGAAAGCAAGAAATCACCCATTCAGGGGGGATGACCATGCCACAATCCCTTCTCCTCCATTCTCATCTCAGGATCTTGGGCACGCATGAACATGTGCCCAGCATGAATTTTAAGCCACCAGGTCAGGGATGTGAACCATGGTTGACTACATTGGAGTCCAGCGACATAGCCATTACACTAACTGCTGTTCCCCTATTCTCACTACTTTTTTAATCATTCAATCACTCTATATCATTTTGCTCATAAAAAGATTTTGTTCAATATGAAATATTTCTCAGAACCAAATGAGAATACTATACATGTTATCAACAGGTAATAAACAATTTCTGTGTCCCACTAATGTCATGCTTCTCTTAACATCCTTGCTATCTTTCACTATACTCTTCCCTTCTCCCACTCCATTCCATGATGTCTTCCGCATCCCTAGTTGCTTTCATGCCTTCCAATATTTCTATCTCTACCATAAAGTGTATATAGTCCATATATATTAAGTGAATACATACAATATCTTTCTTTCATACCCTGACTTGTTTAACTGCAATAGATCCCCCATATCTGACCACTTTCTATGCTGTTCCAGGGTCTTGTTGTTTTTATGGCTGAGTAGTATTCCATAGAGTATATATGTCACACTTTTTCAATCCTTTCATCTGTTTGTGGACATTTGGGTTGGTTCCATGTCTTCACAATTGTGAATAATGCTTTAGTAAACATTGATGTACAAGCACTTTTCCTACTGCAAATTCTCCTTTCCTTGGTGTAGATACCCAGAAGTAGAACTGCTTGATTAAATGGTAGTTCTATTTGTAGATTTTGAGGGACCTCCATATTGTTCTCCACAATGGCTGAATCAAAGAACTGAACCCAAGACCTCAAACTGTAACACTACTGGTGGAAAATAATGGGGAAACTCTGGGAGACATTGGAGTAGGCAAAGACTTTTAAAATAAGACACCCAAAGCACAGAATATAATCCCTAAACTACACAGGTGGGACTCTATCAGACTAAGATCTTTCTGGGGTCAATCTTCAGGGTTTGGCTGAGCTTTCAGCTTCTAAAGGCTCAGGGTTTACCAGCAGTAGTAATTGAGGGGTGTGAGTGACCCTTAGAGAGCCAGCCCATCCTGAAGAAAGCCAATGTAATTTTTTCAATTGTTTTATGATTATCATAATATTGTTTATATTGTAAGTCAATGACCCTCAGAATTGGAGGACATTTTTTGTAAAATATGCCTCAGACAAGAGACTGATGACCAGAATACACAGGGAACTCAAGTGGCTTACTAAAAAAAAAAAAAATGATGAACCCAATTAAAAGATGGGAAAATGAGTTGAACAAAATTCTTTCTAAGGAAGATATATGAACAGCAAAAGAGCATATGAGGAAATGCTCAACAAATTAAAACCACAATGAGATACCACCTAACCCCTGTTATGGGGAGATGAAAATTAAAATCACAATGAGATACCATATAACCCCTGCCTGAATGGCAAAGATTAGAAATATAAAAAGTGATAAGTGTTGGCATGAATGTGGTGAAAGAGGAACTCTCGTACACTCTTGGTGGGAATGTAAACTGATTCAGGGCCAATTTAATTTATAAAACACTCTCAGAGTTTTTTGGAGGGAGCCAACTTAATATTATATTCCTGCCAGAAGTGTTTTGTTTTGCTTTGTATAATACACTGAAGAAGTAAGCTGTTCCTAAACAATGTTATTCACACAAAAGAAGGGAAGAGGAAAGAAATAAAGGTTTATCCAGAGTTACACAATATCTTTGTCCCATTGCCCAGTGCCTTATAAGCTTAGCATCTTCCTCCCATTTCCATTATGGGAATATGCTGGCTAACTCTGGTGGATTGATCAGTCCCCACCCTACTTACCCCCTACTGTGTTGGAGGCAGGTACAGTTAAAATTAACCAAAGTTCTGAAAAATTCTGTGGACAGTGCTCCCTGAGCTGGTTCCTGAGCTTCATTAGATCCATTGATCTTCCATGAGCTGCACTGTGGTCAATCAGGAAGGCTTCTGTGTTGCAACCAATGTCCACTGGTGCCTAGTGAGGTCACCCTTCCCAATGTTCTGGTGGCTTCACTCTGGTGACAAGGGAAGTGGAAACACATCATCTCTGAATGCTTCTCTTTCCTGGCCAATGCATGAGAAATATGAGATACTTAGCGAGACAGAACACCAAGGCTCTTTGCAGGAAAATAGTGATTGTGGTTTATGCTAGTATCAACTTAGCCAATTCACATGCAAAACTTGAGCCCTGAATTTCTTGGGGTGATTCTATTTATTGTTTTAGTTTCATTGTCTTATATATATGGTTATACTATACTTTTACATACGTTTGACTGGGTAAAACACTGTTACAAAATTATTCAGGTATGTCCTGGACTACTGTCTTATTTTGCTCAAATCTGTATTATTTCTTTTCTCCTGACATTTTTTGGTATTGTTGATGTTTTTCAAATTCCCTGAGGCATAATGTTAGGTTGTCTATGTGCTTCCTTTCTGCTTTTTTCTTACATGCATTAATTGCTATGAACTCCCCTCTTAATGACTGCTTTTGGTGTGTCCAATAATTGATCAAAGAAACTGGTGTACTCATTATTTCTTTCCATGAATATTTTTATTTCTTTTCACCTCTTTAGTAGTTATGAGATTATTAAGGAGTAGGTTATTTAGTTTCCTTTGTAGGTTATTTAGTTTCCTTTTATTTGTAAATTTTTGAGGGATTTTCCTGAAATAAATATTACATTTAATTCCATTAAGACCAGATTAGATGCCAGATAAAGTTTCTTTTTCTTTCAGTCTTGTTTTCTGTCCTGTCATGAGTCCATCTTTGAGAAGACACCATACAGTTATCATATACATGGAAAAATGTATATGTTGTGGGTTTTGGGTAGGAAGTTCTAGAGATGTCTGTCCAGTTTATATGTTTTATGGTATCTTTAGATAGTAAATTTCTTTGCTTATTTTTTGTCTTGTTGATCTGTCTAAAGGAGATAATGGGGGTGTTGAGGATTCCAACAATTAGTGTGTTGCAATCTATCCTTTTTTGATCTAGTAGTCTTTTCTTCACATATTTAAATGCTCCTGGATTGGGTGAATAGATACTAATAAATGTTGTATTATCTTGATAGACTAGTCATTTTAATCGATAATGCACTTTTTGTGTCTCTTCTTACAGTTTAGCCTTAAAGACTACTTTTTTCCCCCTGAAATAAGGATCACAGCTCCTGCTCTCTTTTGCTTCAATTTCCACAGATATCTTTTCCTAGCCCCTCACTTTTATTCTAAATATACTTTATACAAGAGGTGAATGTCTTGTAGGCAACAGATGGAGCCTTTCAGCTTTTATAATCCATTCAGACCATCTTAGACTAATTTTAAAATTTTTATTTATTTTTATTTTTATTATAATTTTTATGTTACATTTAATCACATATTTCCTTACAGCATATTACATTTCTTTTTTCAGCATGAATACCATGAATATCAGTCAAGACAAAGACATTACTATCCACATCATCATCAACATCAAATAGCTTTTCATCATTTTTTTCAGATTATTAGTATTTATCTACATTATTTTTTAAACTTTCAATCACTACATATCATTTGAGTTATATAAAGAATTTACCCATTATGAAGTTTTTCTTATACAAGTCCAGTTGAGCATACTATGCATGTTATTATCAACAAGTAATAAACCATATAAGTGTCCAACTAATGTCATGGCTCTCTATTTGTTCTCTTGCTATCTTTCTCTATACTCTTCCCTTCTTCCATCCTCATTCCACACCATCTCATCATTCATTACTATTTTCATTGCTTTTATGCCTTCCAATATTTCAATCTCTACCATAAATTGTGGATAGTTAGTATATCTTAAGTGGATACATAAAATATCTTTCTTTAATATTCCAGCTTTGTTCACTCAACAATATCTTCCATATTCAATTGCTTTCTATTAAATTTCAAGGTCTTGTTTTTTTATGGCTGAGTAGTAGTCCATAGAGTATATGCGCCACACTTTTTCAAGTCATTCATCTATTTGTGTACATTCCAAGTTCTTTCTGTCTTAGTGATTGTGAATAATGCTGCAAAATACATTGACGTGCAAGCACTTTTCAAGTTGAGAGCTTTCCTGTCCTGTGGGTAGATATCCACAAGTATTGGATTGCTGAATCAAATGGTAGTTCTATTTATAGATCTTTGAGGAACCTCTATATTGGTTTCCACAGTGGCTGAACCAGTTTATATTTCCACCAACAGTGTAGGAGAGCTCCCCTTTCACTACTGCCCTGCCAAATCATCACTCTTTGTATTTTTACTATTTGCCATTCTGTCAGGGGTTAGGTGTATCTCATTGTGGTTTTAATCTACATCTCCCTTACAATGCAAGATGTTGAGCATTTCCTCATACATTTTTATTTTTGTTGTTCATAAATCTTCCTTAGAGAGATTTTTGTTCAGCTTATTTTCCCATCTTTTATTTAGGTTAGACTTTTTGGGTGGGGGTGAATGGCATGAGTTGTCTGTGTATTTTGGTTATCAGACCCTTGTCAAAGGCATATTTTACAAAATTATTCTTCCTCTCTGAGTGTTTTCGAGATGTCCCTTTCCATGTATAAACTTCTTAGTTTGATATAGTCCCACTTGTCTATTTTCAGGATTATTACCTATGCTTTGAGAGTCTTATTTAAAGTCTTTGCCTACCACAACATCTCCCAGAGTTTCCCCACTGTTTCCTACCAATAGTTTTATAGTTTGAGGTTTTAGGTTCAGATGTTTGAACCATTTTTAGTTGATTTTTGTTTATGGTGAAATTTGGGCATTTAGCTTCATCTTTGTGAATAGGTGAATACCCAGTTTTCTCAAACACAATCTGTTAAAGAGGATTTCCTTTTCCCAATAAATCAACCTGTATCCTCTATTAAAAATCAATGGGTTGTGGGACCAGCAGTTAGCATAGTGATTATAATGGCTATGTCACTGGACTCCCATGTAGTCGACCATGGTTCGAGTCCCAGACCCAGTGGCTTAAACTCATGCTGAGTGCATGTGCATGCATGCCCAAGATCCAGAGAGGAGAATGGAGGAGAAGGGATTGCAGTGTGGCCATTCTCCCAGGGGGTAATTTATCACTTTCTGTCTTTCTGTCTACCTCTGTCTTTCTGGCAAGCACACACATCCTATAGCAAAGAAAAAACAAAAACAAAAACAAAACAAAAGAAGCAAACAAACAAACAAACAAAAAAAACAACCTCTCCATAAAAAGAAAAAAAGGCAATGGATTGTAAGCTTCGGGGTTTATTTCTGGGGTCTCTGTTCTACTCCATTGGTCCAATCTGTCTTTTTTTTTTGTGGCATTACCATATCATTTAGATTATCACAGATTTATTGTATATGTGTATTTTGGATCAGGGAGTTATATGCCTCCCATTCCACTCTTCTTGTGCAGGATTGCTTTAGCAATACAAAGTCTTTTATAATTTTACGCAAATTCTATGATTGTCTTTTCTAGATATGGGAAGAATGTTTCTGGTATTTTGATTAAAATTGCATTAAATATGCAGATAAATTTGGGTTATATTGCCATTTTGACTATGTTAAGTCTTCCAATCCAGGGACATGGGATATCCTTCCAGTTTTTTAGTTCCTTTTCAATATCTTTTTAAAGATTTTCATAGTTTTCTTTGTAAAGGTCTTTG
This sequence comes from Tupaia belangeri chinensis, assembly GCF_000334495.1. Taxonomy (NCBI): domain Eukaryota; kingdom Metazoa; phylum Chordata; class Mammalia; order Scandentia; family Tupaiidae; genus Tupaia; species Tupaia belangeri. The sequence continues at coordinate 391,975 of NW_006204675.1, read as the reverse complement.
TCTTCCTTGGAAATATCCCAAGGTGTCTTATACATTTTATGACTATAGAAAAAAAAAAAAGATCGTTTCTTCAGTTCTACTTCATTGAACTTGTTCTTTGTATATATAAATGCTATAGATTTTCAGATGTTGATTTTGTATCCTTACACTTTGCTGTATTAATTTATAATTTTGAGAGATTTTTTTCGTGGAAATCTGTACCATCATGTCATCTTCAAATAAAGATATGTTCAACTCTTCTTTGCCTGTTTAAATGCCTCTTATATTGTTCTCTTGTCTAATTGCATTGGCAAAGACTTCCAGGACTCAATAGGGAGTAGTGAATAAATTGGGCAGTCTTGTCTAGTACCAGTTTTTAGTGGAAAATCTTAATGTTAGCTCTAGGTTTTACACACATGACTATTATTGTTTTGAGAAATGACACTTTTATACAAATCTTATTGAGAACTTTAATTATAAAAGGATAGTAAGGAAGGAGAGGTAAGGCCTTCAGAAGAAGATTCATCACAGCTCCTGCAAACTAGATATTTCAGAGTACAAGAGAAAGGAAGATTTTCTACTGATAATTTAGCCTCCAGCAAACAAGCTAGCATGATGGATCTAAGGGCACTGTAGCTAAACATTCAAATACTATTAGGGTTAACATATTCCTCAATATCTACTGAATCTGCTACACCAGTGATCACAACAGGATGGCAAAGAGATTCCAGATCACCTCTTCCTGCTTGCTACAGAACATACAGGTTGAACTTCAAGAATTAGAAAGGAGCACTCCATCCATCAGATGACAAGAAATCACCACAGGACCACAAAAAGTATGGGAAACCAAGAAAATACCTCTCCTCCAAGGGAAAAGAATAACTCTTCATCCACAAGCAGGTCAATGGAAATCATGGAAATGTCTGAAAAAGATTTTTGAACATTTATAAATGTGATGCTTACAGAGAAGGAAGAGAAAAGAACTACTAAATAAATGAACTGCTAAAGAGAAAGGAGAAAGAAATTGACAAGTTCCAGGAGGTGAGAAAATTTTTGCAAGATTTAAAAGGGATCAATGGAAATCATGGAAATGTCTGAAAAAGATTTTTGAACATTTATAAATGTGATGCTTACAGAGAAGGAAGAGAAAAGAACTACTAAATAAATGAACTGCTAAAGAGAAAGGAGAAAGACATTGACAAGTTCCAGGAGGTGAGAAAATTTTTGCAAGATTTAAAAGGGAAATTATACACTTTAAAAAAGAATCAAACGGAATTGTTAGAGATGAATTATATAATACAGGAAGTAAAAATCTCCCTTGAAAGTATTAAAAGCAGACTAGATCATACAGAAAATAGAATCTCAGATGTGGAAGAGAGAACTACTGGCCTAGAAAAATCCACCACAAATATTGAGAAAATGGCCCCAAAATTTGAGAATAATAAATGAGAAGCACTAGATACTGTTAAACAGCCAAACATCCAGATAATGGGCATTCCAGAAGATGAAGAGACCCATAAGGGCATTGATACAATCCTACAAGAAAACTTTTTAAACCTAGAGAGGCATTCAAACATCCAGTTCCAAGAAATATGAATTACCCCAAATAGAATCAACCCAAGAAGATCTTCTCCAATACACATTTTAGCCAGTTGACCAAAGCCACATACAAAGACAAGATACTAAGATTGGCAAGAGAAAAACATCAAGTTACCTATAAAGGACATCCCATCAGGCTAACAGATCTCTCAT
>NW_006204675.1:373003-389294 GCF_000334495.1 Tupaia belangeri chinensis | reverse complement strand
CCAAAAAAAAAAAAAAAAAAAGAGGGGGGGAAAGAGGGTCAAAAAAGATGGGTAAAAAAATTATAGAAACTAGAAATGAAAATTTCTTGATAATAGTATGCATGATTAAGTCACTATGCAGTACATTGTGGATGGGAAATCACATATTGTATGCTGTGATGATGCTTAGGAAAAGAATGTAAATTAAGTTACAAAAAATTTTTCAGGAAAAAAAAAATCTATTCAATGACTGCAGTAAGATATATAGCCCCAGCTAGGTGTTACTTTATAGGATGACTAAAGTTAGACTTGTGTTCATGGAACTGTATATATCAGCTGTGTTTGCTATGAAAATATTTAGATTAATTAAGATCTTTAATAATTAAAAAAAAATGTGGGAGAAAAACAGTGTAGAAAGCAAACAGATATCAGAGACAGTGTAGGACGAGAGTGGGACATGGCAGAGGGTAATAGATAGCGAATCAAGGATGGGGAAAAAAAAGCAAAACATACAGGAAACAATATTTGAAAAATTATTTGTTGACAATAACATGTATGTTGATGTGCTTGATTGAGACAATATACACTGTACTCTAGATGGGAAATCTCATTTTGTATGTTGTAATAAGGTACAAAATGAATGTAAATAAATAAATTTAAATTACAAAAAAAGGATGCTGTATTTTATCAAATGGTTTCTATGCATCAATTGAAATGATATGATTTTTCTTTCTTTCTCTTCCTTTCTCTTTCTTTTTTTTCCTTTCTTTCCTTCCTCCATTCTTTCTGTTAAAATGGTGTATAATGTAGTGTTGCATATGTTGAACCACACTTGTATCCCTGGGATTAAGCTAACTTGTTCGTGATGAATAATCTTTCTCATATGTTGTTTGATATGAGTATCTTCTTGAGAATTTTTCCATCCATATTTATCAGCAATATTGTTTGGTAGTTTTTCTTTTTAGTCATATCCTGTTCTGTTTTGGGGGTGAGGATGATGTAGGATTCATAAAATGAATTTTGAAGGCTTTCTTCCTTTTGGACTTTTAGAAATAATTTGAATATGATTATAGTTAAGTCTTAAAAGTTTTATAGAATTCAGAAGTCAAGCCATCCAGAACTGGGTTTTCCCTTGTCCAGAGATTATTTATTACTAATTTAATTTTATAACTCGTCATGAGTCTATTTGGATTTTCTGTGTCCTCCTGATTCACTCTTGGTTGATGATATGCATCCAGGAATTTTTCCATCACCTTCATGTTCTCTTGTTGGCATATAGTCACTCATAGTATATTCTGACTTGAATTTCTATTGTGATTGTTGTAATGTTGCCTGTTTCATCATGTGTTTCATTTATCTGTTTTCTTTCTTTCTTCTTCATCAGTCTAGCTAAAGGTGTTTCAAGCTCATTAATCTTTAAAAAAAAAAAAGCTTTTGCTTTCTTCATTTTCTGTATAGTTTTATTTTATATTTTATTTCTGCTCAAATCTTTATTGTTGTTCTGCTGCCATTAGTTTTTGTGGTGGTGGTGGTGGTGGTATTTACAGTTCCCTGATGCATGATGATGTTAGGTTATCTATTAGCCACCTTTCCGTATTTATTTTTATGCACTCTAATACCAATTTCTCTCTTGTGACTGTTTTTGCCATGTCCCATAGATTATGGAAACTCTTGTACTCATTATCATTTGTTTCTATTTTATTTCAATTTCAAACTTAAATAGAAAATCAAGCTAAATTAAAAAGTCACTCAGAAGTAGTTTGCTTTATTTTCATGTTTTTTGAGAGTGTTTTTTGGAATTAATATTGTGGTAAAGGCTTGATTTGTGTCCTATAATGTGGTCAGTCATTGAAAAGTTTCCATGACCGGGTGAGAAAAATATATATTTTGTGTGATCTTAAGGTGGAAAGTTTTATAGATGGCTGTCAAGTTTATTTGATGTATAGTATCATTTAGGTTCTGTATCTCTCTACTTATTTTTTGTCTAGAAGATCTGTCTAAAGGAGATAATGAGGTTTTGAGATCCCCAACAATTATAGTGTTGCACCCTATCTCTCCTTTTAGCTCTAGCAGTCTTCCTTTCACATTTTTAGGTGCTCCTGAGTTGAGTGTATAGATATTTATAAGCATATGTCTTATTGATAAATTAGAACATTTATGATTACATTCATTTTCTTGTCTCTTACAGTCTTTGTCTTGAAGCCTACTTTGTCTGAAGTCAGTATTGCAACTGATACTGATATCAGACATTTCCAGGACTTCCATTGTGTAGTCTGTGTGTGATGCAGAATTGAAATTTTTCCTTAGAGGAGAGACCCATGGTTTGTCCACTCCCCCACTCACCTTGGTACTATAGGTTTCTGTCTTGGGAGTTTAAGATGAACTTGCACCTCTCCCTACTCCACCCGAATACTAATTCAAGCACACAGCCTTGCACAAAACCAGGTTGCCTGTGACTAGAAGAGCTAATAGCTGGGACCGGTGGCAAATAACATGTTGTTTGTCCATATTTTGGATCTCTGCAATAGTTCCTAGTCAGCTGGCCTCCTATACATTACTTCCAAAATTACTTAAGGTATCTCTAAGTGTTCAAAGGTTCTCAGGAGTAGAAAACTGGCAATTTGTCTTTTGTTATGCATCCTATTGCTCAACAGCACATTGCACTGTTGTCAGTTGTTCAGGGACATCTCTGTTTATAACAGAAAATGTGCACCTCAAACTAAGATAGTGAGCTTCAGGTAGGAGTGAAGAAAACATCACATTGTGTAGAACTTATCCTGCATTTTATTTGAAACACCAAAGTCCTACGAGTTCCGAGGAGAGTGTAGAAGGGAACAAGCCATTGATACTGGCCATAAGGTCCTGCAGGCACAGATAGTCTAGAATCCAGAAAGTTTGTGCATTTGAACTGGTACACACATGGGGTGGAAATGGGCACATATTTATGTTAGAGTTACAAGACACAAACCTGAGATCTAAAGGTGAGTCTGGTAGGGGATGAGCCACAAGTCTTGGCCATTAGTACTTTCATGTACTGATAGCCTGGCATTTGAAATCTGTGCAATTGAACTGGCATACAGATGGGTTGGAGAGGTTCACAAGTTCATTATGAAATCTCAAGAAACAAAGCTGAATTCCAAAGGTAAGTGGGGAAGAGGATGAGATGTGGGTAACACCCTTCAGGACCTGCAGATACAGGGAACCTGGCATTGGACAAGGCCATGGACTTGAACCAGTATCCAGATAAAGTGATGAGGGTCACAAATTCATCTTAAAGTCCAAAGACATAAACTTGAAGTCGAAAGGTGAGTGAGTGAGGAGATGAGTCATGTGTCCTGCAGGCGCAAGCAGGCTGGTGTCCAGCAAGGCCCTGAGCTTGAAGCAGTATCTAGAGGGGGTGGAAAGGGGTGCAAGTTCATCTTAAAGTCTTAAGACACACACCAAAGGTGCAAGGCAAGTGGGAGAAGTGATGAGTCAAGGGTCATGGCCATTAGGTCCTGTAGGAACAGGAAGCCAGGCATCTGGAAAGGTCCTTTGCATAAACTGGTATATAGATGAGGTGGGGAGGGATGTAAGGTGGTCTTAACATCCCAAGAAACAAGCCTAAAGTCCAAATGAAGAGGGACTGTATGAACCACAGGTTCTGGCCTTTAGGTTCATTTTTTTTCCTGGTATGTGGTAAGGCTGCGTGCTTGAACTTGTAACTAGATGGGGTAGTTTGTCCTAAAGTCCTAAGTCAAAAAACCTAAAGTCCAACTGTGAGTGTAGGAGGGGATAAGCTATGAGTCCTGAATGGTAGGTCCTAAATACTCAGGCAGACTGCTATCAGGCAAGGTCATGTACTTGAACTGGTATCTGGGTGGGATGAGAAAGGGTGCATGTTTATCTTAAAGTCCCAAGACACAAACAAGAAGTTCAAATACAAGTGGAGAAGAGGATGAGACATGAGTCACAGTTGTTAGTTCCTGCAGGAACAGGCTGCCTGACATAGGGCAAGGTCATGCACTTGAACAAGTATCCAGATGGGGTGAGAAAGGGTGCAAATTCATCATAAAGTCCCAAAACATAAACCTGAAGTTCAAAGGTGAGTAGGGAAGGGGATGAATCAGAAGTTCCAGCAGTTAGGTCCAATAGGCAGAGGCAAACTGTTGTCTGGCAAAACTATGCACTTGAAGCAGTATCTGGAATTGTTTGGGGGGTGCAAGTTCATCTTAAAGTCCCAAGGCATAAACCTGAGGTGCAAGGTGAGTGGGAGAAGTGAAAAGTCACATGTCCCAGCCATTAGGTACTACAGGCAGCCTGGTGTCAGACTAGACTGTGCACTTGAAGCAGTACCTGGATGCATTCTGGAGAGGTGCAAGTTCATCTTAAAGTTATTACACAGAAACCTGAAATCCAAAGGTGAGTGGGGAAGGAGATCATCCAAGGGGCTGAGCCATTAGGCCCTGCATGCATAGGCAGCTTGGCATCTGGTAATGTCATGTGTTTGAACCAGTAACCAGATGGGCTTTAGAGAGGTGCAAGTTCATAAGAAACAAACCTGGAGTTCAAAGGTGAGTGGGGAAAGAGATGAGCCATGAGTCCCAGCTGTTAGATACTGCAGGTACAGACAATGTGGTGTCTGGCAAGGCCATGAACTTGAATTGGTACTGGATAGTTTGGGTATGGGTGCAAGTTTGATGTAAAGTCTGAAGAAACAAATCTGAAATACAAAAGTGAATGAGAGATGTGAATAAAAATGTGTCTGGGCCATTAGGTCCTGCAGGCACAGGCAATCTGGTGTCCAAAAAGCCTTGTGCTTGAACTGGTACCTGGATAAGGTAGAGAGAGGCACAAGTTATCTTAAAGAGTCCAGACACAAAATTGAAGTCCAAAGGTGAATGGGGTAAGGGATGAGCCACCGGTTCTGGCTGTGTCCTACAGGCACAAGCAGCCTTGTGTCCAGCAAGGTCATGTACTTGAACCAATATCCAGTTAGGGCAGGGGAGGGGGCAAGTTCATCTTAAAGTCCCAAGATACAAATCTTAAGTCCAAAGGTGAGTGGAGAAGGAGCTGAGTCCTGGATTCTGACAGGAACTGCAGGCACAAATAGCCTGGCTACAGGCAAAGATGGGCACTAGAGTTGGTATTCAGATGTGGTGAGGAGGGGAGCAAGTTTATCTTAAAGTCACAAAAAACAATCCTAAAATCAAAGGTGAACAGGATAAAGGATGAGAGATGGGTCCTGGCCATTAGGTCCTGGATAGTCAGGAGCCTGGCAAGGCCATGCACTTGAATCAGTATTCAGAAGAGATACGAGGGACACAAGTTCATTGTAACTCCTCCCAAGACACAAACCTGAAGTACAAAGGTGAATGGGTGAAGAGAAGAACTACGTGACCTGGCCCTAAGATATGGCAGGTACAGGTAGCCTGGTGTCCAGAAAGACTGTGCTTGAAACAGTTTCCAGTTGGGGTGGGCAGGGATACAAGTTTGTCTTAAAGTCTCAAGATACAACCCATGTCCAAAGCTGAGTGGGAAAGGGTTGAGCCATGGGTCCCTGTCATTAGGTCCTAAAGTCCAAAGGTGAGGAGTGGGAGGAAATGAGACATGGGTCCAAGCTGTTAGGTCTTATAGAACAGGCAGACCTGCGTCTGACAAGGCCTTATGCTTAAACTGGTATCCAGATGGGTTTGGGAGGGATGCAAGTTTATCTTAAAGTCCCAAGATATATCAAATCCTAAGGTGAGTGGGGGAGGGTCTAAGCCATGGGTCTCAGTCATTATTCCTGCAGGCACAGGGAACCTGTCATTGAGTAAGGCCTAGCACTTGCTCCAGTATATGTATGGGCTGGGTAGACAGCCAAATTCATCTCAAAGTCATAAGACACAAACCTGAAGTCCAAAGGTGAGTGGGTATGGGATAGGCTTTGGGTCCTGGACTTCAGGGCCTGCAGGAACAGGTAGCCTGTCATCGGCAAGGCTGTACACTTGAACCAGTATCCAGATTGGGTAAATAGGAGTGCAAGTTTGTTTTAAAGTCACAAGACACAATCCTGATTCAAAAGTGAGTGGAGGAGGGTATAAGCCATGAGTCCAGCCATTAGGTCATCAGACCAAAAGTGAATTGGGGAGGGGATAAGCCATGGTTCCCAGACATTATGACCTGTAGAAAGAGGCAACCTGGTATCTAGCAAATCCATACCTTTGAACCAGTATTGGGATGAATACGGTGGAGTGAAAATTCACCTTAAAAGTCCAAGACACAAAACTGAAATTTAAATGCTAATGGGGAATGTTATTTGCCACAGGTCCCAGCTATTAGCTCTTCTAGTAACAGACAACCTAGTGTTGTGCAAGGCTGTGTACTTGAATTAGTATCCAGGTGGAGTAGAGAGAGGTGCAAGCTCATTTTAAATTCCCAAGACAGAAACCTGAAGTCCCAACATGAGTGCAGGAGTGGACAAGCCATGGGTCTCAGTCTCTATTTCCTGCAGACACAGGCGACCCTGTGTTTGGAAAGGTTGTGCACTTGAGCTGGTATCCAGATGAGGTGGAGAGTGGCACAAGTTCATCTTAAAGTCCCAAGAAACAAACCTGCAGTCCAAAGGCATGTTGAGGATGGAATGATCATGAGTCCTGGCAGTTAGGTCCTGTAGGCACTGGCAATCTGATGTCCAGCAAGGCCATGTACTTAAATTGGTATCTGCTTGGAGTGGGGAGTGGTACAAGTTTGTCCTAAAGACCCAAGACACAAACCTGAAGTCCAAAATCGAGTGGGGGAGACTATGATCCTTGTGTATTACCATTAGTTCTTTATATCCAAGGATGACTAGAGGAGAACATGAGCCATGGGTCACTACCATTAGGATCTGTTGGCACAGGCAACTTTGTGTCTGGCAAGGCCATGCACTTGAACCAGTATGTGATTGGGTTGGAATGGGGTGCAAGTTCATCTTAAAGTTCCAATACACAAACCTGAAATCCAAAAGTGAATGGGGGAAGGGGATGAGCCATGGGTCTTCTCGGTTATGTCCTGGAAACACAGGCAGCACTGTGCCCTACAAACAGTATCTGGATGATGTGGGGAGGGGCAAAACTTTGCCTCAAAGTCTCAAGAAATAATTCGGAAATCTAAAGGCAAATTGAGGAGGGGTTGAGCCACAGGTCCTGTCCTTTAGGTCCTACAGCCACAAGCAGCCTGGCATCTGGCAAGGTCGTGCCCTTGTTCCAGTATCCAGTTAGAGTGGGGAGGAGATGTGATTTTGTCTTAAAGTCCCAAGACATAAGCTTGAAGTCCAAGGTGAATGGGTGGGAATGAGCCACTGGTCCTACCCATTAGGCCCTTGTGGCACAGGAAGCCTGGCATTGGCATGGCCATGCAGTTGAATAGGAATTCTGACGGGTTCAGGAAAGGTGCATGTTTATCTTCAAGTACCAACACACAAACCTGAAGTCAAAAGCTGCATTGGGGAGTGGATCTGGCCTATTTCCTGGCAGTCAGATCCCAAGTCCAAAGGCCAGGGGGAGAAGGAAGAGTGACTAGTTCTGGCTGATAGGTCCTACAGGCACAGGCAACCTAATTTCTTGCAAGGTTGTGCTTGGAACAAGTATTTACATGGGTTTGGGAGGGGTGGAAGTTCGTCTTAAAATCCCAAGACACCTTAAATCCAAAGTGAGTGGGGGATGGGATGAGCCACTGATCCAATCATTAGGTCCTGCAGGCAAAGACAGCCTGGCATCCAGCAAGGTCATGCACTTGAACCTGTATCCTTCCTCTTGGATCTTTAGGAATAGTTTGAGTAGGTTAGGGGCTAACTCTTTCTTAAAAATTTTGTAGCATTGAGAAGTGAAGCCATAGGGATGTGAGCTTTCTTTTTTGGAAGGTTATTTACTACTATTTTAATCTCATGCTTTTTATAGGGCTATTCATGTTTTCTATGTCCTCCTGATTCAACATTGGTAGATTATATGCTTTTAAGAATTTGTCCATCTTCTCTATGCTCTCTTATTTGTTGAAATATAGTCACTCATCTTCTAATAATATTTTGTATTTCTATTGTGTCTGTTGTAATGTTGCCTGTTTCATCACATATTTGATATATCTGGTTTCTCTCTTCTGTATCAGTCTAACTAATGGTGTGTTGATCCTACTATCATTCCAAATAACCACACTTGCTTTCAATTATTTTCTGAATAGTGTGTTTATTTTTCTATTTTATATATTTTTTGCTCAAAACCTTATTATTTCTAGGGAACCAGCAGTTAGCATAATGGCTATATTGCTGGACTCCCACATAATCGACCACAGTTTGTATCCTGGACCCGGTGGCTTAAAACTCATGCCGGGTGCATGTGCATGCATGCCCAAGATCCCGAGAGGAGAATGGAGGAGAAGGTATTGTGGTATGACCATCCCCCCTGGGGGGGTGATTTCTCGCTTTCTGTCTCTATATCTCTCTGTCTGTCTGGTGAGTGTACACACCCTATAGCAAAACCTCTCCAAAAGAAAAAAAAAAACCTTCATTATTTCTATGTTTCTGGCATTTTTATTGTTGTTGTTTTTCCAGTTCTCTAAGGCATGATGTTAGGTTCTTAATTTGCCACCTTTCCATTTTTTCCTTTTTTTAAATTTCAATTCCTTTTATACATTCAATCACATTACTTAGCTTACAAATTGAATATTTCCACAGGTGAACATTTCTTTAAGTTGATAAAACTCTAAAATATATCCAACAGAGGTGGTTAAGGTAGCTGATCCCACAGGGCTAAACATGTGGTTCAAGTACTCAACTTGCAAAACATAAAGAGCATGTGTGTATGTGTGTGTGTGTGTGTGTGTGTGTGTGCCCAAAAATCCTTTTCTTCTTTTTTTTGTGCACTAATTCATATGAATTTCCTCCTCTGACTGCTTTCACTGTGTCACATAGATTATGGAAACTTAAGTACTAATTTTAACTTGTTTGCATTAATTTTCTAAATTTCAGATTCAATTACTTTGCTAAAGTCATTCATATGTAGGTTGTCTAGTCTATATGTATTTTCTTGAGTGTGTTTCTTGATACTAATATCAAGTTTACTTTCATCATGTTGAGAATAGATTCTGGATATAGTGTCTATGTCTTTTAATCTGTAAGGCTTGATTTGTTTCCTATTGTATGGTCAATCTTAAAAATAATCCCATGCCAGGGTGAGAAAACTATATCTTGTAGTCTTAAGGGTGGAAAGTTCTATAGATGTCTTTCAGTATTTAGTTTTATTTAAGTCCTGTATCTATTTATTTCTTTTGTCTAGAAGATCTGTCTTGGGACCAGCAGCTAGCATAATGGCTATGTTGCTGGACTCCCATGTAGTTGACCATGGTTCACGTCCCGGACCCAGTGGCTTAAAACACGTGCTGGTCATGTGTGCGTGCATGCCCAAGACCCCAAGAGGAAAATGGAGGAGAAGGAATTGTGGTGTGGCCATCCCCCCTGGGGGGGTGATTTTTTGCTTTCTATCTCTCTATCTCTCTCTGCCTGTCTGGCAAGCGCACGTGCCTTATGGCAAACAAACAAACAAACAAACAAAAACCAAAAATCAAACAAACAAGAAAAAACAACAAAAAAAACTCTCCAAGGAAAAAAGATCTGTCTAAAGAAGATAATGAGGTATTGATATCCCCAATAATTAGGGTGTTACACCCTATCTTTCTATTGGTCTTTGTTCACATATTTAAGTGATTCTGAGTTGGGTGCAAAGATATTTATAAACATTATGTCTTCTTGATAAATTAGTCCATTTATGCTTATATTCACTTTTTTGTCTCCTCTTACAGTACTTCTCTTGAAGCCTGTTTTGTCTGAATCAGTATTACAATTGATACTGATAGTTTTTTTCTTTCCATTTGTATGGAATATCTTTTTCCGGCCCTTCACCTTTAATCTATGTATGTCTTTATTCATAACATGTGTTTTTTTGTAGGCAACACATAGAAGTTTTCTTTCTTTTTTTCTTTTATTTCAAGAGGTATTTAGCTATAGGGCTATAGGGTGCATGCACTTGCCAGAAAGACAGAGAAAGACAAGAGAGACAGAAAGTGAGAAATCACTCCCCCAGGGGGGATGGCCATACCACAATCCCTTCTCCATTCTCCTCTTGGGATCTTGGGCATGCACGCACACGCCCGGCATAAATTTAAGCCACCAGATTTGGGACACAAACTATGGTCAACTACATGGGAGTCCAGCGACATAGCCATTATGCTAACTACTGGTCCCTCTTTTTTTTTTTTTATCCATCATCAAGTCTGTGTCACTTAATTGGAGCATTTAATCCATTAATGTTAAATGCTATTATTGATATTTCTGTACCTGTTTCTATCATTAAGTGAACCATTTTCTTGGTTGTTTATTGTTCTCTAGTAACTGTTCATCTAAATTTTTAGTTTTCTTGGTACAGTACTGCCTTCAGAACCTCTTGAAGAGCTGGTTTAGAGTTGTTAAATTCTTTCAGGTTTTGTTTATCCAGGAATTTTTTTTTTATCTTATTTTCCAATATAAAGGATAATCTTGCTAGATATATTGTTCTTGGTTTAAACTGATTTTCATTGAACTCTTTGACTATATTTTCCCATTCTTCCTTGCTGGCATTGTTTCTGACCAGAGATCAGATGTCAGCATGATGGGATGACCTTTGTAAGCAACTGGATAGTTCCCTCTTGCCAATTTAGTATCTTATCTTTGTGTTTTTGGCCAATCTTGCTATGATGTGCCTTTGAGAGGATCTTCTTTTGCTGATTCTATTTGAGGTCCTATGTATTTCTTGGATCTGGATACTTAAGTGCCTTTCTAAGTTCAGGAAGTTTTATTCTAGGATTTCATGAAATAAATGATCAATGACCTTATTATTTTCTTTCTCTCCTGGGATACTATTTATCTGGATATTGGGGTGCTTCATGTTATCTATTATTTCTCACACATTATCTTCATTTTCTTTGTTCTGTTCTCAATCTTTTTGAAACTGTTTTCTAGGTCAGAGATTTTTCCTTCTACATTCAAGATCCAATCATCTGCATAATCTAATCTATGTTCAGTACTTTTAATACTTTCATGGGAGGTTTTAATGGTCTGTGTCACATTCTTCATCTCTAACAGTTCCATTTGAATTTTTTTATGGTGTCTAGTTCTTCTTTCAAATCAAGAAAGAACTTCCTCATCTCCAAGAGCTCATTGTGTCTTTTCTCTTTCATCTCACTTAGTTTGGTCACTACAAATGTTCTGAATTGCTTATCTGACATTTTTGCAACTTCCATTTTGTTGTCTGTGGGTGATGAGGAATTGACATTTTCCTTGGGGGAGAAATACTGACACTTGCTCATATATTGTGCAACTACAATTGTTCCTAGTATTTGATGCTCTGTACATTTCTTCCTAAAGTATTCAAGGTATCACTGAGCATTCAAGGATGTACAGAAGTAGAAAATAATTGATATCTTTTCTTTTTCTCCTCCCCGTTGCTCACCCGTACCCTGCATTCTTGTCATTGGTCCTGTATGACCAAAGTTCTCTGTTTCTAAAGTCCAAAGGAAACTTTAGGGAGATTATCCATAGCTCCCAGCCAGTAGTACCTCCAGCACAGACAGCCTGGCATCTGACAAGGATGTTTGTTTGAACCAGTATCCAGATGAGGCAGGGAGGGGCACAAGTTCATCATAAAGTTTCAAGCTACAAACCTAAAGTCCAAAGGTACATGGTGGAGAGGGGAATGAGCCATGGGTCCCTTCTTTTAGGAGACAGCTTGGAATCTAGTAATCCCTGTGTCTCTTGATTTTATAATTTATATCTTCAATGTTCAGTGTTATTTCTGATATTTTTAGACTTGGTCTTACTATAAAATTGACTAATTTTTTTGCTAGATTTTTGTTCTCTTAGTTCTTTCTGTCTTGATTTAGCATTCTTGATATACTATTCCCTTCAAAATTTTTTGAAGAGCTTTCCTGAAGTTCATAAATTATTTCAGGTTTTGTTTATCAGAGAATGTTTATATATTTTCTTCTCATATGAAGGATAATCTTGCTATGTATAGTAATTTTAGTTGAAATTATTTTTCACTTAACACGTGCAATGTCTTTTCCCATTTTTTCCTTGCTTGCCATGTTTCTTATGATTGGCCCAGTGCTAGTGTGATGGGATATCTTTCATAAGTAACTTGACATTAACTCTCTTGTCAACTTTTGTATCTTGTCTTTGTCTGTGTTTTGGCTAGTCTGGCTATGATGTGTTATTATGCTGAATTAACACATCCACTGCCATGTTAGAACCTCAAGGACAGAACCCAAACATTCTGAGACCACATAAATAAACAAAGTGTGGGTAGGCCCCAACAACACCAGGGCCAGGTCAACCTGACCTCAACTTAAAGTCCTAATCTAAACCTAAACATATAGTGACAACTGGATTTCACACACCCCCTTCCCTCAAGTGGAAAATTACTGACTGTACTTCCTGCATTGCAATTCTGAGCTATAAAAGATCTCTTTATCTTAGGCTTGGGGTCCTTGTTGAAAACCCATCACATTGGGCAGAAACTCGGACCCTAGCTAGCTGGAAAAATAAATCTCTTATGTAATTGCATTGTTGTCATCTTTTTTGTGTCACCAATGTTTAGTTCAATCTCTGGGCCCTAACATTTGGGGACTCATCCAGGGTCGATCCATTTGGTGACAGCCAGATTAGATGTGACAGAGACTCTGACTTGGTACTTAGCTGCAAAAGGAGGATTGATCACCTCAGTCTGGGACTTGCAGGGGGCCTTATAGCCTGTTCTCAGACTTGTCTTGTTCTGGAAAAGAGGGCACATCACCTCCATCTAGGACTTGCAGGGGGCTTTAGAGCCTGTTCTCAGACTTGTCTTGTTCTGGTAGAGAATTCTCTGTGGAGGAACTGGCTTAGCCACCCTGGAGGCTCCACTTGAAGTGAGGGAAGATGTCTCCAATAACTGGGAGATTAATGAGTGTCCACATTAGATGCCATTTGGTCTGACATTTTCCTCTGTTTCTCCTTTTTCCTGTTATGGGCCAAACTCAAGTAACTAAGAGTTCTATTTTAGATAATTTCTCAGATGTCTGGGAGAAAGCCCAGAATTATAGACTTGGGATAACTGCCAGCAGCTTCTCAAAACCTTGTTCACCACCAACCAGCAAGAACGGATCCTCACCGAGACACTAAAGAATGTGATGACAATTGTCTTACCACCTAATCAGACCTGATCAATGAGGGATTTCCACTCACCAGACCGAACTGGGAATTTGGGAATGCTGAAGGTAGGGAGAATCTCCAAGTCTATTCCCAGACTGTTATGACAGATCTCCCAGAGTCTGCTAGGTGCCCCACCAGTTGGGCAAATGTAAAAGCAATGATTCAAAAATAAATAAATAAATAAAAACCTGGCAGCATTTTTAGAGCATCTCTATAATGCCTATAGACAGTTCACCCCCCTAGATTCCCTGGCTGAAGAAAACCAATCTGCTATTATCATGTCCCTTATTAATCAGGCAGCACTGGATATTAGAAAGAACAAGAGGGTCTTGGAGAGCTGACTATTAAAGATCTCATGAGAATAACAGAGTTTTCAACACTTAAGAAACTCCAGAAAAATGAGAGGATAGACTTCGAAAAGAAGATCAGGAATTACAATAAAGGGTTAAGAAAAAAAAATAATAAAAAGAAGAGGGAGGTAGAAATTTTCATCAAAAACAGAATGAGTGGGAGAGGATTCTTCCCACATAGATAAAGACTCTCTCCAGCTGCTGAAATTTTTTCCTCTGCTCCTCCCTTGCAGGAGAAGTTGATAAGAAATTTTCTCCTCCTCCTTGAATTAGAAGATGAGAAATTAACCCCTGAGGAGTTAGAACAGACTGACTGAGAGGCAGTTCAGTATGATGTTAACAGACATCCTGTAATAATTCTCACTCAGGAAAAGACATCCATCCCTATTTCACTGGAGCTATCACAATTGCAGATAATCCCCTTGCTACAACTAGTACTGGAATAGCTATTTAAAATGTTATTGCTCATTGTTTGAAAGATCATGGAAGGGTCCCAACCATGTGTTGATATGGAGTCGAGGAGATGTTTGTGTTTTTTTCACAGGACAATGATGGAGCTCACTGGCTTCCAGAAAGCTTGATGCAGTTTATGGACACCCAGAAAGACCAGGAGGATATTGTGCCTATGAATCTGCCTAAAGATGGTGACACTGGCTGAAGCAGAAATCTAATAAACAGGAATATTTCCAGAGGGAATCACATGGTTTGTATGATGGCTCCTCGACCAGAAAACAACTCTGTTAATGCCACACAACCCCAGTATTTCCCCCCTTGTGCCAAAGAAAATTGCCTGGACAATCAAACCTTATTCTGGAAAGAAAGATATAGGTATAAAGATGTATTTGTGGTAGAAAATGTTAAAAAGAAAGAGAACATTTTAATGTTGAAGGGATTTTGTATGATAAAATTTTGGTCCTAAAGTAAGGCTGGGTTATTTCTGGAATAAAAAAAAAAAGTGAAAGGGAACAAATAATCAAGGAATAAAGCATGTTGCAAAATGTTTGAGTTATGTTGGAGAAGGTCTGAGAGGGAATTGTAAAGAATTAGAAAGATTTCATGAAAAGATGTATATATAACAGATCATATCTGAGGTGGCTATAAAACAATGGTCCACACTATTCAGTGCTGAAACACAGTCTAAATAGATCCAAGGAGCTCTTACTCTCATCCCAATCCAACACAGTAACAGATGAGAGCACCAAATAAACAACTAATCCAGAAATTTATGACTCCATTCATGACACAGATCAAAGCACTGGCATTAATTTAATTTTCTCTAGTAAATAGTTATCAGGATATTTAAATAATGGGTATGTTTGAAACTTAAAATTTAAAAACCACAGACAGTACAAAGAGCTGGTTTTGTGGATAATGTAACAAAAATAACTCCATAACCTTACACACTCAAGAAACTATTGGTGAAAAAAATCCAACATAAATTGGATACTTTTTATGATACTGTCGTACTTCTGGGAAACCAGGTTGATGGGTTACATGTGTGTTCTTCTGTCCAAAGTCATGTGTTGTATCAATGGATTTGTGTCACCCCTAAAATCTATAATAAAAGCCAAAACAATTGGGAAAAGGTAAAAAACAAATAAACAAACAAAAACAAAAACAAAAACAAAAAACAAACAAACCATTTACAAGGTGTTTGGTGTGGGGTCAATGAAACAATAGACATTCTTACACTCCTTCAAGAGAACTTAGAGATAGAGAAGGTACGTTTCTCTCTAATACAACACAGAAGGCAAATAAGTTGCTGCAACAATTGTATGGTCTCCTAGCACTTTGGACCTCTTGACAGTAGTGATTAATGCCTGCCATTATGGCAGTGAGTATTTGTCTTGTGTTGCTGTTTTGTATCCCATGCCTTGTGTGAATACTCAGGTGCTCCTTCCTTGAAGTTTGCTCCAAAATCCATTGGTTAAAACTTCAAGCCAAGGCATGAGAAGCAGAGACTGGTTGTCAATGATGGATAAGATCCTTGAGATGTTTCTCACCCTACGACAGGGGGTGAATACAAATCTACATTAACTGATGACAGCTAAGAGAAAATGTCACCAAGGACAACCTAAGACAGGCACAGCCTACTGCCCATCGGAAGTGGTGGATCATTTAATAAACAAAAAGGGGGCTATGTGGTGAGCTAAAGAGGAGACACGAGGAATATGCAGGATGTGACCACCAGAATAAGACCAAGGTCTTTATCTGGACATGGCCTTGGGTGGCTGGATTGTTATGAGCAGAATGTCTTGGGATTGTTTTGAACTGAATGTTCCAAAGTATTGTTATAACAACTTAATGTTAAGTTCTCAGTAAGGACATAAAGTCTTACATCACAGAAATCTCTGGAGTGTGTATAAACACTAACAATTAATAAAAACATAAAAAAATTTAAAAATCACCTTAATCTTATTTAACTTAGACAAAGTTATGCCCAATTTACTAATAATGATAGTAATAGTCTTTAAATTTCTAACCTTGCCCTGAGCCCTGTGCGGCGCTGCGCGGCAACAGCGCCTGCGTGGGATGGCAGCGGCACCTGCGCGGGCTTCCCCCGGGCCCTGCGAGGTTCAGCGCAGCAGTGCCTGCTCGGCCCCACCCACGGGCCATGCGCAGCGCAGCCTCGGCGGTGGCACGTGGCCCCTGGGCCCTGCGCGGCACAGCGACGGCACCTGCGTGGGGCCCCACCAGCCTTGCGTGGTATGGTGTGGCGTGGCGTTGGGGTGGCGGCAGCGGCTGC
>NW_006204675.1:372220-372589 GCF_000334495.1 Tupaia belangeri chinensis | reverse complement strand
GCGTGCCCCCCAAGCCTGAGTGTGGCCGCCAGGCCAGTGTGTGGCCTCTGGGCCTGAGGCTGCATGTGGCCACCAGGCCTGCGCCTGTGCGTGGCCCCTGGGTTTGTGCGTGGCTGCCAGGCATGCACCTGCACTTGGCCACTGGCCGCAGACAGCAAACTGAAGTCAAAAACAAGTATTAAGAACTTGTAACTACAAGCAACAGAAAGAAACGTTAGCTGTCTTAAACCAATTGAGAAATATATTGTATAGGAGGATTTTCTCTACCTATGGACAGTGAGAAGATGATGGTTACCATCCCTGCATTACCTCAGGGAAAAACAAGAACTACTCTGCCATTCTTAAGGAAGCCTGATACCCGAGGACAAC
>NW_006204675.1:365152-371537 GCF_000334495.1 Tupaia belangeri chinensis | reverse complement strand
GCAGAGGGTGGGGGATGGGGAATCAAGGATGGCAAAACAAAAGGCAAGGTATGCAGGACATAAGAATTGGAAAATTATTTGCTGAGAACATGTATGTTGATGTGCTTGATTGAGCCAATGCACAGTGTATTTTGGATGGAAAATTCATTTGTGTGTTGTGATGGTTTATAGTGAATTAATGTAGAAAATGAATAAATTAAAAAAAATTAATAAAAATAATTTCTAACCTCATGCTTCTCTGCTTCTATAACTTGCTTGACAATACTAATGAGAATGATTCCTAATTATATACAACTTGAGGGGACAATGTTAGGCCGAATTGACATAACCACCACCATGTTAGACCCTCAAGGACAGAACCGGAAGAGTCTGAGACCACATAAATAAAGTGCGGGTAGGCCCTGACAACACCAGAACCAGGTCAACCTGACCTCAACTGAAAGTCCTAATCTAAACCTAAACATATAGTGACAACTGGCTTTCACACAACCCCTTTCTTCAAATGGAAAATGACTGGCTCTACTTCCAGCATTGTGATTCTGAGCTAAAAAAGATCCCTTTATCATAGGCTCAGGGTCCTTGTTGAAAGTGAACTGCATCAGGCAGAAACTCAGACTCCAGCTAGCTGAAAAAATAAAAGTCTTTTAAATGTTTTGTAGAATTCAAAATGAAGCCAACAGGACCTAAAAAATCTGCACAAGAAAAAAGGTGCAGCTAAGAGCCAGAGAAAAACGGGGCCTTTTTTTTTTTTAATTTAAAAAAAAAAAGGTAAAAAGAAAAAATTACAAAAAAAAGGGAAGACGCAGGAAGAGACAGGAACTGAGACACAGAGAGAGAAGGCTGGGGGTGCAGAGGGGGCTCCCTACCGATAGCTCGCTTGTTGGAGGCTGAATTATTAGTAGAAAATATTCATTCCCATAAATAACTACTTCATTGTAGGCATGTTGAACCTAGTCCTAAAGACCTGTGGCTTCTTCTGCTTCGATGGGAGGAGCAGCATGAAAATTAACAAGAAAAATGGTAGAGCTAAGAGCCAGAGAAAAACAGGGCCTTTAAAAAAAAATGGTAAAAAGAAAAAAATAGAAAAATAAAAGGGAAGACAGAAGCAGGGAGAGACAGGAACTGAGAGACAGAGAGAGAAAGCTGGGGGTGCAGAAGAGAGCTCTCTACCACTAGCTCATTTGCTGGATGCTGAATTATTAGTACAAAATCTTCATTCCATTAAAAATCTAATTCACTGTGGCCATGTGGAAACTTGTCTAGAAGGCCCGTGGCTTTTTCTGCTGCTAGCTCGTTTCTTGGAGGCTGAATTATTAGTAGAAAATCTTCATTGCCTTAAAAATCTAGTTCATTGAAGCCATGTGGAACCTTGTCCTGAAGACCCATGGCTTCTTCTGCCTGGATGGGAGGAGCAGAGCAAAAATAGACAAGAAAAAATGTGGAGCTAAGAGCCAGAGAAAAACTGTGCCTTTTTTTTGAAAAAAAAAAAAAAAAGGGGGGGTAAAAAGGAAAAATTACCAAAAAAAAAAATAGGGAAGATTAAAGCAAGGAGAGACAGGAATTGAGAGACAGAGAGAGAAGGCAGGGGGTGCAGAGGGGTCCTCCCTCCCACTATCTCATTTGCTGGAGGCTGAATTATTAGTAGAAAATCTTCATTGCCTTAAAAATCTAGTTCACAGTAGCCATGTGGAACATTGTCCTGAAGGCCCGGGGTTTCTTCTGCCGCTACATCAATTGTTGGAAGCTGAATTATTACTAGAAAATCTTTAAACCCCTAAAAATCTAGTTCACTATAGCCATGTGGAAACTTGTCCTGAAGGTGCAGGCTCCTTCAGCCTGGATCGGAGGAGCAGAGCAAAAATTAATAAGAAAAAATGTGGAGCTAATACCCAAAGAAAAACTGGACCATTTTTTTTTAATGGGTTAACAGGAATAATTACCAAAAAAAAAAAAATAGGGAAGATTAAAGCAAGGAGAGACAGGAATTGAGAGACAGAGAGAGAAGGCAGGGGGTGCAGAGGGGTCCTCCCTCCCACTATCTCATTTGCTGGAGGCTGAATTATTAGTAGAAAATCTTCAGTCCCTTAAAAATCTAGTTCACAGTAGCCATGTGGAACATTGTCCTGAAGGCCCGGGGTTTCTTCTGCCGCTACATCAATTGTTGGAAGCTGAATTATTACTAGAAAATCTTTAAACCCCTAAAAATCTAGTTCACTGTAGCCATGTGGATCCTTGTATAGAAGGCCTGAGGCTTCTACTGCCGTTAGCTCGTTTGTTGGAGGCTGAATTATTAGTAGAAGATTTTCATTCCCTTCAAAATCTAGTTCACAGTAGCCATGTTGATTCTTGTCCAGAAGGACTAACGCTCGCACCTTCTTCTGCCGCTAGCTCGTTTGTGGGAGGCTGAATTATTAGTAGAAAATCGTCATTCCCTTAAAAATCTAGTTCACTGTAGCCATGTGGAACCTTGTCCTAAAGGCCCATGACTTCTGTGTGGATGGAATCAGCAGAGAGAAAATTAACAAGAAAAGAGGTGGAGGTAAGAGCCAGAGAAAAATGGGGCCTTTAAAAAAAAATGGGTAAAAAGGAAAAATTACCACACACACAAAAAAAGGGAAGACAGAAGCAGGGAGAGACAGGAACTGAGAGAAAGAGAGAGAAGGCTGGGGGTACAGAGGTGGACTCCCTCCCACTAACTCGTTTGTTTAAGGCTGAATTATTAGTAGAAAATCTTCATTCCCTTAAATATCTAGGTCACTGTAGCCATGTGGAACCTTGAACTGAAAGTCCGTGGCTTCTTCTGCCTGGATGAGAGGAGCACCAAGAAAATTCACAAGAAAAATGGTGGAGCTAAGAGCCAGAAAAATCTGGACCATCTTTTTAAAAATAATAGTAAAAAGAAAAAATTACCAAAAAACAATAAAAAGAAGCAGGGAGAGACAGGAACTGAGAGACCGAGAGAGAAGCCTGGGGGTGCAGAGGGGGACCCCATATCGCAAGCTCATTTGTTGGAGCCTGAATTATTATTAGAAAATCTTCATTCCCTTAAAAATCTAGGTCACTGTAGCCATGTGGAACCTTAACTGGAAGGCTCGTGGTTTCTTCAGCCACTAGCTCGTTAGTTGGATGATGAATTATTAGTGGAAAATCTTCATTACCTAAAAAATCTAGTTCACTCTATCCATGTGGATCCTTGTCCTGTAGGCCCATGGCTTCTGTCTGGATGGGAGGAGCAGAGCAAAATTAACAAGAAAGAGGTAGAGCTAAGGACTAGAGAAAAACTGTGCCTTTTTTATTTTAAAAAAATGGTTAAAAAGGATAAATTACCAAAAAAAAAAATGGAAGACAGAAGCAGGTATAGACAGGAACCAAGAGACAGAGAGAGAAGGCTGTGGGTGCACGGGGGTAGAGACTCCCTACCTCTAGCTCATTTGTTGGAGGCTGAATTATTACTAGAAAGTCTTAATTCTTTAAAAATCTAGTACACTGTAGCCATGTGAAAACTTGTCCTGAAGGTTCGTGGCTTCTTCTGCCTGGCTACTGTATCCATGTAGAACCTTGTCCAGGATGCTAGTGGCTTCTTTGGCCACTAGCTTATTTGTTGGAGGTTGAATTATTAGTAGGAAAACCTCATTCCTTTAAAAATCTAGTTCACTGTAGCCATGTGAAAACGTGTCCTGAAGGCCCATGGCTTCTTCTGCCTGGATGGAAGGAGAAGAGCTAAAATTAACAAGAAAAAAGTTGGAGCTAAGAACCAGAGAAAAACTGGGCCCTTTTTTTTTTTTAAGTTTTAAGAAAAAAAAAAGGGTAAAAAGTAAAAATCGAAGTAATCGAAGACAGAATCAGGTCCAGACAGGAAAGGAGAGACTGAGAGAGAAGGCTGGGTTTGAGAATGGTGGCTCCCTATCGCTAGCTCATTTGTTGGATGCTGAATTATTAGTAGAAAATCTTCATTCCCTTAAAAATCTAGTTCACTGAAGCCATGTGGAAACTTGTCTGGAAGGCCCGTAGCTTCTTCTGCTGCTAGCTCATTTGTTGGAGGTTGAATTATTAGTAAAAAATCATCATTGATTTAAAAATCTAGTTCACTGTAGCCAAGTGAAACCTTTTCTTGAAGGCCCGTGGCTTCTTCAGCCTGGATGGGAGGAGCAGAGTGAAAATAGACAAGAAAAAACGATTGTGCTAAGACCCAGAGAAATACTGGGGGTTTTTTTTTTTTTTTTTTTTTTTTTTTTTTTAAGAAAAAGGGTAAAAAGGAAAAATTACCAAAAAAAAAAATTAGAGGGAAGAGTGAAGCAGGGAGGGACAGGAACCAAGAGACAGAGAGAGAAGTCTTGTAGTGCAGAGGGTGGCTCTGTACGGCTAGCTCGTTTGTTGGAGGAAGAATTATTAGTAGAAAAATCTTCATTCCCTTAAAAATCTATTTCACTGTAGCCATGTGGAACCTGGTCCTGAAGGCCTGTGACTTTCTCTGCGTGGATGGGATGATCAGAGCGAAAATTAACAAAAATAAGGTGGAGCTAAGAGCCAGAGAAAAACTGGGCAAATTTTTAAAAAAATAATGGGTAGAAAGAAAAAATTACCAGAAAAAAAAAAGGAAGACAGAAGCAAGGAGAGACAAGAACCAAGAGACAGAGTGGGAAGGCTAGGGGTGCAGAGGGGCATTCCCTCCAGATATCTCGCTTGTTGGAGGCAGATTTATTAGTAGAAAATCTTCATTCCCTTAAATATGTAGATCACTGTAGCCATGTGGAAACTTAACTGGAAGGCTCATGGTTTCTTCAGCCACTAGCTCATTAGTGGGATGATGAATTATTAGTAGAAAATCTTCATTCCCTTAAAAATCTAGTTCACTGTATCCATGTGGATCCTTGTCCTGTAGGCCCGTGGCTTCGTCTGTCTGGATGGGGGGAGCAGAGTGAAAATTATCAAGAAAAAGGTAGAGCTAAGAGTCAGGGAAAACTGGGTCTTTTTTTATAAAAAAAAATGGTTAAAAAGGATAAATTACCAAAAAAAAGAAATGGAAGACAGAAGCAGGTATAGACAGGAACCAAGAGACAGAGAGAGAAGGCTGTGGGTGCACAGGAGGAGAGACTCCCTACCTCTAGCTCATTTGTTGGAGGCTGAATTATTACTAGAAAGTCTTAATTCTTTAAAAATCTAGTACACTGTAGCCATGTGAAAACTTGTCCTGAAGGTTGTGGAACCTTGTAATGAAGGCCCGTGACTTCTTCTGCCTGCATGGGATGAGCAGAGAAAAAATTAACAAGAAAAAAAGTGGAACTAAGAGCCAGAGAAAACCTGGGCCTTTTTTATTTTGAAAAAAAAGGGTAAAAAGAAAAAATTACCAAAAAAGAAAGGGAAGACAAAAGCAGGGAGAGACTAGAACTGCGAGACAGAGAGAGAAGGCAGGGGGATGCTGAGAGGGCTCCCTACCACCAGCTCGATTGTTGACGTCTGAATTATTAGTAGAAAATCTTCATTCCCTTAAAAATCTAGTTCACTGAAGCCATGTGGAACCTTGTCTGGAAGGCCCGTAGCTTCTCCTGCTGCTAGCTCATTTGTTGGAGGCTGAACTATTAGTAGAAAATCATCATTGACTTAAAAATCTAGTTCACTGTAACCATGTGGAAAATTGTCCTGAAGGACCGTGGCTTCTTCTGCCTGCTTGGGAGGAGCAGAGCAAAAATTAACAAGAAAGAAGGTGGAGCTAAGAGCCAGAGAAAAATTGGGCATTTAAAAAAAATGTGGGTAAAAAAAAAAAAAAAAAAAAAAAAAAAAAAGGCAAGACAGAAGCAGGGAGAGACAGGAACAGAGAGACAGAGAGAGAGAGAAGGCTCGGGGTACAGAGGGGGAATCCCTCTCACTATCTACTTTGTTGGAGCGAAATTGAAGAAGAAAAAATGTGGAACTAAGAGCCAGTGAAAATTAGGGTCTTTTTTTTTTTTTTAAATAAAAGGGTTAAAAGGAAATTTACCAAATGAAAAAGGCAAGACAAAAGCAGGGAGAGACAGGAACCAAGAGAAAGAGAGAGAAGGCTGAGGGTGCAGAGGGGGCAGCCCTCCCGCTAGCTCATTTGTTGGAGGCCAAATTATTAGTAGAAAACCTTCATACCCTTAAAAATCTAGTTCACTGTAGCCATATGGATTCTTGTCTACAAGGCCCGTGGCTTCCTCTGCCACTAGCTCGTTAGTTGGAGGCTGAATAATTAGTAGAAAATCTTCATTCCCTTAAAAATCTATTTCACTGTAGCCATGTGGAACCTTGTCCTAAAGGCCCGTGACTTTTTCTGCCGCTAGCTCATTTGCTGGAGGCTGAATTGCTAGTAGAAAACTTTTTTCCATTAAAAATCTAGTACACTGTAGCAATGTGAAATATTGTCCTA
>NW_006204675.1:361406-365131 GCF_000334495.1 Tupaia belangeri chinensis | reverse complement strand
TTTGTTGGAGGCGGTATTATTAGGAGAAAATCATCATTCCCTTAAAAATCTAGTTCACTATGGCCATGTGGATCCTTGTATAGAAGGCTGTGACTTCTTCTGTCGCTAGTTCGTTTGTTGGAGGCTGAATTATTAGTAGAAAATCGTCATTCCCTTAAAAATCTAGTTCACTGTAGCCATGTGGAACCTTGTAATGAAGGCCCGTGACTTCTTCTGCCTGCATGGGATGAGCAGAGAAAAAATTAACAAGAAAAAAAGTGGAACTAAGAGCCAGAGAAAACCTGGGCCTTTTTTATTTTGAAAAAAAAGGGTAAAAAGAAAAAATTACCAAAAAAGAAAGGGAAGACAAAAGCAGGGAGAGACTAGAACTGCGAGACAGAGAGAGAAGGCAGGGGGATGCTGAGAGGGCTCCCTACCACCAGCTCGATTGTTGACGTCTGAATTATTAGTAGAAAATCTTCATTCCCTTAAAAATCTAGTTCACTGTAGCCATGTGGAAACATGTCCAGAAGGGCCATGGCTTCTTCTGCCCTGATGGGAGGAGCACAGTAAAGATTAACAAAAACAAAATGTGGAGCTAAGAGACAGAGAAAAACTGGGCCTTTTTTTTTTTTTCTCCAAAAAAAGGGTAAAAAGGAAGTATAACCAAAAAAAAGGGGGGAAGAGTGAAGCAGGGAGAGACAGAAACCAAGGACAGAGAGAGAAGGCTAGGGGTGCAGAGGGAGGCTCCCTACCGCTAACTCATTAGTTGGAGGCTGAATTATTAGTAGAAAATATTCATTCCCTTACAAATCTAGTTCACTATAGTCATGTGGATCCTTGGATACAAAGCCTTTCTTCTGCCGCTAGCTCGTTTGTTGGAGGCTGAATTATTAGTAGAACATCTTCATTCCCTTAAAAATCTAGTTCACAGTAGCCATGTGGAAACTTGTTCTGAAGGCCCATGCCTTCTTCTGTGTGGATGGGATGAGCCGGGAGAAAATTAAGAAGAAAAAAGGTGGAGGTAAGAGCCAGAGAAAAATGGGGCCTTTTAAAAAAGGGTATAAAGGAAAATTACCAAGAAAAAAAAAGGGAAGCCAAAACGGAGAGACAGGAACCGAGATACAGAGAGACAAGTTTGGGCATGCTGAGGGGTGCTTCCTACTAACTCATTTGTTGGAGGCTGAATTATTAGTAGAAAATCTCCAATCCCTTAAAAATCTAATTTACTGTAGTCATGTGGAACCTTGTAATGAAGGCCGGAGACTTCTTCTGCCTACATTGGAGGAGCAGAGAAAAAATGAACAAGAAAAAAGGTGGAGCTAAGAGCCAGAGAAACTAGGCCATTTTTTTTTTTTAAAAAAAGGGTAAAAAGGAAAAATTACCAAAAAACGAAGGGAAGACAAAAGCAGTGAGAAACAAGAACTGAGAGACAGAGAGAGAAGGCAGGGGGTGCAGAGGGGTGCTCCCTACCGCTAGCTCATTTGTTGGAGTCTGAATTATTAGTAGAAAATCTTCATTCCCTTAAAAATCTAGTTCACTGTAGCCATGTGGAACCTTGTAATGAAGGCCCGTGACTTCTTCTGCCTGCATGGGATGAGCAGAGAAAAAATTAACAAGAAAAAAAGTGGAACTAAGAGCCAGAGAAAACCTGGGCCTTTTTTATTTTGAAAAAAAAGGGTAAAAAGAAAAAATTACAACCAAAAAAAAGGCGGGGGGGAGAGTGAAGCAGGGAGACACAGGAACCGAGAGACAGGGAGAGAAGGCTGGGAGTGCAGAGGGGGGCTCCCTACTTCTAACTCGTTTGTTGGAGGCTGAATTATTAGTAGAAAATCTTCATTCCCTTAAAAATCTAGTTCACTATAGCCATGTGGATCCTTGTAGAGAAGGCCATGGCTTCTTCTGCCAAAAGGAAAGACAAAAGCAGGGAGAGACAGGAAACAAGAGAAAGAGAGAGAAGGTGGAGGGTGCAGAGGAGGCTCTCTAGCTCTAGCTTGTTTGTTGGAGGCTGAATTATTAGTAGAAAACCTTCATTCTCTTAAAAATCTATATCACTGTAACCATGTGGATTTTTATCCAGAAGGCGTGTGGATTCTTCTTCCACTATCTTGGTTGTTGGAGGCTGAATTATTAGTAGAAAATCTTCATTCCCTTAAAATCTATTTCACTGTAGCCATGTGGAACCTTGTCCTAAAGTCCCGTGGCTTTTTCTGAAGCTAGCTCGTTTGTTGGAGGCTGAATTATTAGTAGAAAAATTCATTCTATTAAAAACCTAGTATACTGTAGGTATGTGGAACCTTGTCCTAAAGGCCCATGGCTTCTTATGCCGCTAGCTTGTTTGTTTGAGGCTGATTTATTAGGAGAAAATCTTCATTCCCTTAAAAATCTAGTTCACTGTAGCCATGTGGAAACTTGTCCAGAAGGGCCATGGCTTCTTCTGCCCTGAAGGGAGGAGCAGAGTGAAAACTAACAAGAAAAAATGTGGAGCTAAGAGACAGAGAAAAACTGGGCCTTTTTTTCTCCAAAAAAAAAGGGTAAAAAGGAAATATAACCAAAAAAAAAGGGGGGTGCTTTTTGGGTGAGCTTATTTTCATAGTTTTGTCCTCAGGGATACAGAGTTTTGTAGCAGAGGGGGGCCCCTACCACTAACTCATTTGTTGGAGGCTGAATTATTAGTAGAAAATCTTCATTTCCTTACAAATCTAGTTCACTATAGTCATGTGGATCCTTGTATACAAGGCAGTGGCTTCTTCTGCCACTAACTCCTTTGTTGGAGACTGAATTATTAGTACAAAATCTCCATTCACTTAAAAATCTAGTTCACTGTAGCCATGTGGAACCTTGTTCAGAAGGCCCATGACTTCTTCTGTATGGATGGGATGAGCAGGGAGAAAATTAAGAAGAAAAAAAGGTGGAGTTAAGAGCCAGAGAAAAATGGGGCCTTTAAAAAAAATGGGTAAAAAGGAAAAATTACCACAAAAAAAAAGGGAAGACAGAGGCAGGGAGAGAGAGGAACCGAGAGACAGAGAGAGAAGGCTGGGGGTACAAAGGGGGGCCCCCTCCCGATATCTCTTTTGTTGGAGGCTGAATTATTAGTAGAAAATCTTCAATCCCTTAAAAATCTATTTCATAGTAGCCATGTGGAACCTAGTCCTGAAGGCCCGTGGCTTCTTTTGCCGCTAGCTTGTTTGTTAGAAGAAAAACTATTAGTAGAAATTCTTCATTCCCTTAAAAATCTAGTTCACTCTAGCCATGTGGAACCTTGTCCTGAAGGTCCATCGATTCTTCTGCCTGGATGGGAGGAACAGAGCAAAAATTAACAAGAAAATAGGTGGAGGTAAGAGCCAGAGAAATACTGGACCTTTTTTTGAAAATAAACAAAGGGTATAAAGGAAAATTACCTAGAAAAAGAAGGGAAGCCAAAACAGGGAGAGACAGGAACCGAGAGACAGAGAGACAAGGTTGGGCGTGCAGAGGGGTGCTCCCTACTGCTAGCTCATTTGTTGGAGGCTGAATTATTGGTAGAAAATCTTCATTCCCTTGAAAATCTAGTTCACTGTAGCCATGTGGAAACTTATCTAGAAGGGCCGTGGCTTCTTCTGCCCTGATGGGAGGAGCAGAGTGAAAACTAACAAGAAAAAATGTGGAGCTTAGAAACAGAGGAAAACTGGGCCTTTTTTTCCTCCAAAAAAAAAGGGTAAAAAGGAAATATAACCAAAAAAAGGGGGGGGGGGGGGGGGAAGAGG
>NW_006204675.1:359865-361132 GCF_000334495.1 Tupaia belangeri chinensis | reverse complement strand
AAATCTTCATTCTCTTAAAAATCTAGTTCACTGTAGCCATGTGGAACCTTGTCCTGAAGGCCCGTGACTTCTGTGTGAATGGATGAGCAGAGAGAAAATTAACAAGAAAATATGTGGAATTAAGAGCCAGAGAAAAACCGGGCCTTTAAAAAAAAGAAATGGGTAAACAGGAAAAATTACCACACAAAAAAAGGGAAGACAGAAGCTGGGAGAGACAGGAACCTGATAGAATAAAATGTAACTGCAAGTAACCTAACTACATGCTTTCTCGCTTCTGTATTCTCACTTCTGTACATATGCTTGCATTATTAAGAGTCAAAACCCTTCCCTGGCAGAAAGGGTTACTCATTTGTTGTTTATCTTCCTGCATTCTGGCCCATGTGAAGAAACCAGATAAGCCAAATATATGACCCATATAAAAAGAACTAGATATCATGGAATGCCTCTGAATAGCTCTTCAAAGAACAGGACGGGCTAGACACCGACCACCCTGAAGATCTAATCCTGGCCTTGTACAACAGCTGCAACATCACCACCTACAGAAACAGGAAGATGGACAATAAAGAAAACATGATGGTTGGGACCCTCATTCCCTTGACCCGCAGCCCCTATCCCACATAAATCATTCCCTATCCCTTTCTCCTTCCTCCCTGCATTTGCCTATATAACCAAATAGCCCCTCCGCTCGGGGCTCTGCTCCCCGCTGGGTCTGTTATGACTAGGAGCGGAGTCCTAGCACACTAGGTGTAGGGTCCACCGACCTATAAGTTGGGGGTCTTACATCTTGGGGGCTCATCCGGGATCTCGCGACCACCCCTCACCCTCAACGTGGCCTTGGAGGTAAGCACCAGTTTGTCTTGTTCTTCCACCATCTGTATCTTCTGAATTTTTGTATGAGTTGGTACCAAGTCTGGCAGTCGTTTGGGCTGTTGTGAAATACCCGAACTGCAGTCGGCAGACATGCCTGGGAGACTGCAGACTGCAGCCCTGGTGGATGCTCCAAGGGCAAGGGAGGATCAGGGATGCCTGATCGTCTCCTACAGAAAGGGCGACAGTCAAGTGTTGATACGCTCTCCTGGCCATCGAGGCCAACGCCCACCTGACTCTGGAGGTTGTGGAAAACTGTGGTCGGTAAGTTACTTTCGGTTTCTCTCGCTCTGTTTTTCATACTTTTGTCTGTGTTTTTGACTTATCCATTGACGATGGGACAGACTATCATAACCCCCTTGAACTTGACGCTTGCACATTGGACCAAAGTTAGGGAAAG
>NW_006204675.1:355590-359831 GCF_000334495.1 Tupaia belangeri chinensis | reverse complement strand
CATGGCAGACGTTCTGTGCCTCTGAATGGCCTGCCTTCCAGGTTGGATGGCCCCCAGAAGGTACCTTTGACTTAAAGCTTGTTTTAGCCATTAAAGATGTTGTTTTCCAGAAAGGGCCTGGAAGCCATCCAGATCAACAGCCGTATATCATTGTCTGGAAAAATTTGATTCAGAATCCCCCTTCTTGGGTGCGTCCCTGGATCTCCCGGTCATGCCCCGGTTCCTCCATCAGCACCACCCCTGCTGCTCCTCCTCAAATCCTGGTAACCCATTCTTTCAAAGCCGAATCCCCAAAGGCTGTAAAGCGAATTTACCCAGAAGCTCAAGATCTCAGTCTTTTCGACTTCCCAGGTTCCCCCCCACCATATCCTCCCCTACCTCCTGAGAGAGAACCTAGGGGTCTCAGTGCCCACCTCAACCCTGACCCAGCCCCCTCAGCACCTTCAGGTGTCCCTGATGTCCCTCTGGGGCCGGCCCAGGGTACCCCGAGCCATTGCCGACTGGCTCACCCATCCCCTGACACCACAGTCGCTCTACCCTTACGAGCGTATGGGCCACCGCCCGTCACCGAGGAGGGGCTCCCCACCCTTCAACCACTCCAGTATTGGCCTTTTTCCTCCTCTGACCTCTATAATTGGAAAACTAACCACCCTCCTTTTTCTGAGGATCCCCAATGCCTCACTGGCCTGGTGGAATCCTTAATGTTCTCTCATCAGCCAACCTGGGATGATTGCCAACAGCTATTGCAAACTCTCTTTACTATGGAAGAGAGGGAGAGAATCCTGCTGGAAGCCAGAAAAAAATATCCCCGGACCCGACGGACAGCCCACTCTGCTCCCAAATCTTATAGAGGCTGCATTCCCACTTGTTCGCCCGGAATAGGCATGAGGGTGGGGAGCAACTGACAGTCTACCGCCAGGCTCTAGTGGCTGGCCTCCGTGGGGCTGCAAGGAGACCCACCAATTTGGCTAAGGTAAGGGAAATTATGCAGTGACCCACTGAACCTCCCTCAGTTTTTCTGGAGCGACTAATGTTGGCTTTCTGGTAGTTCACCCCATTTGATCCTGCCTCTGAGGGACAAAGGGCTTCGGTGGCTATGGCCTTTATTGCCCAGTTGGCATCTGACATTAAACGTAAACTGCAGAGGCTTGAAGGATTGCAGGATCTCTCCTTGCAGGATCTAATCAAAGAGGCAGAGAAGGTTTATCATAAGAGAGAGACTGAAGAGGAAAAGGAGCAGAGGAAGGAGAAGGAAAGGGAAGAAAGGGAAAGTAAAAGAGAAAGGAGACAAGAAAGGAATTTAGCTCGGATCTTGGCCACTGTAGTCAGAGACAGGGAACCTAGGCACAACCCAGCAAAGGGGTGCAAGCCTGCACACCCTTCTTTAGAGAAGGATCAATGCGCCTACTGTAAGGAAAAAGGTCATTGGGCTAAAGACTGCCCAAAAAGAAAGAAAAAATTACAAGCTCAACAAAACCGGAACACACCTGCTAAAGTACTTGCACTGCATGAGAACTCAGACTAGGGGAGACGGGGCTCGGAACCCCTCCCCGAGCCTAGGGTAACTCTCAAGGTGGAGGGGAAGCCAATTGACTTTCTGGTTGACATGGGAGACCAGCATTCAGTGTTGCTTGCACCATCAGGGACACTGTCTAAAAAGAAATCCTGGGTCATAGGGGCCACAGGACATCAACAATATTCCTGGACTACTAATAGGATGGTAAATTTAGGAAAAAGACAAGTAACCCATTCGTTCTTAGTAATCCCTGAATGCCCTGCACCATTATTGGGATGGGATTTACTCACTAAAATGGGGGCCCACATTAGATTTACTCCAAGAGGCCCAAAAGTCTCTCATGACACTCAGACTTTTATCTTGACTATGCATTTAGAAGACGAACACCGGCTACTTAAAGGACCACCTAACATCACAGATCCGCTCCAGGATTGGTTACAAAAATACCCGGGAGCATGGGCCAAAACAGCTGGGGTAGGCTTGGCTGTTAACTGACCTCCGATTATAATAGAACTCAAAACTACCATGTCTCCGGAGGCGGTCCGCCAATATCCCATGACCCGAGAAGCCCAGGAAGGCATTCGACCCCACATCCAGCGCCTATTAGCCCTGGGCATCCTAAAGACGTGCCAATCCCCCTGGAACACCTCCCTGTTACCTGTCAAAAAACCAGGCACCATTGACTATCACCCTGTACTATGGGAGGTCAACAAACGGGTACTGGACATTCATCCCAAGGTACCCAATCTTATAACTTGCTGAGCTCTCTCCCTCCAGAACGGGACTGGTATACTGTGCTTGATTTGAAAGGTGCATTTTTCTGCCTCCAGTTGCACCCCTCCAGTCAGGAACTGTTTGCTTTTGAGTAGAGAGACCCCAATACTGGTGTCATGGGGCAGCTAACCTGGACCCAGCTGCCTCAGGGCTTCTGACACTCGCTGACCATATTTGATGAAGCTCTCCACCAGGACCTAGCCCATTTTCAAGCCAGCCATCCCAAGGTAACTCTCCTTCAATACATGGATGACCTGTTACTTGCAGGAAAAACCAAGGACATCTGTCAGCAGGGGACAGAGCTCCTCTTGGAAGAGCTGGCCTGACTGGGGTATCGGGCCTCTGCTAAAAAAGCCCAGCTTTGCAAAAAGGAGGTAACTTACCTAGGCTAAGTCCTAAAGGATGGTAAAAGATGGCTCACGGATGCTAGAAAGCAGACCATCACACAGATTCCTGCTCCTCACACTCCCCAACAGGTACGAGAATTTTTATGGACTGCGGGATTCTGCCGCTTGTGGATCCCCGGATTTGCCACCCTGGCAGCCCCCCTTTACCTGTTAACGAAGGAAAAGTCTCCCTTCATATGGGGTACTGACCAACAACGAGCCTTCAATGATATTAAACAAGCCCTGTTGTCCACACCTGCTTTGGCTTTACCTGACGTGACAAAGCCCTTTACTCTATATGTGGACGAACAAAAAGGCATAGCCCAAGGAGTGTTAACACAATCTTTAGGGCCCTGGAAAAGACCAGTAGCTTACCTC
Organism: Tupaia belangeri chinensis; assembly: GCF_000334495.1. Lineage (NCBI taxonomy): Eukaryota > Metazoa > Chordata > Mammalia > Scandentia > Tupaiidae > Tupaia > Tupaia belangeri. Next base: position 356,777 of record NW_006204675.1, on the reverse strand, counting down.
TCAAAAAAATTAGATCCAGTGGCTGTGGGATGGCCAGCCTGTCTGAGGTCCATAGCGGCCGTGGTGACATTGGTGAAGGATTCAGATAAATTAACTATAGGACAGAAACTGTTGGTCATCGCTCCTCATGCATTAGAGAGCATAATCCGACAGCCCCCTGACCGCTGGTTATCTAATGCTCGCATGACCCACTACCAGAGCCTTCTATTAGACCAGGACAGAGTTCACTTCAGTTCCCCGGTTGCCCTCAACCCTGCCACCCTGCTGCCTGATGCGTCGGCTCTGGGGACAGTTCTTCATACTTGCCAAGAAGTATTGGCAGAAGAAACTGGGATTCGACATGACCTGCAGGATCAGCCAATGCCTAACACTCAGCTAACCTGGTTCACTGATGGAAGTAGTTATCTCCTGGCAGGTAAGCGGGTGGCAGGAGCTGTGGTGGTGGATGAAGAGTGGACTATCTGGGTGAGTAGCTTGCCCGAGGGGACCTCAGCTCAAAAAGCTGAGCTCATAGCTCTAACCCAGGCCCTACGACTGGCTGAAAATAAAACTGTAAATGTCTATACAGACAGTCGGTATGCTTTTGCCACCGCGCACATACATGGGGCTATCTACAGACAACGAGGCTTATTGACCTCGGCTGGCAAGGACATTAAACATAAAGAACAAATCCTCAATCTGCTGGAGGCCATACACCTCCCCCCAGCAGGTGGCGATCATACATTGCGCTGGGCATCAAAAAGGAAACAATCGGGTAGCAAAAGGAAACAGGTGGATGGATCAGGAAGCAAAACGGGTGGCACAGGGGCCCTGCATACTGGCAGTCCAACAGTTAGCAGCCTTGCCTGAAGAAAGCCCTATGGGGACTCTCATTTACACCAAACAGGACCTATCAGACATTAATAAGCTGGGTCTACATTCAGTGACCACCAACGGGGTACGAAAGAACCCTGAGGGAAAAATTATTCTCCCCCGGAAAATGGCGCTAGCATTTCTCAAACAGCTCCACCGCCTAACCCACTTAGGCTCTAAACATTTGATAACGTCTGCTTGACGGTCTTCGTATCATATCCTGGACTTACCCAAATTAGCTACGTCAATACTCAGAGCTGTAAGCCTTGTCAGCTAGCGAATGCCTGTCCCAATAAGGTGCCCCCAGGAAAACGGCTCCTCGGAGACCGCCCCGG
>NW_006204675.1:350861-355498 GCF_000334495.1 Tupaia belangeri chinensis | reverse complement strand
TTTCCCTACTAAAAAAGAGACTGCTCATGTAGTTGCCAAAATAATATTGGAAGAAATCTTTCCCCAGTTTGGGGTATCACACACTATTGGGTCTGATAATGACCCAGCCTTTGTCGCTCACGTAAGTCAGGGTTTGGCCAAGGTCCTGGGGTCCAATTGGAATTTACACTGTGCATACAGGCCCCAGAGCTCAGGGCAGGTAGAACGTATGAATAGGACACTAAAAGAGGCCATGACCAAATTGACCTTAGAAACTGGCATAAAAGACGGGACAGTCCTCCTTCCCTTCACCTTGTTCCGAGCACGAAATACCCCAGGACCCCTTAACTTAACCCCTTTTGAAATTCTGTATGGGGCTCCACCCCCACTTACTGCTCTGCACTTCCCTTCTTTCAGCTCACACTCTTCTCAATCTTTCTATGCTAGACTAAAAGCTCTTGAAGTTGTACAGGAGGAGGTCTGGAGCCAGCTGGCGGAGGCCTATAAGCCCGGCAAAACTCAGATCCCCCATCAATTCCAGGTTGGGGACTATGTGTATGTTCGCAGGCACCAGACTGCCAACTTGGAGCCGAGGTGGAAGGGACCCTTCCTGGTATTGCTGACGACCCCCACCGCGCTAAAAGTAGATGGCGTCTCCTCCTGGATACATGCTTCCCATGCCAAACCAGCGCCGGCACCGGACTCGACCTGGACAGTGGAGAGACATGACCATCCACTCAAGCTTTGTGTTCGTCGAGACCGTCCTGTTCTGCCTGATGATGCTGCCCCGGATAAGTACTGTTGATTTATACAACTCCCACGCTCCTCAGTCACTCACCTGAGAGGTCGTTTCTCACTCGGGGGTGGTAGTGTACTCAATAACCGAGATGAGACCCCTCTGGACTTGGTGGCCTACGTTACATCCTGAATACTGTGCTCTGGCAGTGTGTCCACATAGCCCTTATGGCAATATGCGGGGATTGACATACCTTCCCCAGCGGACCTTATCTATCGGCAATATAGATAACCCCTTAGGCTCTCATTCCCATGGGTGCGCAAGCCCGAATCAACACCGATTCCTATTGACTACAGCTCTCTATGCTTGCCCCAAAAATGACCGAACACTTGAGCTGGAAAAATGGTGTGGAGGCATAGAATACTTATTCTGTAAATCTTGGGGTTGTGAGACCACTGGGACTACTGCTTGGAAGCCCTCCTCTATTTGGGATTCCATCACTATCTCGTTTAATCAGTCTTCCCCATCCCTCTGCTATACACACTGGTGTAATCCATTACGGATAGAATTCACTGCCCAAGGAAAAGCCCGCCGTGATTGGATTAGGGATAAGACATGGGGACTCTTCCTGTACGTTCAGGGACATGACCCCGGAGTAACTCTCATGATCAGGTTGCGTACCCAGGCTCCTGTGGTTAGCGCCTGCCTTCAAGGACCCGAGCAGGCGCCCCCTACGGTGGCCACTCCCTCTCTCAGGCCCCATGGTGAATCCCAGTGGCCTAAAGGCTTTCAACAGCAGACACCTCTGTGGGATCCTCAGGATACAAATATTAGAATACTTAATCTAGTCAGAGGGGCTTACACAGCCCTGAATGCTTCTAACCTGAGCCTCACAGACTCCTGTTGGCTATGCCTTCCAACAAACCCACCTTACTATGAGGGTATAGCCACATTGGGTGCTTACTCTGTTTCACCTACTTCCCATGCCTGTGTCTGGAACTCCACTCTCACCCTCACAACGATATCCAGACGAGGCACCTGCCTGGGAAACGTGCCTCTGCGTAGGCAGCACCTATGTAACATCACCATCTTGGCCAGGCCTCCTGCTCACACCTATCTCGTCCCGCCTCCCGGGACCTGGTGGGCTTGTAATACTGGATTAACTCCCTGCCTCTCCTCCTCAATTTTTGACCCAAACCTAGACTATTGCATATTAGTCCGTGTCCTTCCCCGCGTTCTGTACTATGATAGTAACTCTTTTGAGACCCTATTTACTGGCACACTTCTTAGATACAAAAGAGAACCAATTTCCTTAACTCTAGCAGTTTTGTTAGGTTTAGGAGTCTCTGTGGGCATCGGGACAGGAACAGCAGCTCTAATACAGACGCCACAGTATTTTAATAGTCTTCAAACTGCAATTGATGAGGACCTCTGGGCTATAGAGGGGTCTATAACTAAATTACAGGAATCCTTAACCTCCCTTTCTGAAGTAGTCTTACAAAACAGGCAGGGCCTCGACCTTCTATTCCTAAAGGAAGGAGGACTATGTGCTGCTCTTAACGAACAATGTTGTTTTTATACTGATCACTCAGGGGTTGTAGCGGATACTATATCTAAGCTTCGGGAACGTCTTGACCACCGACGCTGCGACCGGGAGGCCCAACAAGGCTGGTTCGAAAATTGGTATAATCACTCCCCCTGGTTCACTACTCTGATATCTACGTTAATAGGCCCCTTGATAATACTCTTTCTCATCCTAACTCTAGGTCCCTGTATCCTGAACCGATTGATCACCTTTGTTCACAAATGGGTTAGTTCAGTTCAAATCCTCATGCTCCAACACCAATATTCAGCTCCCCGGGCCATCTGAGGTTTTAAGATTTAAACCTCTACCACAAATAAAAAGGGTGGAATGATAGAATAAAATGTAACTGCAAGTAACCTAACTACATGCTTTCTCGCTTCTGTATTCTCGCTTGGAATGATAGAATAAAATGTAACTGCAAGTAACCTAACTACATGCTTTCTCGCTTCTGTATTCTCGCTTGGAATGATAGAATAAAATGTAACTGCAAGTAACCTAACTACATGCTTTCTCGCTTCTGTATTCTCGCTTCTGTACATATGCTTGCGTTATTAAGAGTCAAAACTCTTCCCCGGCAGAAAAGGGTTACTCAATTGTTGTTTATCTTCCTGCATTCTGGCCCATGTGAAGAAACCAGATAAGCCAAATATATGACCCATATAAAAAGAACTAGATATCATGGAATGCCTCTGAATAGCTCTTCAAAGAACAGGACGGGCTAGACACCGACCACCCTGAAGATCTAATCCTGGCCTTGTACAACAGCTGCAACATCACCACCTACAGAAACAGGAAGATGGACAATAAAGAAAACATGATGGTTGGGACCCTCATTCCCTTGACCCGCAGCCCCTATCCCACATAAATCATTCCCTATCCCTTTCTCTTCCTCCCTGCATTTGCCTATATAACCAAAATAGCCCCTCCGCTCGGGGCTCTGCTCCCTGCTGGGTCTGTTATGACTAGGAGTGGAGTCCTAGCATGCTAGCAAATAAAAAACCTCCTGTATTTTACAGCAAGGTCTGACTCTTGTGGTTGTTGGGGTCGCTGCAATATCTCTCAGACTGTAGGGTCCACCGACTTACAGGTCGGGGGTCTTATAAACCGAGAAACAGAGAGAAGGCTGAGGGTGCAGATGGGGGCTCCCTCCTGCTATCTCGTTTGTTGGAGGCTGAATTATTAGTAGAAAATCTTCAATCCCTTAAAAATCTAGTTCATTGTAACCAATTGGAACCTTGTCCTGAAGGCCTGTGGCGGCTTCTGCCGCTAGCTCATATGCTGAAGGCAGAATTACTAGTAGAAAATCATCATTCCCTTAAAAATCTACTTCACTGTAGCCATGTGGATCCTTGTCCTGAAGACCCGTGGCTTCTACTGCAGCTACCTGAGAATCTTCATTCCATTAAAAATCTAGTTCACTCTAGCCATGTGGAACCTTGTCCTGAAGGCCCATCGGTTCTTCTGCCTGGATGTGAGGAGCAGAGCAAACATTAACAAGAAAATAGGTGGAGGTAAGAGCGAGAGAAATACTGGGCCTTTTTTTGAAATAAATAAATAAATAAATAAAAGGGTGTAAAGGAAAATTACCAAGGAAAAAAGGGAAGCCAAAACAGGGAGAGACAGGAACCGAGAGACAGAGAGACAAGGTTGGGCATGCAGAGGGGTGCTCCCTACCGCTAGCTCGTTTGTTGGTGGCTGAATTATTAGTAGAAAATCTTCATTCAAGTTCACTGTAGCCATTTGGAACCTTGTAATGAAGGCCCCGGACTTCTTCTGTGTGGATGGGATGGGCAGAGAGAAAATTAACAAGAAAATAGTGGAGGTGAGAGCCAGAGAAAAAAGGTTTTTTTATTAAAAAAAAAAAAGGGGTAAAAAGGAAAAAGTACTACAAAAAAAAAAGGGAAGACAGAAGCGGGGGAGACAGGAACCGAGAGACAGAGAGAGAAGGCAGGGGATACAGAGGGGGACTCCCTCCCGCTATCTCATTTGTTGGAGGCTGAATTATTAGTAGAAATCTTCAATCCCTTAAAAATCATTTTCCCTTTAGCCATATTGAACCTTGTCCTGAAGGCCCGTGGCTTCTTTTGCCGCTAGCTCATTTGTTGGAGGTAAAATTATTAGTAGGAAATCTTCATTTCCTTAAAAATCTAGTTCACTCTAGCCATGTTGAATCTTACCCTGAAGGCCCATCGGTTCTTCTGCCTGGAAGGGAGGAGCAGAGCAAAAATTAACAAGAAAATAGGTGGAGGTAAGAGCCAGAGAAATACTGGGCCTTTTTAAAAAATAAATAAATAAATAAATAAATAAAAGGGTGTAAAGGAAAATTACCAAGGAAAA
>NW_006204675.1:346657-350627 GCF_000334495.1 Tupaia belangeri chinensis | reverse complement strand
AAATTAACAAGAAGAAAGGTGGAGGTAAGATAGAGTGAAAAATAGGGCCTTTTTTCTAAAAAAAAAAAACAAAAAAAAAAAACAGGGGGTAAAAATGAAAAATTACCTAAAAAAAAGGGTGGGGGAGACAGAAGCAGGAAAAAACATGAACCAAGAGACTGAGAAAGAAAGCTCGGGTACAGATGGTGTCTCCCTCCCAATAACTTGTTTGTTGGAGGTTGAATTATTAGTAGAAAATCATCATTCCCTTAAAAATCTAGTTCACTTTGTCCATGTGGAACCTTGTCCTGAAGCCCATGTATTCTTCTGCCTAGATGGGTGGAGTTCAGCAAAATGATACAAGAGAAAAGGTGGAGTTAAGAGCCAGAGAAATACTGGGCCAGGTTTTTTTTAAGGGTAAAAAGGAAAAATTACCCACAAAAAAGGAAAGACCAAATATGAGAGAGACAGAAACCGAGACACAGAGAGAAAAGGCTGGGGTTGCAGACGGGGACTTCCTTCTGCTAGCTCATTTGTTGGAGGCTGAATTATAAGAAATAAAATCTTCATTCCCTTAAAAATCTAGTTCACTATGGCCATGTGGATCCTTGTATAGAAGGCTGTGACTTCTTCTGTCGCTAGTTCGTTTGTTGGAGGCTGAATTATTAGTAGAAAATCGTCATTCCCTTAAAAATCTAGTTCACTATGGCCATGTGGATCCTTGTATAGAAGGCTGTGACTTCTTCTGTCGCTAGTTCGTTTGTTGGAGGCTGAATTATTAGTAGAAAATCGTCATTCCCTTAAAAATCTAGTTCACTATGGCCATGTGGATCCTTGTATAGAAGGCTGTGACTTCTTCTGTCGCTAGTTCGTTTGTTGGAGGCTGAATTATTAGTAGAAAATCGTCATTCCCTTAAAAATCTAGTTCACTATGGCCATGTGGATCCTTGTATAGAAGGCTGTGACTTCTTCTGTCGCTAGTTCGTTTGTTGGAGGCTGAATTATTAGTAGAAAATCGTCATTCCCTTAAAAATCTAGTTCACTGTAGCCATGTGGAACCTTGTCCTGAAGGCCCGTGACTTCTACTGTGTGGATGGGATGAGCAGAGAAAAAATTAACAAGAAAATAGTGGAGGTGAGAACCAGAGAAAAATGGGGCTTTGTTTTAAAAAAAAAATGGGTAAAAAAGGAATAATTACCACAAAAACAAGGGAAGACAGAAGCAGGGAGAGACAGGAACCGAGAGACAGAGAGAGAAGGCTAGGGATGCAGAGGGGGGCTCCCTCCCGCTATCTCATTTGTTTGAGGCTGAATTATTAGTAGAAAATCTTCATTCCCTTAAATATCTAGTTGATTGTAGCCATGTGGAACCTTGTCCTGAAGGTCTGTGACTTCTTCTGCCTGGATGGGAGGAGCAGCACAAAAATTAACAAGAAGAATGGTTGAGCTAAGAGCCAGAAAAAAACTGGGCTTTTTTATAAAAATAATGGTACAAAGTATAAACTACGAAAAAAAAATTAAGGCAGAAGCAGGGAGACACAAGAACCGAGAGACAGAGAGAGAAGGTTTGGGGTGCAGACAGTGAACCCCAACAGCAAGCTCATTTGTTGGAGGCTCAATTATTAGAAAATCTTCATTCCCTTAAAAATCTAGTTCACTGTAACCATGTGGAATCTTCTCCTGAAGGCCCGTGGCTTCTTATGCCTGGTTGGGAGGAGCAGAGCAAAAATTAACAAGAAAGAAGGTGGAGCTAAGAGCCAGAGAAAAACGGGGACTTTAAGAAAAAAAAAGTGGGTAAAAAAGAGAAATAATCAAAAAAAATAAAAAAGGCAAGACAGAAGCAGGGAGAAACTGGAACAGAGAGACAGAGAGAGAAGGCTCCGGGTACAGAGGGGGAATCTCTCTCACTATTTACTTTGATGGAGTGAAAATTAAGAAGAAAGAATGTGGAGCTAAGAGCCAGAGAAAATTTGGGTCTTATTTTTTTTAAAATAAAAGGGTAAAAAGGAAATTTACCAAATAAAAAAGGCAAGACAAAAGCAGGGAGAGACAGGAACCAAGAGAAAGAGAAAGAAGGCTGAGGGTGCAGAGGGGGCCTCCCTACCGCTAGCTCGTTTGTTGGAGGCTGAATTATTAGTAGAAAACCTTCATACCCTTAAAAATCTAGTTCACTGTAGCCATGTGGATTCATTTCCAGAAGGCCCGTGGCTTCTTCTGCCCCTAGCTCATTAGTTGGAGGCTGAATTATTAGTAGAAAACCTTCATACCCTTAAAAATCTAGTTCACTGTAGCCATGTGGATTCATTTCCAGAAGGCCCGTGGCTTCTTTTGCTGCTAGCTCATTTGTTGGAGGTAGAATTATTAGTAGGAAATCTTCATTTCCTTAAAAATCTAGTTCACTCTAGCCATGTGAAACCTTGTCCTGAAGGCCCATCGGTTCTTCTGCCTGGATGTGAGGAGCAGAGCAAACATTAACAAAAAAATAGGTGGAGGTAAGAGCCAGAGAAATACTGGGCCTTTTTTTGAAAAAATAAATAAATAAATAAAAGGGTATAAAGGAAAATTACCAAGAAAAAAAAGGGAAGCCAAAACAGGGAGAGACAGGAACCGAGAGACAGAGAGACAAGGTTGGGCATGCAGAGGGGTGCTCCCTACTGCTATCTCATTTGTTGGAGGCTGAATAATTAGTAGAAAATCTTCATTCCCTTAAAAATCTAGTTCACTGTAGCCATTTGGAACCTTGTCCTGAAGGCACGTGACATCTTCTGTGTGGATGGGATGAGCAGAGCGAAAATTAACAAGAAGAAAGGTGGAGGTAAGATCCAGTGAAAAATGGGGCCTTTTTTCTAAAAAAAAAAAAAAATAGGGTAAAAATGAAAAATTACCTAAAAAAAAAAGGGGGAGACAGAAGCAGGAAGAAACATGAACTGAGAGACCAAGAGAGAAGGCTCAGGGTACAGATGGTGTCTTCCTCCCAATAACTTGTTTGTTGGAGGCTGAATTATTAGTAGACAATCATCATTCCCTTAAAAATCTAGTTCACTGTGTCCATGTGGAACCTTGTCCTGAAGCCCATGTCTTCTTCTGCCTAGATGGGTGGAGTTCAGCAAAAATTAACAAGAAAAAAGGTGGCGTTAAAAGCCAGAGAAATACTGGGCCATTTATTTTTTTTAAAGGGTAAAAAGGTAAAATTACCCCCCAAAAAAAGAAAGACCAAATATGAGAGAAACAGAAACCAAGTGACAGAGAGAGAAGGCTGGGATTGCGGACGGGGTTTTCCTACTGCTAGCTCGTTTGTTGGAGGCTGAATTATTAGTAATAAAATCTTCATTCCCTTAAAAATCTAGTTCACTGTAGTCATGTGGAAACTTGTCCAGAAGGGCTGTGGCTTCTTCTGCCCTGATGGGAGGAGCAGAGTAAAATTGACAAGAAAAAAATGTGGTGCTAAGAGACAGAGAAAAACTAGGCCTTTTTATTTATTTTTTTTCTAAAAAAAGGGTAAAAAGTAAATATAATGAAAAAAAAAAAGGGGGAGAATAGTGAAGCAGGGAGAGACAGGAACCGAGAGACAGAGAGAAAGCTAGGGGTGCAGACGGGGGCTCCCTAATGCTAACTCGTCTTTTGGAGGCTGAATTATTAGTAGAAAATCTTCATTCCCTTAAAAATCTAGTTCACTATAGCCATGTGGATTCTTGTATAGAAGTCCGTGGCCTCTTCTGCCACTAGCTCATTTGTTGGAGGCTGAATTTTTAGTAGAAAATCTTTATTGTCTTAAAAATCTAGTTCACTGTAGTCATGTGGAACCTTGTCCTGAAGGCCCGTGACTTCTTCTGTGTGCATGGGATTAGCAGAGAGAAAATTAACAAGAAAATAGTGGAGGAGAGAGATAGAGAAAAGTGGGTTTTGTTTAAAAAAAAAGGGGGGGGGGTAAAAAGGAAAAATTACCACAAAAACAAGGGAAGATAGAAGCAGGGATAGACAGGAACTGGAGG
>NW_006204675.1:338703-346619 GCF_000334495.1 Tupaia belangeri chinensis | reverse complement strand
GGGGAGGCAGAGGGGGCGCTCCCTCCCGCTATCTCATTTGTTTGAGGCTGAATTATTAGTAGAAAATCTTCAATCCCTTAAAAATCTATTTCACTGTAGCCATGTGGAACCTTGTCCTAAAGGCCCGTGGCTTCTACTGCCGCTAGCTCTTTTGTTGGAGGCTGAATTATTAGTAGAAAATCTTCATTCCCTTAAAAATCTAGTTCACTGTAGCCATTTGGAACTTTGTCCTGAAGGCCCGTGGCTTTTTCTGCCCTGATGGGAGGAGCAGAGCAAAAATTAACAAGAAAAAAGTTGGAGCTAAGAGCCAGAGAAAAACTGTGCCTTTTTTAAAAAAAAATTAAAAAAGGATTAAAGTGAAAAATTACCAAAAAAAAAAAAAGGAAGACAGAAGCAGGAAGAGACAGGAACCGAGAGACAGAGAGAGAAGGCTGGGGGTGCAGAGGGGGTCTCCCTACCGCTTGCTCATTTTTTGGAGGCTGACTTTTTAGTAGAAAATCATCATTCCCTTAAAAATCTAGTACAGCGTAGCCATGTGGAACCTTGTCCTGAAGGCCCGTCGCTTCTTGTCTTTAAATGTTTTGTAGATTTCAGAGGTGAAATAATCAGTTAGCAGGGCTTTTCTTTGTTGGGAGGTTATTCATTATTATTATTATTGTTGGAGAGGTTTTTGCTCTAGGGCATGTGTGCTTGTCAGAAAGACAGAGAGAGACAGAGATAGAAAGCGATAAATGCCCCCCCCCAATGGGGATGGCCACACCACAATTCCTTCTCCTGCATTCTTCTCTCAGGATCTTGGGCACGTATGCATATGCACCTGGTGTGAATGTAAGCCACCAGGTCTGGGAGTCAAACCATGGTTGACTACATGGGAATCCTGTGATATAGCCATTATGCTAACGGCTGGTCCCAGAAAGTTATTTATTATTGATCTAATATTGTCCCGTTAGGGATCTTAATCTCACTAGTGGCATATTAATTTTGTTTATCTTCTAAAAGGGCCAGTCATTACTTTTATTTATTTTCTGTTAGTTTGTTTATCTTATATTTTATTTATTTCTGCTTGGATCTTTATTATTTACTTTCTCTTGGAGTTTTTAAGATTTATTCCTGTTGCTTTTCTAATTTTCTGAGTAAAGAGGTTTGGTAATTCATTTTTCTTCTTCCCATCTTTTTTTTTTTTTTAGAGGTTTTTCACTACAGGGCATGCGTGTGTGTACTCACCAGAGAAACAGAGAAAGACGGAAAGCGAGAAATCACCCCTCAAGGGGGATGGCCATGCCACAATCTCTTCTCCTCCATTATCCTCTCAGTATCTTGGGCATGCATACGCATGTGTACAGCATGAGTTTAAACCACCGGGTCTGAGACTCGAACTGTGGTCAACTACATGGATGTTCAGTGACATAACCAATATGGTAACTGCTGGTCCCATCTTCCCATCTTCTTCTTAGGTACACTAAGTGCTATGAACTTCCCACTTATCAATGCTTTTGCAGTGGCCCAATGATTATGGGAACCTCATGTCCTCACTGTCATTGTCTTCAAGAATCTTTTTATTTTAGTCTTTATTTCTTCTTTAGTTGTGACATCATTCTTTGCTTGTGTTGTTTCCACTGAAAGGTCTAGTGTTAGCCTGATGGGATAACATTTGTACCTGTTTTTCTCTTTTGCCAATTATCTGTGATTTTGGCCAGGCTGACTAAGATGTGCCTTGCAAGATCTTCTTGGTTTTATTCTATTTGAGGTCCTTTGTATTTCTTGGATCTCTATGTGCGAGTGCATCTCTGGACTTGGGAAGTTTTCTTCCAGGCTTTCTTGACCTAGATTTTCCATGCCTTTATTAGTTTCTTCATGTTCTGGGATACCAATTATTCAGTTGTTTGATGTCTCATGGAATCCAGTATTTCTTGTATATTATCTTCATTTGTTGTTGTTGTTATTTTCTCTATTTTTTGGTATTTTTGTAGGTCAGAGGTTTTATCTTCTACATCAAAAATTTGGTCCTCAACATGGTTTAATCAATTTTTAATACTTTTGAGAGACTTTTTAATTTCCTGTATTACAGACTTTCTCTCTATTAGTTCCATCTGATTATTTCTTATACTGTCTATTTCTTTTTCCATATCATGGAATGACTTTTTTTTCTCTTTTTTTGGAGAGATTTTTGCTATAGGGTGCGTGTGCTTGCCAAACAGAGAGAGACTGAGAGACAGAAAGCAAGGAATCACCACCCAGGGGGGATGGCCATGCTGCAATCCCCTCTCCTCCATTTTCCTCTCAGGATCTTGGGCACGCACACACACGTGCCTGGCATGAGTTTAAGCCACTGAGTCCAGGACTCAAATCGCAGTCGACTATGTGGTAGTCAAGCAACATAGCCATTACACTAACTGCTGGTCCCTCGTGGAATGACTTTATAAATCTCAAGTAGTTTGATGTCTCTTTTCTCTTTCAACTTACAGAGTTTTGTCACCATGAATGTTCTAAATGCTTTCTCTGACATTTTTATAACACCTTCTCTTTTTTTAAATTTAAATAGATGGAGGGGGATGGTCGTGTTCTTTAGATGCAATCATATTTCCTGGTTTATTCAGACCTCAGGCTCTTCTTCTATTTTTAGCCATTGAAAGATGTATTCACTTTTGGATACTTTTTTGAGAATTTTTCTTTGATTGTGAACAAATGTGTTTCCCATTTTATGTAGACTATTGTTTGCCAAAGTCTATCTTCTGCTGCATTTACTATGTGGTCTTGACAGAGGGAGTCTTCATTTCAGGTGTCTGAGAAAAATTACTCCTATATTGCAGGTGGCTTAATAAAAGAGAGGATCCCAGGAACCTCACAATAGTAGGATATTTGAAAATTGTGATTCTAAATGTGTCTAATTCCTCTTGGTGGGTAGATGATGTGATATTGACAATATAAGATACAAGAGAAAAGAGTATGAAAGATTATAGAGACCAGCAGTTGGCATAACGGCTATGTTGCTGGACTCCCATGTAGAATATGATGGTTTGAATGCAGGATCCTGTGGCTTAAACTCACACCAGGTGGATGTGCAGGCATGTCCAAGATCCTGAGAGGGAAATGTAGGAGAAGGGATTGCAGCATGGACATCCCCCCTGAGGGGTGACTTTTCACTTTTTGTCTCTCTCTTTCTGTCTTTCTGGCAATCACATGCACACTATAGCAAAAACCTTTCCTAAATAAATAAATAAATAAATAAAAGAAAAAAGTATAAAACATTATAAAGATAAAGTCAGGCACCACCTACCAGTGTTGTGTGTGATTTCTCCAGGGCACAGGACAAGCAATGTAACTGGGCTTTGGTGGATAGCTGGAGACTGTCCTGTTTGATAAGTAGAAGTAGGAAATTAACAAAAGAAAGAATAAAATAAAAATTTACCTAATTTTCTGGCAGAGGGGATCTCTGATATTGGGGAGCTGGGCTGGGGCTTGAGCTGGAGTTGGGACTGGGGCCAGTGACTGGCCCTGCCTCAGATTTTCTAAATTATAGTGAACAGGAGATGGAACTTGCTTTAATGGAAAGCTGTGGGCTGTCTGTCCTATGTGGTAAGAAGTAGAATATAACAAGGAAAAAAGAAGATAAAAATTTGTCTACCTTTCGACAGAAGGTGTCTAGGGTTTGTTGGAGCTAGGATGGGTCCAGAGCTGAAGCTGAGTCTGGGGCCAATGACTAGCCATTTCTCAGTATCCCTTACTGGTTAGGGAACAGTAGATGAAACTGGGATCTCCTGGCTAACCAGGGGGTGTCCTTTCTGAGAGAGGGGGTCTCTAGGTTTGTGGGATCTGGGCTGGGGCTAGAGCTGGAGCCTAGGATGGGATCAGTATTGACCCTGTCTCATTATCATTTACAGCCCAGGAGACAAGAGATGAAAATGGACTTTGCAGGACAGCCAGGGGCTGCCCTTCTTGACAGAGGTTGTCTCCAGGGTTGGAGCTTGCCCCTGGGCTGGGGCTGGAGCTGGAGTTTGGGCTGGGGGCAGTGACTGGCCCTGCCTCAGAAATCCTTATAGGCCAGGTGATGGGAGATAAAACTGGTCTATGCAGGAGAGCTGGGGACTGTCCTTTCTAACAGAGAGTGTCTCTCGGGTTTTGGAAGCTCAGATGGAGTCAGAGCTCGAGCTGGAGCTGGGGCCAGTGACTAGCCCTGCCTCGGTATTCCTTAGAGGTCATGGGACAGGAGATGAAACTCTAACCTACAAATTTAAAGCAATACCTATAAAATTACAAGAGTTATTTCACTGATCTAGACATGATATATATAATTTGTCTAAAGTTATTAAAGACCCTACTCAAGGAAATAGAGTGAGCATTTCAGTCCCTCACCCAAAATATATTACAAAACTGTAATAATCAAAACACCTTGGTATTGGCATAAATATAGATATGTGGAGCAATGTAACAGAATAGACTCCCAAAAGAAACCTCCAAAATATACACCCAATTGATATTTTTACAAAGGGTACCAGTTGATCAAGTGAAATAAAAAACCTTTTTAGCAAAGAGTGTTAAAAAAAGTGGACATCCACATGCAGAAAGATGATTCTGAACTCCTATCTCTCATCCTTAAAAAAAAAAATCAATGCAAAGTGGATTAAAGATCAAACCAGCCAAATCTCTAGGTCCCCAGCCAGAAAGGGAAGTTGAAGGAAAGGCACCACTGCACACTGCCCCACTTCCAGGCTCCCAAGACCAGTACCCAATCCCCTGGACAGGTGGGCAGGCTTTTAAATTTTTTCTTTAATCTTCCTTTTTGTTTTGTTAATACTCTCCTATCCCTTTTACTACAGACTGGCCCTTGTACTGCAGGAAAGCTCCAGTTCCATCTCCAGGCCCCTGGCCATCAGAGGAAGTAGAGGCAGAAGCAATACTCTCCCCACTCATCCCACAGGACTTCCAGGCTCCCAAGACTAGGACACAACACCCTAGACAGGTAGGCAGGCTTTATTTTGTTTCTTTGATCTTCCTTTTTGTTTTGTTAATATGCTCCTCTCCCTTGTCCACCACACTGGTGCATGCTCTGCAGGAGAGCTCTAGTTCCATTTCTAGGCAAGGGAAGTTGAGGCAGTGGCACCACTGGCCCTTGACCAACTTCAAGGCTCCCAAGAGCAGGACCCAACCCACTAGATAGGTAGGCAGGTTTTTATTTTTTCTCTTTGCTCTTGATTTTTGTTTTTTTAATACCATTCTCTCCCTTGTCCCACAGACTGGCCCTTGATCTGCAGGAGAGTTCCAGTTTTATCTCTAGGATCCTTGTCCAGCAAGGGAAATTGAGGTAGGGACACTACTGACACCTGCTCCACTTCCAGGTTCCCAAGACCAGGATCCAACCATCAAGACAGGTAGGTAGGTTTTCATCATTTTTACTTTGCCTTTCTTTTTTGTTTTGTTAATACCCTCATTTTTCTTGTTCCACAGACTTGCCTTTGCTCTGCAGAAGAGCTCCAGTTCCACCTCTAGACCCCTGACTAGCGAGGGAAGTTGAGGCAGTGGCAAAACAGCTCTCCACCCACTTTCAAGACCAAGAACTATCCCTTTGGACAGGTACGCAGATTCCTAATATTTTTTTTCTTTGCTCTTCCTTTTTGCTTTGTTAATACCCTTCTCTCCCTTTTCCCAAAAGTGGTCCTTGCTCTGAAGGAGGACTCTAGTTCCGTCTTTAGGCTCCTGGATAGCAAGGAAAGTTAAGGCAGGAACACTACTACCTCTCAAGCTTCTGGGCTCCCAAGACTAAAGCCCATACCCCTCGACCAGTAGGCAGTTTTTAAATATTTTTCTTTGCTCTTCATTTTTGTTTTGATAATACCTTGTTATCCTTTGTCCTATAGATTGGACCTTGATCTGCAGGAGAGGTCCAGTGCCAACTCTAGGCTCCTGGCTAGCAAGGAAAGTTGAAGCAGGGACCCCACTGTCCCTGCCCCTCTTCTAGGCTAGCAAGACCAGGAACCAACCTCCTAGAGACATAGGTAAACTTTTATTTATTTTTTTCTTTGCTCTTTCTTTTGGTTTTGTCAATACCCTTCTCTCCCTTGTCTCACAGATTGGCCCTTACTATGCAGGAGAGCTCCAGTTCTTTCTCTAGACCCTGGTAAGCAAGAGAAGTGGAGGTAAGGGCAACAGTGTCCCCTGTCACAGTTCCAGGTTTCCAAGAACAAGACCCAGTCTTCTAAACAAGTAGGCAGTATTTTGTTTTTATTTCTCTGCTCTTATTTTTTTGTTGTTGTTGTTAGTACCCTAATCTCCCTATTCCCAGACTGGCCCTTACTCTTCAGGAGAGATCCACCTCTAGGTTCCTGGCCAGCAAAGTAAGTTGAAGCAGGGACAACACTGCCCTCACCCCACTTCCAGGCTCCCAAGACCAGGACCTAATTCCCTAGACAAGTAGACAGGTTTTTATTATTTTTTTCCTTGCTCTCCATTTTGATTCATTAATAATATCTTATCCCTTGTTTTATAGACTGGCTCTTGCTCTGCAGGAGACCTCCAATTCCATCTGTAGTCTCCTGGCAAGCAAGGGAAGTTGAGTCAGGGACACCACTGCCCCTGTTTTACTTCCAGGCTCCTAGGACCAAGACTGATCCCCATAGACAGGCAGAATTTATTATTTTTCCTTTGCTCTTTTTTTTTTGTTTTGTAAATATCTCCCTCTCCCTTATCCCACACACTGGGCCTTGCTCTGCAGGAGAGCTCATATTCCATTACTAGTCTCCTGACCAGCAAGGGAAGTTGAGGCAGAAACACCACTGCATTCTGCCCCACTTTCTAGCTCCCAAAACAAGGACCCAACACCCTAGTCATTTAGGCAAATTTTAACTTTTTACTTTGTTCTTTCTTTTTGTTTTGTTAATACCTTCCTCTCCCTGCCCCACAGAATGGACCTTGCTCTGCACGAGAGCTACAGTTCCATCTCTAGCTCTTGGTCAGCAAGGGAAGTTGAGCCAGGGCACCACTTTGTTCCACCTCACTTCCAGATGACTAAGACCAAGACCCAACTCCCCAGACAAGTAAACAGGTTTTTGTTTTTTTTTTCTTTTCTCTTAATTTTTGCTTTGTTAATACTCTCCTCTTTCTTGTTCCATAGAGTGGTTCTTATCCTGAAGGAGAGCTTCAGTTCCATCTCTAGGCTCCTGGCCAGCAGGGAAAGTTGAGGCAGGAGTATCACTGTCTCTTTCCCCACTTCAGGATCCTAAGACATAAACCCAAACCCCTAGACCAGTAGGTAGGTCTTATTATCTTTTTTTTTTTTTTTTTTTTTTGTTCTTCCTTTTTGTTTTGTTAGTACCCTCCTCTCCCATTTCCCACAGACTGGCCTTTACTCTGCAGGAAAGCTTCAATTCAATCTCTAGGTCACTGGTCAGCAAGGGAAGTTGAGGTGGGGCACCACTGCTTTCAGCACCACTTCCAAGCTTCCATTACCAGGACTCAAACAACTAGACAAGAATGCAGGTTATAAATTATTTTTTCATTGCTTTCCTTTTTGTTTAGTTAATACCATCCTCTCCCTTCTCCCACAGACTGGCCTTTCCTCTTTAGAACTCCAGTTCTATCTCTAGGCCTCTGTCCTCTAAGGGAAGTTGAGACTCAGGCACCACTGCCCCCTGCCCCACTTCCAGACTACCAAAACCAGGATATAGCCCCCTATATAGGTAGGTAGGTTTTCTTTTTTTCTTAGCTCTTCATTTTTGTTCAGTTAAATCCTCCTCACCTGTGTCACATAGGCTGGCCCTTGCTCTGTTTGAGAGCTCCCATTCCCAGCCAGGAAAGTTGAGACAGGGGCACAACTACTCCTCACCCTACTTCAAGTCTCCCAAGACCAGGACCCAACACCTAAACAGGTAAGCAGGTTTTTATCTTTTTTCTATATTATTCCTTTTTATTTTGTTAATAAC
>NW_006204675.1:336251-338441 GCF_000334495.1 Tupaia belangeri chinensis | reverse complement strand
AGCATTTAGATTTCCATCTCTAATCTCCTGGCCAAAAAGGAAAGTTGAGGCAGGGGCACCACTTCCCCCCATCTTGTTCTCGAGCTCCCAAGTCAAGGACCAAACACATTAGATAGGTTTTCTTGCTCTTCCTATATGTATTATTGATACCTATCCTCTCCCTTGTCCCACAGACTGTCCCTTGCTCTGCAGGAAATCTCCTGTTCCCTCTCTTTGCTCCTGGCCAGCAAGGGAAGTTGAAGTCGGGGCACCACTGCCCCCACCACCACCATTTCCAAGACTAGGGCTCAAACCGCTAGACAGGTTGGTAGGTTTTCATTTTATTTTATGCTCTTCCTTTTTGTTTTGTTAATATTTTCTTCTCTCTTGTCCCACAGATAGGCTATTGCTCTGTAGGAGAGCTCCAGTTCTATCGCTAGTCCCCTGACCATTAAGGAAAGTTGAGGGAGAGGCACAACTGCCTCCCACACCCACCCCACTTCCAAGCTCCCAAGAAGAGGTCTATTTCCTATACAGGAAGGCAGGTTTTTATTATTTTTTCTTTGCTCTTCTTTTTTGTTTTGTTATTACTCTCCTTTTTCTTGTCCCACATACTGGCCCTTTCATTACAGGAGAGCTCCAATTCCATCTCTAGGCTCCTGACCAGGAAAGGAGGTTGAGACAGTGTCACCACTGCCCCCACTTAGTTTCAGGCTCCCAAGCCAAGGACCCAACCCCCAAGATAGGCAGGCGGGTTAAATTTTTTTTTCATTCTCTTTCTTTTTTTTTTTTTTTTTTTGTTAATACATTTTTCTCCATTGTCCCACAGACTGAGCCTTGCTCTGCAGAAGAGCTCCAGTTCCATCTCTAGGAATGTAGCAAAAAAAGGGAAGTTGACACAGTGGACTTCTCTCCTCCACCTTACTATGAGGTTCCCATGCCAAGGATTTATCCCCTAGACACGTAGGCAGCTTTTTATTTTTTTTTCTTTGTTCATTCTATTTATTTTATTAACACTCTTTTCTCCCTTGTCCAGCAAACTGGCCCTTGCTCTGAAGGAGACCTCCAGTTCCATCTGTAGGCCCTGGCAAGCAAGAGAAGTTCAGGCAGAAACACCACTCCCCACAACCCCACTTCCATGCTCCAAGGACAGGACCCAACCATCTAGACAAGTAGGCAAATTTTTATTTTTTTCTTTGTTCTTCATTTTTGTATTGTTAATATCCTCCTCTTTTTCCCCACAGAATAGTCCTAGCTCTTCAGGGGAGCTCCAGTTTTATATCTAGGCTCCTGGCCAGTATGGGAAGTTGAAGCAAGGGCACTTTAGCCCTACACTCTACTTTCAGACTCCCAAGACCAGGACCAATTCCTTAGACAGGTGGTTTTTATTTTTATTTTTTTCCTTGCTCTTCCTATTTGTTTTGTTAATACCTTTCTCTTTGTCCCACAACTGGGCCTGTTTTCTTTTGTTTTGTTTTTTAGTCTTTTCTTCTGTTTTATTTTACAGCTCTATTGAGGTATCATTGACAAATAACTAAGGCCTAATTGAGGATTACATTAAACATGTACAACATGCTGTGTTAATTTAAGTATACATTGTGAAATGAGCACTATAGTCAAGCTAATTGGCATATTGACCACTTCACAAGACTTTTTTTTTTCTAATTCCATCCTTCATTCTCTGGTTTCATTTTTTTATTTCAATTTATTTATTTGCATTCATTCACTGTACATATCATTACAGCATACAAAAAGATTTTCCATCCAGAGTACACTGTATATTGTCTCAATCAAGCACATCAACAAACATGTTATTGTCAGCAAATGATTTTCCATTTCTTGTTTTCTGTATGTTTTGCTTTTATCCCCTCAATCCTTGATTCACTATCTCTTACCCTCTTCCACCTCCCACTCTCCTCACACACTGTCTCTGGTATCTATGTTTTCTTTCTTTTTTTTTTTTTTTTCCCTGTGATGAATTTTTTTTTTTTTTTTTGCTGGTCTCATATATGTATATTTTTTAAAATTTATTCATTTTCTACATTAATTCACTATACACCATCACAACACACAAATGAATTTTCCATCCAAAATACACTGTGCATTGGCTCAATCAAGCACATCAACATACATGTTCTCAGCAAATAATTTTCCAATTCTTATGTCCTGCATACCTTGCCTTTTGTTTTGCCATCCCTGATTCCCCATCCC
>NW_006204675.1:332638-333523 GCF_000334495.1 Tupaia belangeri chinensis | reverse complement strand
TGTAATTCCTCTTTTAGATCTTGCAGGAATTTCTTCATCTCCTGGAACTCATCAAGTTCTTTCTCCCTTCTCTTTAGCAGTTCATTATCTCTCTTCTCTTACATCTCTGTTAGCTTAGACATTATGAATGATTTGAATTCCTTATCAGACATTTCCATGATTTTTCACTGAACTGCTTGTGGATAAAGAAGAGTTACTCTTTTCCCTTGGAGGAGAGGTATTTTCTCATTTTCCTATATTTCTTGTGCTCCGGTGATGATTTCTTGTCATCTGTTGGATGTTGTGTTTCTTTCAAATTCTTGAAGTTCAGCCTTAATGTTCAGGAACAAGCAGACAGAGGTGATCTAGAATGTCTTTGCCATTCTATTGTGATCACTGGTGCAGCAGATTCAGTAGATAGTGGGGAATATTTTAACCCTATTAGTATTTGGACGTTTAGCTACAGTGCTCTTAGATCTGTCTGAAAACACATTGAAAGGCTATTGGAGGGTGGAGAGACAATAAAAAGGAAAATGAAACAGAGAGAGAAAAACAACAAAAAGAGAAAACAAGACAAAAAAATTAAAAAAAAATTAAGAATTTTTAATTGCTGTTCTTTTAAAAAAAAATCACAAAATAGAAAACTGTGCATCTCGTGAGTGCGCCACATGAAAAATCTAGTTCACTGGAGCCATGTGGAACCTTCTCCTGAAGACCCAGCTTCTTTTGGCTGGGTGGGAGGAGCAGAGCGAAAATTAACAAGAAAAAAGGTGGAGCTAAGAGCCAGAGAAAAACTGTGCCTTTTAAAAAAGTGTAAAAAGGAAAAATTACAAAACAAAACCAGGGAAGACAGAAGCAGGGAGAGACAGGAACTGAGAGACAGAGATAGAAGGCTAGGGGGACGGG
>NW_006204675.1:319622-332620 GCF_000334495.1 Tupaia belangeri chinensis | reverse complement strand
CTACCACTAGCTCATTTGTTGGAGCCTGAATTATTAGTAGAAAATCTTCATTCCCTTAAAAATCTAGTTCACTGGAGCCATGTGGAACCTAATCCTGGAGATCCGGCTTCTTCTCCCATAACTGGTCATAGTTTTGAAAAGAGCTCCAGTTCCATCTCTGGGTTCTGGGGCCAGCAAGAAACATTGAGGTAGGGCACCACTAATCTTTGCTTTACTTGCAGTCTCCTAAGCCAAGGGCAAATATCTAGACAGGTAAGCAGGTTTTTATTTATTTTTTCTTTGCTCTTTCTTATTTATTTATTTATTTACTTATTTTTGCTTGTTTGTTTGTTTGTTTTAAATATCCTCCTCTCCCTTGTCCCACGGAGTATCTCTTGCTCTGCAGGAGAGTCTAGTTCCATCTATAGGTGCTGGCGAGCAAGGGAAGTTGAGGCAGGGCCACCACTGCCCCCAGTCCCACTTCCAGTCACCCAAGAACTGGATTCAATCCACTAGAGAGGTAGGCATGCTTTGATGTTTTTTTCTTTTCTCTTCCTTTTTGTTTTGTTAATAGCCTGCTATTTCTTGTCCCACAGACAAGCCCTTCCTCAGCAGGAGAGTTCCAGTTCCAACTGTAGGGCCCTGGCCTACAAGAAAAGTTGAAGAAGGTGCACCACTGCACCCCATCCCACTTCCAGGCTGTCAAGACCAGGACCAACGATATAGACAGGTAGGCAGTATTTTATTATTTTTCTGAGCTCTTCTTTTTTATTTTTTTAATACCCTCCTCTCCTTTGTCCCATAGAGTAACCATTGGTCTGCAGGAGAGTTCTTGATCAATCTCTAGGTTCCTGGAAAGCAAGAGAAATTGAGGCAAGGGTACTACTGCCCCGTGCCCCACTTCCAGGTTTCCAAGATTAAGACTCAGTCTCCAAGACAGGTAGATAGGATTTAATTTTTTTTCCTTGCTGTTTTTCATTTGTTTATTTGTTAATATTCTCGTCTCCCTTCTCCTATAGACTGGGCCTTCATCAGAAGAGATCCAGTTCCACCTGTAGGCTTCTGGCAAGCAAAGGAAGTTGAAGCAGGGCACCATTGTCTTGCAGCTCCACTTTAAGGATCCCAAGACTAAGACCCAACACCCTTGTCAGGTAGGCTAGTTTTTATTTTTTCTTCACACTTCCATTTTATTTTGTTAATACTCCCCTCTCCCTTGTCCGACAGAGTGGTCCTGAAGGAGAGCTCCAGTTCAATCTCTAGGCCCCTGTTCTGCATGTGACAGTGAAGCAGGGGCACCACTGCCTCGCTCCCCACATCCAGGCTCCCAAACAAAACCCAACACCATAGACCAGTAGGCAGGTTTTTATTTTTATTTATTTATTTATTTATTCATTTTTTTGTTTCATAGCAATTGGCAGATTTTAATATTCAAGAAAAATTAAGACCATCATACACATTAAAAATGTAATAGGAAATTTCATGCAGTCATGAATCTTCCATTTCAGCCTTTGTGGCAACTTTTAGAATGAGAGTTACATATAAATACAGTACATTTTACAGTCCCTAAACTTTATAATTGTACACTGTGATTTATACAGCTATTCTTTATATTTTATATGTCCCACCTTGTTCACTTGATTAAGATACCCTAAATCTGCATCACTTCAGAATATAGAAATTGAAAAAAAAGCAAGCACAATCCTGTCACTTTATGAAAATGAATGAAAACATTTGTGTATAACACTAATTTAACGAAAAAAATTAAAATTTTAAGGCTTAATACTTTAGTGGCTAGGACTAAACAACAACAACAACAACAACAAAAACAAAGCTAAATAAATCCTCCAGTGATACTTCTATATTGATTGATGTTCCACATTTTCAAGTTTAGAATAAATTGGCAGGTTTTTATTATCTTTTTCTTTGCTGTTTTTTGTTGTTGTTGTTATGTTATCACCTTATGTTATGTTATCCCATGTCCCCCAGATGGGCCTTGCTCTGCAGAAGAGCTCCAGTTTGATCTCTAGGCTCCTGGCCAGCAAGGGAAGTTGAGTCAGGAGTACCACTGCCCCCTGTACCACTTCCAGGCTACCAAGACTAGGAGGCAACTCCCTAGATAGGTAGATGGGTTTTTCTTTTTTTTTTCTCTGCTCTTCCTTTTTGTTTTGTTAAACCATCCTCACCCTTGTCTCACAGACTGGCCCTTGCTCTGTTGGAGAGCACCTATTCCATCTCTAGGCTCCTGGCCAGCAAGGGAAGTTTAATCAGGGGCACCACTGTTCTGCACCACACTTCTAGACTCCCCAGACCAGGACCAACCACCTACAAATTTAGGCAGGTTTTTAATTTTTTTTCATTCTTTTCCTTTTTGTTCTATCAATACCTTCCACTCTCTTTTTCCAAAGACTATCCCTTACTCTGCAGGAGAGCTCCAGTTCTATCTCTAGGCCCCAGGCCAGCAAGGCAAGTTGAGGCAATGGCACCACTCTTTCTGCTTCATATCTAGGCTTCCAAGCCAAGGACCCAAAACCCTAGAGAGATAGACAGGTTTATATTTATTTTTCTTTGTTCTTCATTGTTGTTTTCTTTTTTAATACCCTTCTCTCCCTTCTCCCACAGACTTGCTCTTGCTCTGCATTAGAACTCCCATTTCAACTGTAGTCCTCTGGCCAGCAAGCTAAGTTGAGGCCAGTTCATTGCTCCCTGACACACTTCCAGGCTCTGGGACAAGGACCCAACCTACTACACAAGTAGGAAAGTTTTTATATATTTCTATGTTCTTCCCTTTTGTTTTGTTAATACCCTCCACTCACTTGTCCCACAGACTGGCCCTTTCTCTGCAGGATAGCTCCAGTTCCTTCTCCAGGCACCTGGCTAGCAAACAAAGTGGAGGCAGGGGCACAAGTGCCCCATTCTCCACTTCCAGGCTGCCAAGACCAGGACCCAATTCCCTAGACAGGTAAGCAATTTTTATATTTTTTCTTTGCACTTCAGTTTTGTTTTGTTAATACGCTCTTCTCCTTTCTCCCAAGACTGGCCCTTGCACTGCAGGAGAGCTCCAGTTCCACCTCTTTCCCCCTTGCTTGTAAGGGAAGTTGAGGCAAGAGCATTACTGCCCCCACCCTACCCCACCTCCAGTCTCCCAAAACTAGGACCCAACACACACTATACAAGTAGGCAGGATTTTTTTCTTTGCTCATCTTTTTAGTTTTGTTAATTACCTCCTCTCCCTTGTCTCACAGACTGGCCCTTGCTCTGCAGAAGTTCCATCTCTATGCCCCTGGGAAGCAAGAGAAGTTGAGACAGTGTAACCACTTTCCTCACACCACTTCCAGGCTCCAATGACCCACTTCCAGTCTCCAAAGACCAGGACCCAAACCCCATAGACAAGTAGGTAGACTTCTATTTTATTTCTTTGCTCTTCCTTTTAGTTTTTTTAATATCCTCCTCTCCTTTGTCCCACAGAGTGACCCTCTTTTTTCAGAAGAGGTCTAGTTCCATATCTAGGCTCCTGGCCATCAAGGGAAGTTAAGGCAGGGGCACCACTGCCCCTTGCCCCACTTCCAGGCTCCCAAGGCTTGGACCTAACCCTCTAGACAGGTAGTCAGGTTTTTATCTTTTTCCTATGTGCTTCCTTTGTATTTTATATATACCCTTCTCTGACTTGTCCCACAGACTGGCCCTTGTTGTGCAGAAGAGCTCCAGTTCTAACTCTGTGTCCCTAACCAGTATGAAAAATTGATGCAAGAACAGCATGCCTCTTGCCCCTCTTCCAGTTTCCAAAGACCAGGACCTAATCCTCTAGAAAGGTAGACAGGTTTTAATTTTTTCTATGCTCTTCCTTTTTATTTTATTAATACCATCCTCTTCCTTGTTCCACAGACAGGCCTATACACTGCAGGAGAGCTCTGGTTCCATCTCTAGGTTCCTGGCAAGTAAGGGAAGTTGAGGCAGGAGCACCATGCCCCCCAACCCTCTTTCAGGTGCTCAGAAAAGGGCCAGCTTCCTTGATATGTAGGCACATTTTTACTTTTTTCTATGCTTTTCCTTTTTGTTTGGTTAGTACCCTCACTCCCTTTTCCCACAGACTTACCATTGCTCTGCCAGAGAGTTCCTGTTCCATTTCTAGAATCCTGGTCAGAAAAAAAAGTTAAGGCAGGGTCACCACTGTCCCCTGCCTAACTTTCTGGCTCCCAAGCTAAGGACTCAACCCCTTAGACAGGGAGGCAGGATTTTTTTTTTGTTGTTTGCTCTTCCCATTTGTTTTGTTAATACCCATCTTCTCCCTTGTCCCACAACCTGACCCTTGTTCTGCAGGAGAGCTCCAATTCCATCTCTACAACCCTGCCCAGCAAAGAAAGCTGAGACAGAGGCAGCCTGCCATCCCACTTTCAAGCTCCCAAGACTAGGACTCAACCCCCTAGACAAATAGGCAGTTTTTTATTTGTTTTCTATGCTCTTCCTTTTTGTTTTGTTAGTATCTTCTTCTCTCTTGTCCTTTAACAGGCTCTTGGTCCACAGGTGTACTCCAGTTTCATTTCTAGTCCCATGATCAGTAAGGGAAGTTATAGCAGGGGAACAAATGCCCCCTGCCACACTTCTAGGCTCCCAAGAGCAGGACCATCCCCTATACAGGTAGGCAGGTTTTCATAATATTTTCTTTGCTCTTCCTTTTTTGTTGTTAATACTTTACTTTTTCTAGTCCCACATACTAGCCCTTTCACTGCAGCAGAGCTCCTATTTCATTGCTAGACCCAAGGTCAGTGAAGGAGGTTGAGGCAGGGTCACCACTATACATGCTTAGTTTCAGGCTTCCAAGGCAAGGACTTAGTCCTCTTGATAGATAGGCAAGTTTATCTTGTTTTTTGTTCATTTGTTTGTTTGTTTGCTTTCATGTTCTTCCTTTTTGTTTTGTTAATACCCTCTTGTCTATCATTGTTCTGCAGAAGAGCCCCAGTTCCATCTCTAGGAATATGGTGAGAAAGGGAAGTTGAAGCAGGAGACTACTGCTCCCTGCCTTACTTCCAGGCTTCCCAGCCAAACACCCATCCCTTAGACAGGCAGGCAGGTTTTTATTTATTTTTTTCTTTGCTCTTCCTATTTGTTTTGATAATACCTTCGTCTCTCTTGTCTCATAGACTGGCACTTGCTCTGCAGGAGACCTCCAGTTCTATCTCTAGGCCCTGGCCAGCAAGGGAAGTTGAGGCAGAGACATCACTGTCCCCCACCCCACTTCCATTCTCTCAAGAATAGGACCCAACCCCCTAGACGAGTAGGCAGATTTTAATTTTATTTCTGCATTTCATTTTTGTTTTACTTATACTCTTCTCTTTTGTCCCACAGACACGCCCTTGCTCTGCAGGAGAGCTCCAGTTCCATCTCTAGGCCACCAGCCAGTATATGAAGTTGAGGCAAGGGCACCGCTGCCCAACAGCCTACTTCCAGACAACCAAGATCAGGACCAAGCCCCTATACAAGTAGGCAGATTTTTACTTTTCTTTTAATTTATCTTCCATTTTGTTTTGTTAATACCTTCCTCTTGCTTGTCTCCATAGACTGACCCTTGCTCTAAAAGAGCTCGCTTCATCTCTGGGCCCATGACCACCAAGGAACTTTGAGATAGGGCCACTACTAACCTGCACCTTATATCCATACTCCTAAGCTAAACACAAACTCCTGGACAGGTAGGCAGAGTTTTCTTTTTATTTTCTATGCTCTTCCTATTTGTTTTGTTAATACCCTCCTCTCCCTTGTCTCTCACACTGGGCCTTGTTATGTAGGAGATGTCCTGTTACATCTCTAGGTCCCTGGGCATTAAGGGAAGTTGAGTCTCAGGCATCATTGCACCCTGCCTCAGTTCAGTCTCCCAAGACAAGACCCAAGCACCAATGGCCCCCACTCCACTTCCAGGCTCCCAAGACCAAGACCTAACCATCTAGACAGGTAGGCAGATTTTTAATTTTTTTTTTTATTGCTCCTCCTTTTGTTTTGTTAATACCTTCCTCTCCCTTGTCCCACAAACTGTCCCTTGCTCTTCAGGAGAGGTCCAGTTCCTGACCAGCAAGGGAGGTTGAGACAGGAATATCACTGCCACTCACCTATTTCTAGGTTTCCTAGACCAGGACTCAAATGCCAGGGTCCAGCCTCAGCGGGGGTGGGTTGACTCATCCGAGACAGTGCAGGAAAGAAAGAGTAAGGCCTCGGTGCCTTTTTATGCACGTCCTAAGGACCTACTGGGTTGGACTCCTCCACTGAAACTCCTAGATAGTTAAGAGGGTTTTTAATTTTTTTCACTCTTCTTCATTTTTGTTTTGTTGATATCCTTTTCTCCCTTTTCCCCCAGATAGGCCCTTGCTCTGCAGGGTATCTCCAATTCCCTGCCTGACAGTAATGGAAGTTGAGGCAGGAGCACTGCTGTTCTCCACTCTACTTTCAGGTTCCCAATTCTAGGACCCAACGTTCTAGACAGGTAGGCAAGTTTTATTTTTTTTCTTCGCTGTTCTTCCTTTCATTTATACCCTTCTCTCCCTTGTCTCACAAACTGGACCTTGTTCTGAAGGAGAGCTCCAGTTCCATCTCTAGGCTTTTGGCCAAGAAGGGAAGTTGAGACAGGAAAACAATTGACCTCTGCTTCACTTCCAGTGAAGGTCTTTAATATGTTTTTCTATGATCTTCCTTTTTCTATAATATTCTCCTTTCTCTTGTTCCAGACTGGCTGTTGCTCTGCAGGAGAACCCCAGTTTCATCTCTAGGATGCTGGCCTGTAAAGGAAGTTGAGGCAGGGCACCACTACCCCATGTACCACTTATAGTCTCCTAATTCTAGGAATAACCGCCCTAGATATGTAGGCAGGTTTTTAGTTTTTCTTTTTTTTCCTTTGTTCTTCCTTTATGTTTTGTTAATGCCTTCCTTGTCCCACAGGTTGGCCCTTGTTCTGCTGAAGAGGGCCAGTTGGACCTTAGGCTCCTGGCCAGCAAGGAACACTGAAGTAAGGGGAACATTGAAGCAAGGGAACCACTACCTCCCCACCTTACTTCCAGGTTCCCAAGCCAAGGACCAAGCCTCTAGACAGGTAGGCAGGTTTTAATTTGTTGTTTCTTTGGTCTTCATATTTGTTTTGTTAATACCCTCCTCTCCCTTGTTCCACAGAGTGACTCTTGCTCTGCAGGAGAGCTCCAGTTCCATATCTAGGCACTGGCGACTAAGGGAAGTTGAGGCATGGGCACCATACCCCAACTATACCACTTCCAGGCTTCCAAGATCAGGAACCAACACACTAGACAAGTAACAAGGTTTTTATTTATTTTTTCTTGGCTTTCCTTATTTGTTTTGTTGATACCTTCTCCTCCATTGTCCCATAAACTGGCCTTTTCACTGTAGGAGAGCTCTAGTTCCATCTCTAGGCCCTTAGCTAGTAAGGGATGATGAAGCAGGAGGACCATTCGCCTCTGCCCCAATTCCTGACTCCTAAGAACAGGACCAAACACATTAGAGAGGTAGGCAGGTTTTTATTTTTTCTTTGCTCTTTCTTTTTGTTTTTATCATATCATGTTATCCCTTGTCCTATTGACTCGAACTTGACCTGCAGGAGAGGTCCAGTGCCAATTCTAGGTCCCTGGCCAGCAAGGGAAGTTGAATGAGGGACCTTACAGCCCCTGCCCCTCTTCCAGGCTAGCAAGACCAGAAACCAACCCCCTAGAAAGGTAGGCAGTTTCTTTTTTTTTTTTCTTTGCTCTTCCTTTTTGTTTTATTGATACTCTTCTCCCTCATCCCAAAGACTGCTCCTTGTTCTGCAGGAGCACTCCAGTTCCATCTCCATGCTTCTTGCCAGCAAGGAAAGTTGAGGCTGGGGCACAATTGCCCCCTGCCTTAAATCCAGGCTCCTATGACCAGGAGTCCTTCCCCTTGACAGTTAGACACATTTTCATTTTTTTCTTTGCACTTTGTTTTATTAATACACTGCTCTGCTATCTCCCGCAAACTGGAACTTGCTCTGCAGCAGTGTTTCAGTTTCATCGCTAGAATCCTGGCCAGCAAGGGAAGTTTAAGTAGGAGCACCACTGCCCCCGTCTCCTCTTTCAGGCTCCCAAGATAGGAACCAAACCCTTAGCAAGGTAGGCACATTTTTATCATTTTTTCTGTGCTCTTCCTTTTTGTTTTGTTAAGACGTTCCTATCCCTTGTCCCACAGTTTGGCCTTAGCTCTGCAGGAGAGCTCCAGTTCTATCTCTAGATCCCTGGCAAGCAATGGCAGTTGAGGCAGTGGCACCACTACACCCTGCTTCACTTCCAGTCTCCCAAGACCAGGAAAAACCTCTTAAGGAGGTAGGCAAGTTTTTATATTTTTTTCTTGATCTTTCTTTCTGTTTTGTTAATACCCTCCTCTTTTTTATCCCACAGAATGGCACTTGCCCTACACAAGAGCTTCACTTCCATCTCCAGATCCCTGACTAGTCAGGGAAGTTGAGGCAGTGGCACCATTGCCCCCCACCTTACTTCCTGTTTCCCAAACCAAGGAAAAATGCTAGATTGGTAGGCAGGTTTTTATTGATTTATTCTTTCCTCTTCCTATTTATTTTGCCAACATGTCCTCACCCTTTTCCCACACACAGGTCCTTCATCTGCAGGAAAGCTCCAGTTCCATCTCTGGATCACTGGCTTATAAGGGAAATTGATATAGTACACCACTTCCCTCCTGCTCCACTTCCAGGTTCCCACAATGAAGACCAACACCCTAGATAGGGATGTAGATTTTTATTTATTTTTTTCTTTTCTCTTCCTTTTTGTTTTGTTAATAACCTCTTTGTCCCACAGACTGACTCTTGTTCTACAGGAGAGCTCCAGTTTCATCTCTAGGTCAGCAAGGGAAGTTGATGCAGGTGCAAAACTGTTCCCAGCCCCACTTCCAGGCTCCCAAAACCAGGACCCAACTCCCTAGACAGGTAGGGAGGTTTTCATTTTTTTCCTTTTCTCTTCATTTTTGTTTTCTTAATTGCCTTTTCTCCCTTGTTCTACAGATTGGCCCTTGCTCTGCAGGAGAGCTCCAGTTCCATCTCTAGGCTCCTGGCCAGCAAAGGAAGTTGAGATAGGGCCAAAATTGGCTCCTCTTCATTTCCTGGCTCCCAAGAACAGGACCCAACCCCCTAAATACGAAGGCAGGCTTTTTTTTTTTTTCTTTGCTCTATTTGCTTTGTTAATACTAATCTTCTCCCTTGTCCCACAGCCTGACTCTTGCTCTGTGGGAGCACTCCAGTTCCATCTCTATGCCCCTGCCCAGCAAGTTAAGTTGAGGTAAGGGCACCACTGCCCCCACCTCATTTTCAGGGTTCCAAGACTAGTACCCATACCCATAGACAGGTAGGCAGGACTTTTTTTTTTTTCCATTTTATTTTTGTTTTGTTAATATACTCCTCTTCCTTGTCCCACAGACTGGCCCTTGCTCTGCAAGAAAGCTCCTGCTCCATCTCTAGGACCCTGACCAGCAAGTTAAAGTTGAGGCAAGGGAACCACTGTCCCCTGATCTACTTTCAGGTTCCCATGACCATGACACAACCCCCTAGACAAGTAGGCAGGTCTTCATTTATTTTTTCTTTACTCTTCTTTTTTAAAAATTTTTTTTAATACCTCCCTCTCCTTTGTCCTACAGACTGGTCCCTGCTTTTCAGGAATGACCCAGTTCCATGTCTAGGCTCCTGACCAGCGAGGGAAGTTTATACAGGGGCACAACTGTCGCCCCCCCTTACTTCCAGGCTCCCACAACCAAGACCCAACCCTCTAGACATGTGGGCAAGTTTTATTCTTTTTTCTTGGCTGTTCCTTTTTGCTTTGCTAATACCTCCCTCTCCCTTGTACAACAGACTGGCCCTTGCTCTGCAGAAGAGCTCCAGTTTTATCTCTAGGCTCCTTGACAGCAAGAAAAGTTGAGGCATGAGCACCACAGCCCCCTCTACCCACTTACATGCTCCCAAGACCAGGAACCAAACCCTAGACAGGTAGGCATGGCTTTTATTTTTATTTATTTGCACTTCCTCTTTGTTTTGTCAATACCCTCTTCTCCTTTTTTCACATACTGTCCCTTGCTCTATAGGATATCTCCAGTTTCATTTCAAGGACACTGACAAGGAAGCAGCATTGAGGCAAGGGAACTATAGCCCTGTACCCACTTATAGGTTCCCAAGGCAGGCACCAAACCCTTAGACAGATAGGTAGGTATTTTTTTTCTTTATTCTATGCTCTTCCTAATTATTTTATTAATACCCCCCTCTCTCTCTGGTCCCACTGACAGGACCTTGCTCTGCAAGAAAGATTCAATTCCATCACTACACTCCTGTCCAGTTAGGGTAGTTGAGGTGGGGTACCACTGCCCCCTGGCCAGCAAGGAAAGTTGACACTGGGTGCTCATAGTCATACTTCCAGGTTCCCAATACTAGGAACAGACCCCTAGACAGGTAGGCAAGTTTTATATTTTTCTTTGTTCTTCCATTTTTTATTTTTAATAACTTTTGCCTTGTCTCTCAGACTGGACCTTGCAGGAGAGCTCTACTTTCATCTCTAGGCTCCTGGCAAGGAAGTGGAGTTGAGGCAGAGCCACCACTGCCTCCCACTCCACTTCAGTGCTCCAAAGACCAGGACACAAACCCCTAGACAGGCTGTCAGTGTTTTACTATTTTTACATTGATCTATATTTTTAAATACAATCCTCTCCCTTGTCTCACAGACTGGCCCTTGCTCTGCAGGAGTTCTCCAGTTTCATTTCTAGGACCTTGATCAGAAAGCTACATTAAGGCATGGGATCCAAAGTGCTTCCTAACAACTTACAGGATCTCAAGGCCAGGCACGAACCCCTAGACAGGAAAACAAGTTTTAAGTTTTTTTAATGCTCTTCCTATTTATTTTATTAATACTCTCCTCTCTCTAGTCCCACAGATAGGCCTTTGCTCTGCAGGAGAGCTCCAGTTCCATCTCTAGGCACCTGGCCAGTAAATGAAGTTGAGGTGGGGCACCACTGCCTCTTGCATGACTTACAATCTCCCAATACTAGGAATAAACCCATAGACAGGTAGGCATGTTTTATATTTTTTCTTTGCTCTTCCTATATTTTTTGTTGTTGTTGTTAATACATGCCTCTCCCTTGATGTATAGAATGGCCCTTGCTCTGCAAGAGAGTTCCTCATTCATCTCTAGGCCCCTAGCCAGCAAGGAATTTTGAGTAAAGGATAACACTCCCTTACCTCCAGGCTCCCAAGCAAAGAACCCAACACCTATAAAGACAGGCATTTTTTTAAATATTTCTTTGCTATTCCCATTTGTTTTGTTAATACCCTCCTCTTCCTTGTCCCACAGACTGGCCCTTGCAAATTGGGAGAGCTCTAGTTCTATTTCGAGGACCCTAGCCAACAAGACAGGTTGAGGCAGGAGTACCACTGCCTCCAGCCCATTTCCTGACTTCCAGAATACAACCCTCTAGACAGGTAGGAAGATTTTCCTTTTTTTTCTTGAGTCTTCCTTTGTTTTGTTAATAGCCTCATCTCCCTTTCCTTGCTCTTCTTCCCTTTTTCTTTCCTCTTCCTTGCTGTTCAGGAAAGCTCAGGTTACATCTCTAGATCCCTTGCCAAGGAAAGTTGAAGAAGGGGAACCACTGCCCCCACCCCACTTCTAGGCTCCCAGGACCAGGACCTAGCCCCTGAACATGTATGCAAGTTTTAATTTTTTCCCTTGCTGTTTCTTATTATTTTATTAAAACCCTACTCTACCTTGCAACACAGAATGACCTCTACAGTGCAGGAGAGGTGCAGTTCCATCTATACACTTCTGACTAGCAAGAAAAGTTGAGGCTGGGGCAGCACTGCTTCCCTGCCCAATTTCCAGACTCCCTAAAACAGGATTAAAAACCCTATACAGGTAAGTACATTTTATTTAATTCTTGTATGCTCTTCCTTTTTTAATTATATTTTTTTTACATTCTTTAACTTACAAAGTGAACATTTCAATATGTGGACATTTCTCCCCAATTTTGCTGATCAAAATATCTTCAACAGATAACATTATTACCTCTGTGTCCCGTGAATATTCTGTCTCAATATCCCTCCTCCAAATGTCTTCCCCAGGCTCCATTCCTCCACACACAACACAATGGCAATCACACCCATCTCTTGTGTTCAGTCATAGAGTGAGGACATCCAGTATATATTAAGTGAAGACATACACTGTCTCTCCTTCATAGCCTAGCTTACTTTACTCAGCAGTAAATCTTCCATATTCTGCCATTCTCTGTCAAAAGCCAGGGTTTTGTTGGTTTTTATGGCCGAATAATATTCCATAGATTACATGTCCCACAGGTTTTCAATCCATTCATCTGTATGGGGGCATTTGGATTGGTTCCAGCTTAGCAATCATAAATAGTGCTGCAATAAAAATTGATGTGCAAGCACTTTTCTGATGAAGAATTCTTCTGTTTTTGGGTAAATATCAAGGAGTGGGATAGCTGGGTCATATAGTAATTCTATTTGTAGATTTTTGAAGAATATCCAAATTGTTCTCCACAGTAATTGGCATAATTTATATTCTCACCAGCAGTGTAAGAGAGCTCCCCTTTCACCACACCCCCACCAACACTTATCTTTTACTTTATTTATTTATTTTTAATCTTAGATATTCTAACTGGGGTTAAGTGGTATCTCATTGTTGTTTTGATCTGCATTTACCTTATGATGAGGGATGCTGAGCACTTTTTCATATGCCTTTTGGCTATTTGTATGTCATCTTTAGAGAGTGGTTTTCTTGAATTCATTCTCCCATTTTTTAATAGGACTGATTATCTTTTTTCCAAACAGCTGCTTGAGTTCCTTGTGTATTTTGGTTATCAGTCCCTTATCTGATGCATAATTTACAAAAATACTTTCCCATTCAAGGGCTGTCAGTTCACACCACTTACTGTGTCCTTTGCCATGCAGAAACTTCTTAGTCTGATGAAATCTCATTTGTCTATTTTCGGGGCTATCGGCTATGCTTTGGGAGTCT
>NW_006204675.1:310876-319380 GCF_000334495.1 Tupaia belangeri chinensis | reverse complement strand
CAGAGCCACCACTGCCTCCCACTCCACTTCAGTGCTCCAAAGACCAGGACACAAACCCCTAGACAGGCTGTCAGTGTTTTACTATTTTTACATTGATCTATATTTTTAAATACAATCCTCTCCCTTGTCTCACAGACTGGCCCTTGCTCTGCAGGAGTTCTCCAGTTTCATTTCTAGGACCTTGATCAGAAAGCTACATTAAGGCATGGGATCCAAAGTGCTTCCTAACAACTTACAGGATCTCAAGGCCAGGCACGAACCCCTAGACAGGAAAACAAGTTTTAAGTTTTTTTAATGCTCTTCCTATTTATTTTATTAATACTCTCCTCTCTCTAGTCCCACAGATAGGCCTTTGCTCTGCAGGAGAGCTCCAGTTCCATCTCTAGGCACCTGGCCAGTAAATGAAGTTGAGGTGGGGCACCACTGCCTCTTGCATGACTTACAATCTCCCAATACTAGGAATAAACCCATAGACAGGTAGGCATGTTTTATATTTTTTCTTTGCTCTTCCTATATTTTTTGTTGTTGTTGTTAATACATGCCTCTCCCTTGATGTATAGAATGGCCCTTGCTCTGCAAGAGAGTTCCTCATTCATCTCTAGGCCCCTAGCCAGCAAGGAAAATTGAGTAAAGGATAACACTCCCTTACCTCCAGGCTCCCAAGCAAAGAACCCAACACCTATAAAGACAGGCATTTTTTTAAATATTTCTTTGCTATTCCCATTTGTTTTGTTAATACCCTCCTCTTCCTTGTCCCACAGACTGGCCCTTGTTGAGGCAGGGGTACCACTGCCTCCATCCCATTTCCTGACTTCCAGAATACAACCCTCTAGACAGGTAGGAAGATTTTCCTTTTTTTTCTTGAGTCTTCCTTTGTTTTGTTAATAGCCTCATCTCCCTTTCCTTGCTCTTCTTCCCTTTTTCTTTCCTCTTCCTTGCTGTTCAGGAAAGCTCAGGTTACATCTCTAGATCCCTTGCCAAGGAAAGTTGAAGAAGGGGAACCACTGCCCCCACCCCACTTCTAGGCTCCCAGGACCAGGACCTAGCCCCTGAACATGTATGCAAGTTTTAATTTTTTCCCTTGCTGTTTCTTATTATTTTATTAAAACCCTACTCTACCTTGTGACACAGAATGACCTCTACAGTGCAGGAGAGGTGCAGTTCCATCTATACACTTCTGACTAGCAAGAAAAGTTGAGGCTGGGGCAGCACTGCTTCCCTGCCCAATTTCCAGACTCCCTAAAACAGGATTAAAAACCCTATACAGGTAAGTACATTTTATTTAATTCTTGTATGCTCTTCCTTTTTTAATTATATTTTTTTTACATTCTTTAACTTACAAAGTGAACATTTCAATATGTGGACATTTCTCCCCAATTTTGCTGATCAAAATATCTTCAACAGATAACATTATTACCTCTGTGTCCCGTGAATATTCTGTCTCAATATCCCTCCTCCAAATGTCTTCCCCAGGCTCCATTCCTCCACACACAACACAATGGCAATCACACCCATCTCTTGTGTTCAGTCATAGAGTGAGGACATCCAGTATATATTAAGTGAAGACATACACTGTCTCTCCTTCATAGCCTAGCTTACTTTACTCAGCAGTAAATCTTCCATATTTTGCCATTCTCTGTCAAAAGCCAGGGTTTTGTTGGTTTTTATGGCCGAATAATATTCCATAGATTACATGTCCCACAGGTTTTCAATCCATTCATCTGTATGGGGGCATTTGGATTGGTTCCAGCTTAGCAATCATAAATAGTGCTGCAATAAAAATTGATGTGCAAGCACTTTTCTGATGAAGAATTCTTCTGTTTTTGGGTAAATATCAAGGAGTGGGATAGCTGGGTCATATAGTAATTCTATTTGTAGATTTTTGAAGAATATCCAAATTGTTCTCCACAGTAATTGGCATAATTTATATTCTCACCAGCAGTGTAAGAGAGCTCCCCTTTCACCACACCCCCACCAACACTTATCTTTTACTTTATTTATTTATTTTTAATCTTAGATATTCTAACTGGGGTTAAGTGGTATCTCA
The DNA here is from genome assembly GCF_000334495.1 of Tupaia belangeri chinensis. Lineage (NCBI taxonomy): Eukaryota > Metazoa > Chordata > Mammalia > Scandentia > Tupaiidae > Tupaia > Tupaia belangeri. Next base: position 317,333 of record NW_006204675.1, on the reverse strand, counting down.
TTGTTGTTTTGATCTGCATTTACCTTATGATGAGGGATGCTGAGCACTTTTTCATATGCCTTTTGGCTATTTGTATGTCATCTTTAGAGAGTGGTTTTCTTGAATTCATTCTCCCATTTTTTAATAGGACTGATTATCTTTTTTCCAAACAGCTGCTTGAGTTCCTTGTGTATTTTGGTTATCAGTCCCTTATCTGATGCATAATTTACAAAAATACTTTCCCATTCAAGGGCTGTCAGTTCACACCATACAAATTACTGTGTCTTTTGCCATGCATAAATGTCTTAGTCTGATGTAATCCCTCTCGTCTATTTTGGGGATTATCAACTGTGCTTTGGGGTCTTATTTAAGAAGTCCTTCCCTACCCTAATGTCTCCCAGAGTTTCCCCAGTGTTTTCTAGCATCACTTTTATATTATGAGGTCTTAGATTTAGATCTTTGATCCATCTTGACTTGAGTTTTGTAAAAGGTGAGATGTAGGGGTTCAGATTCATCTTTCTGCAGGTGGAAATCCAGTTTTTCCAGCACCATTTGCTAAATAGGTTTTCCTTTTCCCACTGGATTGACTGATACCCCTTGTCAAAATCAGTTGACTGAATGCTTGTGAATTTATTTCTGTGGACTCAATTCTGTTCCACTGGTCTACTTATCTGTTCCTGTGTCAGTATCATGCTGTTTTGATTATCACAGCTTTGTAGTGTATTTTTTGGTCAGGGAGTGAGATGTTACCCACTCCTCTCTTCTAGTGTAGAATTGCTTTGGCAATACGAGGTCTTTTATTATTCCAGATGAATTTTATGATTGTCTTTTCTACGTCTGTAAAGAATGTGTCTTATATTTTGGCTGGCACTGCATTAAGTATGTAGATTAATTTGGGTAGAATTGCCAGTCCATCCACTTTTTTGGTGTCATTTTCAATTTCCTTTTTTAGCTTCTCATAATTTTTCTTGTGGAGGCCTTTAACTCCTCTTTAACTCTTTTGGTTAGATTTATTCTTAAGTATCTTACAGTTTTGGTGTCTATGGAAAATGGAATAACTTTTCAGTTCTATCTCAGTCTGCCCATTGTTCATATGCTATAAATTTCTGTATATTGATTTTGTATCCTGCAACTTTACTGTATTTGTGCATTAAACTTTTTCATGGAAACCATTGGGTATTCCATGTATACAATCTTGTCATCTGCAAATAGAGTTTCACCTCTTCTTTTCCTACTTGAATGTCTTATTTTTTCCTCTTTTCTGATTGCATTGTTGAGGACTTCCAGTACTATATTGAAAAGGAGTGGAGAAAGTGGGCATCCTTGTCTTGTACCCGTTTTTAGTGGGGAAGCTTTCAGCTTTTCTCCATTCAGGATGATGTTCTCTATGTGTTTTTCATAGATAGCTTTTATTTTGTTGAGAAATGACCCTTCTTTGCTGATTTTGCTGATCATGAAGGGATTTTGTAACATATCAAATGTTTTTTCTGCATCAATTGTTATGATCATATGATTTTTATCTTTCTTCCTGTTAATATAGTCTATTACTTTTTATGATTTGGCATATGTTGAACCTAATCTTGCATTCCTGGAATAAAGTCTACCTGATCATGATGTATAATCCTTTTTATAAGTGGTTGGATATAATTTGCCATTATCTTCTTGAGAATCTTTGCATCTGTATTCATCAGAGATATTGGTCTATTGTTTTCTTTCCTTGTCCTGTCCTTATCTGTTCTAAGGAAAAGGGTGATAGAGGCTTAATAGAATAAATTAGGAGAGATTCATTCTTCTGGATCTTTAGAAATAACTTGAGCAAAATGGGTGTTAACTCTGTTTTGAAAGTTTTATAGAATTCAGAGGTAAAGTCATCAGGGTCAGGGCTTTTATTTGTGGGATGGCTATTTATTACTTAATCAATCTCCTGGCTTGTTATGGGCTTATTCAGACTTTCTATATCCTCCTGGCTCAATCTTGGTAGATTATATGTGTCCAGGATTTTGTCCATATCATCCACATTGTCTTGTTTCTTGGCATCTTGTTGTTCTTAGTGTTCTCTAGTGATGTTTTGTATTTCTACTTTGTCTGTTGTTATATTTCCTGCTTCATTGCATATTTGATTCAGCTCATTCCTCTCTTTCTTCTTCTTAATGCCTTGCTAGTCATGTATCAAATTTTTTTTGTCTTTTCAAAGAACCATCTTTTACTTTATTTTCTGTATAGTTTGCTTATTTTCTATTTCATTTATTTCCTCTCATATCTTTATTATTTTCTTTCTCCTGGAGTTTTATGGATTTTGTTGTCATTGCTTTTCCAATTCTCTAAGGCATGATGTAAGGTGATACATTTGTCTTCTTTCCATCTTCCTCTTATGTGCAGTAATTTCTATGAACTTCTCTCTTTGACTGCATTATCAGTGTTCCAAAGATTATGGAAACTGTGTCCTCATTGTCATTGGCTTCCTCATTTCAGACTTTATTTTATCAGTAGTTGTGGAGTTATTCAGGAATATGTTATATAGTTTCCATGTATTTAAGTTTTTTTTTTTTAAGAGGTTTTCGCTATAGGGCACGTGCGCTCGCCAGACAGACAGAGACATAGAGACAGAAAGCGAGAAATCACCCCCCAGGGGGGATGGTCACACCGCAATCCCTTCTCTTCCATTCTCCTCTCGGGATCTTGGCACGCACGCACACGCGCCTGGCGTGAGATTTAAGCCACCGGGTCCGAGATGCGAACCGCGGTCGACTACGTGGGATTCCAGCGACCTAGCCATTACGCTAACTGCTGTTTCCCTATTTAAGTATTTTTGAGGATTTCCCTTAAAATTAAACTCAAGTTTAATTCCATCATGGTGAGAGAAGATGCTGGACATAGTTTCTATGCCTTTGAATTGGTAGACACTTTCTTTGTGCCCTATAATGTGGTCAGTCTTTGAAAAGGTTCCGTGTGGGGGTGAGAAAAAAGTGCATCTTGTGGTTTTTGGATGGAACGTTCTATAGATGTCTGTTAAGTCCATTTGATTTATGCTATCATTCAGATCCTTTATCTCCTTATTATTTTGTCTAGACGATCTGTCCAGAGGGGATAGTGTAGTGCTGAAGTCTCCAACAATTAGTGTATTGCAGTCTATTTCACCTTTTAGATCTAACAGTCTTTCCTTCACATATTTGGGTGCTCCTGTGTAAGGAGCATAGATATTTATGAGTTATATCTTCTTGATCTATTGATCCTTTTATTATAATATAACTCCCTTCTTTGTCTCCTTGAACACTTTTTGTTTTAAAGACTATTTTTTCAGAAATTAGTATCACAACTCCAGCTCTTTTTTGGTTCCCATTTGCATGGAAAATCTTTTTCCAATGCTTCACTTTCAGTCTATGTATGTCTTTATTGATGAGGTGGGTTTCCTGTAGACAACAGTTAGATGGTTTATGTTTTTTTTTGTTGTTGTTGTTGCTGTTTGTTTTTATTTATTTAGCCAGTCTGTGTCTCTTGATTGGAGAATTTAATCCATTAACATTCAATTTTATTATCAGTGTTACCGTATATGTCCGGACCTTTAATTTGACCATTGTCTTAGCTGCCTTTTATTCCTTCTTTTCCATCTGTTAATTCTTTAGTTTTCCTGGAATAGTACTCTCTTCAAGGTTTCTTGAAGAGCTAGTCTGGTGTTGGCAAATTCTTTCAGGTTTTGTTTGTCTGAGAAGATTTTAATCTTTTTTTTTCCCATATACAAGATAATCTTGCAGGATATAATCATCTTGGTTGAAACTGTTTCTCTCTTACCACTTTCAATACATCTTCTCAATCTTTCCTTGCTTGCATTGTTTCCTTTGAGAGGTCTGGTGTTAGCCTGATGGAATGACCTTTGTAAGTCACTTCTCTCTTGCCAATTTTAGTATCATGTCTTTATCTGTGCTTTTGGACAGACTGGCTAAGATGTGCATTGGGAAAGATCATCTGGGGTTGAGTCTTTTTGGGGTCCTTTGTATTTCTTGGGTCTGGATGTTTGAGTGCATCTCTAGACTTGGGAAATTTTCCAGAATTTCATTAAATAGATTTTTCATGCCATTATTAGTTTCTTCACCTTCTGGGATGCCAATTATTCTGATGTTTGGGCGTCTTATGGAATCTAGTATTTCTTGTATTATCCTCGTGTGTTCTTGTTATTTTCTCTACTTTATTGATTTTTTTTTTTAGGTAAGAGATTTTATCTTCTGCATCAGAGATTTGATTTTCTGCCTTGTCTAATTGACTTTTAATTCTTTCAAGATAGTTTTTCATTTCCTGTTTTACAGGCTTCATCTCTAACAGCTCCATGAGATTCTTTCTCAAGAGTATTCATTTCTTCTTTAATATCATGTAAGGATTTCCTAATACCCTGTAGCTCGTTGTCTCTTTTCTGTTCCAAATCATTGAATTTGTTCAACACGAATGTTCTAAATTCTTTCTCTGGTAACGTCCTCAGATTTTAGGAGAGGTGGAGGGGAGTTAGTCTGTTCCTTTGATGAAGACATTTCCTCACTGGCTTATTCAGACCTTAGGCTCTTCTTTTACTTTTAGCCATTGGAAGCTGTATTAATTTTTGAATACGTCTTAGGGGGACGTTTCTTAAACTAGGAGCAAATGTATTTCTCTTTTGCTGTGAATTGTTGTGTGTGAAAGTCTCTCTTCTGTTGTTTTTAGCAATTTGTTCTTAAGAGGTGTACTCTACTCGGGTGTATGAAGAGTACTGTCTTTATAGTCACAAGTTGTTCAGTATAGGAGAGGATCTCAGGGAACCTTATAATACTAGGGAATTTCAGAACTGTGTTTTTAGATCTGTGTAATACTTCTGGTAGGGTGGAGGATGAGGAAGACCAGGTAATGTAAGACAAAAGAAAAGACTATAGAGAAGAATAAAAAAAAAAGTTGCATGTCGCACGTTAGTGTGGTGCACGATTTTGACAGGGGCCTAAAAAAAAAAAAGATTCTGCCTACCTCTAAAGAGCTTGGGGTCCTGGTCTTGGAAGCCTGGAAGTGGAGCAGGGGCAGTGGTGCCTTTGTCTCAGTTTCTCTTGCTGGCCAGAGGTCTGGAGATGTAAATGAAGGGCTTCTGAGTGCAAAGGACAATTTGTGATAGAAGAGAGAGGAAGGAATTAACCAAAAAAAAAAAAAAAAGGCGGGGCAGGGGGAACAAAGAGAAAAACAAACAAACAAAAACAGATCCTGCCTACCACTAAAGGTCCTGGGATCCTGGTCTTGGGAACCTGGACGTGGAGCAGTGGAAGTGGTGCTCCTGCCTCAGTTTCCCTTTTTGGCCAGAGGTCTGGAGATGAATATGGAGGGCACCTCTCTTCCTTTTTGTTTTGTTTATACCTTCCTCTCCCTTGTCCTACAAACTGGCCTTTACTTTGTGGGAGAGATCCAGTTGCAATTCTAGGTCCCTAGCAAGCAAGGAAATAGAGGTAATTGCACCACTAGCCCCCACCCCCTTCCAGTATTCCAGACAAAGACCCCAACCCCTAGACAGGTAGGTAGGTTTTTATTTAGCCTTTCTTTGTCCCTATACTTGTTTTTGTTAGTGTTAGTACCCTCTTGCCCCTTGTGCCAAGACTCACCCTAGCTCTGCAGGAGATCTCCAGTTTCATCTCCAGACCCCTAGCCCACAAGAAAAGTTGAGTCAGTGGCATAACTGCCTCCTACAGTACTTCTGAGCTTCCAGGACCAGGATTCATCCTTCTAAACAAGTAAGCAGTTATATTTTTTTATTGCTCTTCTTTTATGCTTGGTCAATTCCCTTATCTCCTTGTTCCAGAAACTGTCCCTGGGTCTGCATGAGAGCTCCAGTTCAATACCTAGGCCCCAGGTCAGCAACAGAATTTGAGGCAGGGCACCACTGCCTCACAAACCACTTCCAGGCTCCCAGGATTAAGACCCAACCTCCCAGGTAGGCAGGATTTTATTTTTTTCATTGCTCTTCCTTTTTATTTTGTTAATGCTCTCTTCTCTCTGTCTCATACACTGTCCTTTGCTCTGTCCAGTTCAATGTCTAGGACACTGGCCAGTGACAGAAATTTAGGCAAGGGTATCACAGACTTCTGCCCCACTCCCAGGCTCCCAAGATTAGTACCAACCCCCTGGACAAATAGGCCAGTTTTTTTCCTCCTTTGCTTTTTTGTTTTATTAATACCATCCTCTCCCTTGTTCCACAGACTGGCCCTTTATCTGCACAGAGCTCCAGTCAAATCTCTAGGCCTTGGGAACCAGCAGTTAGTGTAATGGCTATGTTGCTGGACTCCCACGTAGTCGACTGCAGTTCGCGTCCTGGACCCGGTAGCTTAAAACTTATGCCAGGTGTGTGTGCATGCGTGCACAAGATCCCGAGAGAAGAATGGAGGAAAAGGGATTGTGGCGTGACCATCCCCCCTGGGGGGTGATTTCTCACTTTCTATCTCTATGTCTCTGTCTGTCTGGCGAGCACACGTGCCCTACA
>NW_006204675.1:310385-310802 GCF_000334495.1 Tupaia belangeri chinensis | reverse complement strand
GGGACACCACTGCTCCCCTGCCCCCGCCTTACTTCCAGGCTCCCAAGCCAAGGAACAAACCCCATAGACAGGTAGGCAGGTGTTTATTTTTTCTTTGTTCTTCCTATTTTTTTTAATACCCTCATCTCTCATCTCACAGAACTGGCCCTGCACTGCAGGAGAGCTCCAGTTTCACCTCTTGGTCCCTGGCCAGCAAGGGAAGTTGAGGCAAGATCACCTCTGTCCCCCACCTCACTCTTCCATGCTTTCAAGACCAGGACCCAAACCATTAGACAGGTAGGCAGATTATTATTTGTTTTTTTTTTAATTATTTTTTATTATTATTTTTTTTTGGCTCTTCCTTTTTGCTTTCTTAATACATTTTTTTGTTTTGTTTTTTTTTTTCTTTTTTTTTTTTTTTTTTTTTTTTCCCCCAAG
>NW_006204675.1:293678-310311 GCF_000334495.1 Tupaia belangeri chinensis | reverse complement strand
CCCTGGTCAGCAAAGGATGTTGAGGCAGGGTCACCACTGCCCCTGCCCTACTTCCTGGCTCCCAAGATAAGGACTGAACCACTAAACTGGCAGGAATATTTTTATTTTTATTTACTTTGCTCTTTCTTTTTGTTTTGTCAATACCCTCCTCTCCCTTGTTCCATAGACTGGCCTTTGCTCTGCAGGAGGTCTCCAGTTCCATTTCTAGGACCATGAGCAGAAAGTGATGTTGAGATAGGGAAACCACAGCCCCTGTACCCACTTAAAGCCTCTCAAGACTGAGCACCAACTTCCTAGACAGGCAGGCAGGTTTTGCTTGTGCTCTTTGTATTTATTTTATTAATATCCTCCTCTCTCTAATTCCACAGACAGGCCTCTTCTCTGCAGAAGAACTCCAGTACCATCTCTAGAAACTTAACAGGTAAGGGCAGTTTAGGTGGGGCACCACTGCCCCCTCACGACTGACAGTCTCCCAATACTAGGAGCAAACCCCTAGACAGGTAAGCAGGTTTTATGTTTTTTCCTTTGGTCTTTCTTTTTGTTTTGTTAATACACTTCTCTCCTGTGACCCATAGACTGATCCTTGGCAAGAGAGCTCCCATTTTATCACTAGACTCCTGGCCAGCAAGAAAAATGAGGCTGGGGCGCCACTTCTCCCAACCTTACCTTCAGGCTCCCAAGCGAAGAATCCAACATATAGAAAGATAGGCATGTTTTTATTTATATTTTCTTTGCTATTCCTATATGTTTTGTTAATACCTTCCTCTCCCTTGTCCCACAGACTGGCCCATGCTCTGCAGGAGAGCTCCAGGTCTGTTTCTTGGGTCCTGGCCTGCAAGGAAAGTTGAGGCAGGGAAAAGACTTCCTCCTGTCCCATTTCCTGGCTCCCAAGACCAGGAACCAACCCCCTAGACAGTAGGCAGGGTTTTCTTTTTTTTCTTCTTGGCTCATCCTTTTGGTTTTAATATACTCCTCTCCCTTTTTCCACAGAGTCCCTTGCTCTGCATGAGAGCTCCAGTTCTATCACTAGGCACCTAGCCAGCAAGGGAAGATGAGACAGGAACACCACTGCTCCTCACCCCAGTTCCAGTCTTTCAAGACCAGGACACAAACCCATAGTTAGGTAGGCAGGTTTTTAATTTTTTTTCCTTTGCTCTTCTTTTTTCTATTGTTAATATCCTCCTCTCCTTTTTCCTCCAGCCTGGGGCTTGCTTTGCAGCAACTCCGCAGTTCCATCTATAGTGTCCTGGACAGCAAGGAACATTGAGGCAGCTTCACCACTGCCCCCTCCTTACTTACAGGCTCCTAAGCCAAGTACCCAACCCCTGGACATGTTGGCAAGATTTTTATTTTTTTTCTTTGTTCTATGTTTTTGTTTTGTTAATACTCTCCTTTCCCTTTTCCCACAGACTGCCCCATGCTCTGCAGGAGATCTTAAGTTACATATCTAGGATCCTAGCCAGCAAGAGAAGTTGAGCAGGGATACAACTTCCCCCATCAGACTTTCAGGTTTTCAAAAACAGTTCTCAAACCCCTAAACACATAGGCAGGTTTTTAATTGTTTTCTGTGCTCTTCCTTTTTGTTTTGTTAACACCTTTTACCTTGTCATACAGACTGGCCCTTGCTCTGCAGAAGAGCTCCAGTTCCATCTCTAGGTTCCTGACTGGTTAAAAAAAGTTGAGGCAGGTGCACCCATTTCCCTAGGCTCCCAGGACTAGGACTCAACCTCCTAGACAGGTATGCAGGTTTTCATTTTTTTTTTCCATTGCTTTTCCTTATTGTTTTGCTAATACTGTACTCTCACTTTTACCACAGAATGGCCCATGCAGGAGAGGTGCAGTTTCCTCTCTAGGCTTCTGGCAAGCAAGAGAAGTAGAGGCAGGGGCACCACTGCCTCCATTTCCCACTTCCTGGCTCCTAAGGCCAGGGTCAAATGCCTAGACAGGTAAATTCATTTTTTGTTTTTCTTTGCTCCTTTTTGTTTTGTTAATACCCTCCTATTCCTTGTCTCACAGACTGACCTTTGCTCTTCTTGAGAGTTTCATTTTCAACTCCAGGCTTCTGGCCAAACAAGGGAAGTAGAAATAGGTGCACCACTGGCCTCTGATCCCTTGCAGTCTTCCAAGACAAGGACCCAATCCCCTAGATAAGCAGGCAGGTTTTTATTTAGTTTTTCTTTGCTTCTACATTTGAATTTGTTAGTACTCTCTTGTCCCTTGTCCCACAGACTTGCCCCTGCTCTGCAGAAGATTTCCAGTTCCATTTCTTGGCTCCTGGCCAGCAAGGAAGGTTGCAGCAGCAGCACCACTGCCCTCACCCCATTTCCAGGCTCCCAGGACCAGTCTCCATCTCCCTAAACAAGTAAGCAGGTTTTTATATTTTTTTTCATTGCTCTTCCTTTATGTTTTGTTAACACCCTCCTCTCCCTTGTCTCACAGACTGACTATGGGTCAGCATGAGCACTCCAGTTCAATCTCTAGGCTCCAGGCCAGAAAGGGAATTTTAGACAGGGACACTACAGCCCCCCATACCACTTCCAGATTTCCAAGATTAAGATTAGGACCTAACCCAATAGACATGTAGGCAGGATTTCACTTTTTTTTTTTTTTTTGGTTCTCCCTTTTTATTTTCTTAATTCCCTCCTCTCCCTATCTCTTGACCATTGCTCTGCAGGAGAGCTCCAGTTCCATCTGTAGCCTCCTCTCCAGTAACAGAAGTTGAGGCATGGGCATCACAGCCTCCTGCCCCACTTCCAAGCTCCCAAGTCCAGTGCCCCACCCCACCCCCAGAGAGGTAGACAGGTTTTTTTTTTTTTTTTCTTCTTTGCTCTTCCTTTTTGTTTTGTTAATACTGTCCTCTCCCTTGCCCTGGCTCTCCAGTAGATTTCCACTTCCTTCTCTAGGCACCTGGCCAACAAGGGAAGTTGAGGAAGTCATGTCACTGCATCCCACCCCTCTTTCTGGCTTCCAAGACCAGTACCCAAACTCTGGGACAGGAAGACAGATTTTAATTTTTTTCTTTGCAATTTCTTTTTATTTTGTTAATACTCTTCTCTCCCTTGTCCTACAGACTGGCCTTTGTTCTTTAGGAAACTCCAGTTCCATCTCTAGGCTCCTGTATAGCTACAGAATTTGAGGCATGGTCACCATACCCTCCACCCCACTTCCAGTCTCCAAAAATCAGTACCCTACCCCCTAAACAGGTAGGCTTGTTTTTTTTTTTTAATTTTTATTTTTTTGGAGAGGTTTTCGCTATAGAGTATGTGTGTTCACCAGACAGACAGAGAGAGACAAAGAGACAGAAAGTGAGAAATCACACACACAACACCCATGGGGGAAGATCATGTCGCAATCCCTTCTCCTCCATTCTCCTCTTGGGATCTTGGGCATGCATGCACACATGCCCAGTGTGAGTTCAAGCCACCAGATACGGGACTCAAACCATGGTTGACCATGTGGGAGTCCAGCGACATAGCCATTATGCCAACTGCTGGTCCCCAGGTAGGTTTGTTTTTATTATTTTTTCTTTGCTCTTTCTTTTATTATGTTAATACCCTCATCTCCTTTGTCCCACTATCTGGCTCTTGTTCTGCAGGAGAGCTCCAGTTCCATCCCTAGACCTCTGGTGTAATCGTGCATCATGCATTGTGCTCATGGACAATGCACTACTCTTTCTTTATTCTCCTCTGTTCTCTGTTGTTTTCTTTTATGTTATACTCTCTTACTCATCTTTCATTCTGCTAGATGGATTAGACAATTCTAGAATAAGAGTTATGAAAGTTCCTAGTATTGTAAGTTTCCCTGGGACCCTCCCTTGTATTGATCCTCCTGTGAATAAGGATATATTGCTCTTCAGACCCCTGAATAGTGTACACCTCTTGAGACCACATTGCTAAAAACAACAGAAGAAAGACTTCTGCACACATCAATTCTCAGCAAAAGGGAAACACAGTTGCTCCTAGTTATAGAAATGTTCTTCTATGACATATTCAAAATGGAATACATCTTCCAATGACTAGAAGTAGGAGAAGAGCCTCAGATCTGAACTGAGTAACTCACCTCCATCTCTCCTAAAACCTGAGGACATTACCAAAATGTCAGAGAAAGAATTTTAGAACACTCATGGTGAACAAATTGTATGAATTGGAACAGAAAGGAGAACAGAAATGAACTACAGGAGATTAGAAAGTCCTTCTACAATATGAAAGAAAAATTGGATACTCTGAGAAAGAATGAGATGGAGCTACTAGAGATAAATTTTATAATTCAGGAAATCAAAAACTCTTACAAGTATTAAAAAACAATTAGACCATTCTGAAGATCAAATCTCCAATGTAGAAGATAAATCTTCTGACCCAGGAAAAAACACCAATAAGATAAAGTAACAAAAAAAATGAGGATAATATTTGAGAAATACTAGATTCCATTAGACTCCCTAATATCTAAATAATTGGTATCCCAGAAGGTGAACAAACTACTAAAGGCATAGAAAATCTATTCCATGAAATCCTGGAAGAAAATTCCCAAGTCTAGAGAGGTACTCAAGCATCCAAACCCAAGAAATATAAAGAACCCCAAATAGAATCAACACAAGGAGATCTTCCCAAAGGCACTTCTTAGCCAGAATCTCCTAGACCACAGATAAAGACATGATACTAAAACTGGCAAGAGAAAAATGAGAAGTGGCTTACAAATGTCATCCCATCTGGCTAACAATGGACCACTCAAGGGAAACAATGAAAACAAGGAAAGAATGGAAAAATGTTTAAAAAGTTTTAAGAGAGAAAAAAAAATTAAAGGTTTCTATACCCGCAAAATCATCATTCATATGAGAAAAAAATATTAAAATATTTTCAGATGAAGAAAAACTGAAAGAGTTTGCCAAACTCAAACCAGCACTTTATGAAACCCTAAAGTGAGGACGGTTACAGGAAAACTAAATAGTGAATAACCAGAAATAAAGGAATGAAATGCAACCAATACAGTGACCAAATTAAACATCAGGACAAGTTTAGTAATATTGATAATAACATTGAATGTGAAAAGATTAAATTCTCCTATCAAGAGACACAGAGTGGCTGAATGGGTAAAACAACAGAAACCCTCTATTGCCTACAGGAAACCTTCCTCAAGGATAAAGACATATGTAGACTAAAAGTGAAGGGTTAGCAAAAGTTTTCCCATGCAAAAGGGAACCAAAAAAGAGCTAGAGTTGCAATTCTAATTTTTGACAAAATAGCCTTTAAAAGAAAAACTGTTAGAGAAACAAAGAAGTACTCTATATAGTACTAAAAGGGTCAATCAATCAAGAAGATATAATGCTTATAAATATCTGTGTACCTAAAACAGGATCACCAAAAGGTTGAAGGAAAGACTATTAGAACTAAAAAGGAGACACACAATAACACACTAATGGTTGGAGAACTCAACACTTCACTGTCCCCTCTGGACAGATCATCTAGACATAAAATAACTAAAGAGATAGAGGATCTAAATGATATCATAAATTAAATGGACTTAACAGACATCTATGGCACTTTCTATCCAAAAGATACAATTTTTCCTCACCCTCACATGGAACTTTCTTGAATATTGACCACATGATAGGACATGAAACAAGCCTCTACAATTCAAAGGCATAGAAACTATATCCAGCATCTTCTCTGATCAGGATTAAATTAGACTTGCTTTTAATTTCAAGAAAAACTCACAAAAATTTACAAATACATGGAGACTAAATAACCTACCCCTGAATGACTTCACAACTACTGAAGAAATACAGACTGAGATAAAAAGATTCATGGAGGGACCAGCAGTTAGCGTAATGGCTATGTCACTGTACTCCCACATAGTTGACCGTGGTTCGCATCCCAGAGCCCATGGCTTAAAACTCACGCTGGGCACGTGTGCGTGTGTGCCCAAGATCCCAAGAGGAGAATGGAAGAGAAGGGATGACCACCCCCCTTGGGGGGTGATTTCTCACTTTCTGTCTCTCTGTGTCTGTCTAGTGAGCACATGTGCCCTATAGCGAAAACCTCTCAAAGAAAAAAAAAGATTCATAGAAATCAATGTCAATAAGGACAATAGATTCCATAATCGTTGGAACAGGGCTAAAGATGTCATAAGAAGGAACAATTAAACATCCAAATATCCAGATAATAGGCATCCCAGAATGTGAAGAGACTCATGAGGGCATTGGTAATCTATTCCATGAAATCTTGCAAGAAAACTTTTCAAACCTAGAGAGGCATTTGAAGATCCATTACCAAGAAATACAAAGGACCCCAAATAGAATCAACCAAAGAAGATCTTCTCCAAGACACATTATAGCCAGGTTGACCAAAACTGCAGACAAAGACAAGATACTAAGATTGGTAAGAGAAAAACATCAAGTTACCTACAAAGGACATCCCATCAGGCTAACAGCAGATCTCTCATTGGAAACAATCTGAGCGAGGAGAGAATGGGAAAATATATTCAAAGTGTTAAGAGAGAGGCAATTTCAGCCAAGAATACTGTACCCGGCAAGATTATCTTTCAGGTGGGAAGAAAAGACAAGAACATTCTCAGATAAACAAAACCTGAAAGAATTTACCAGTACCAGACCAGATCTCCAAGTTCTCAAGGGTGTGCTGTATCAGGAAAATTAAACACAGACACATGGAAATAAGAGTCCAAAAACTAAGAAAGTGGCCAACTTAATCATAGGGATTTTTTTTTTGAGTATTATATCCCAGAGTTCAATCTGGAAGATCAAACCTCAACAGAAACAGAAGAAAGATTAAGTACATGAGACTTAACTGATGAAACCATTCTGTGACTTGACTAAAATATTGCTGCTTTTCTTCTAAGCTTTGTTGTCCAGTTTTAAGGATTTTTGTCCTGTCTTGAGCTGTCAATAGATTCATGTACCTACTATTTGAACAGAATATTAACCTGTTTCTAGGCTTCAAGTTTCAAGAAAATATCTCACCAGTTCAAAACTGCTTTTCATGAAATTACCAGCTGAACTTGCTATTGAAAGTAAGTACTTATGATATTATGTGATCAACAAACTATTAGGGGAAAAGGAATGGAAGACAACTGTAGACAGAAGAGATAGTGTAATAAGAGAGTGGAATAGGGCAGAGGGTCAGACATGGGGTAAAAAACATACATAAGTGAGTAGAAATGGAATATTATGGATGATAACATGCATAATTAGGCCACTATGCAGTTTACTCTAGATGGGAAACCACATTTAGTATGGACTTCTAGGATTTCATGGAATAAATTATTAATGCCCTTAGTATTTTGTTCCTTTTCGAGGACAGAGTTATTAGAATGTTTGGGCGCTTGGTAGTATCTAGCATTTCTTGGCTTCTCATATTTATTGTATCTGAAGAGGTTTCTGGTCATCTGATGATGAGTGTTAGTAGGCTAATAAGTTTAAAACTTTTTTTAAAAAAATGAAGAGAAGAGACAGAGGGGACTCTAATCTGTCTCTATCTGGGAGGCAGAAAGGAAAATCTGGGCAGAAAGTCTTCAATTGTCCTAGTTTCTGAAAGAGGCCACTCAGAACTTAACTATAGATGACTGGTGATTGGTTTTCCCTGGCTAGATCTGGGTGGCAGGAAAGTAAAGTCTGGGTATAAAGTCTTGAATTATCTCAATAATGGTACTTTTATATTACATGATGCACATGCTTTATAGCTCCTGAAATTAGTTTTGGTTGCTTTTTATAGTGTTTTTTTTTTTTTAAGGATTACCCCCCACCCCCAATATTAGGTTTGACTTTGAAATTAAGTCATGTAAATTTTACAATGGAAAAGAATTATTTGTAAGCTCATTTAAAAAAAATAATTTATTTTAACTATTCCATCATTATACATCATTTAGTGTGCAAGGTAAAATTACTCAACATTTTTTCAATAGTGGGATGTATTGGGACCAGCAGTTAGTATAATGACTATGTTGCTGGACTCCCATGTAGTTGACCTGTTATAGTCTACTCAGTGAGAAATAAGAGGACATCCAATCATAACCAAATTTATTGGAGTTTATTTATAAAGCCAGCAGCATATGGGGGGACTCATGTCTCTCAAAACCCCACAGCCCTGAGTGAAGAGGAAACAGAGCTTATATAGGTCAAAAATGCACAGTCATGTCTGGGATGATGTGATGATTCACAAGGGTAAGCCTTATTTGACTCAGCTGGGGTAGAAGGGTAGGGGGTAGGGTTTTAACAATGTAAAAGCAAAAGAACAGTACAGAAGCAAGAATAGCAGATTAATCCTTCTTCAGGGTAGGTTCTACCTCAGCATAGACACAATAGAATTTTAATGGTCTTCATAGCCCAGGGCAAGGGATCTTGCTGATGATTATATCACTAAGTAACATTTTAGGGCAGTTAAGAGGAGAGGGGTTTAAAGATGATAATAATGTTAATTACTCTTTACTCTTAGTCACAGAGGAGAAGGCAAGTTTCTAGTCATAGGAATTTAAGAGTTTATAATGGAGGTCCTCCTTCAAGATCAAGTTGCTCCTATTTTATTCCCCACTTCTCTTGGAGGTACTCCTCCAAGATGGGGTCGTGCCTGCTTCATACCATGGCTTGAATCCTGGACCCAGTGGCTAAAACTTACGTGGGGAATGTCTGCATGTGTGTCCAAGATACTGAGAGGATAATGGAGAAGAAGGGATTGTGGCATGGCCACCCCTTTGGGGGATGATTTCTCACTTTCTATCTCTGTCTCTCTGTCTGTCTGGAGAGAACACATGCCCTATAACAAAAAACCTCTCAAACAAAACAAAACAAAACAAAAAAGTATAGGATGTATTTGTTTTGGCAGATAGAACTATATTTTACAGAGATTAAGGACTAAGTAATTGAGGGCCAGCCAGTGATGTTGTGGTTAAGGATCTGGACTCCTACATGGACAATGATAATTTCAGTCCCAGACCTGGTGGATTCATGCTGCATGCTCAAAAATCCCAGGAGGAAAATGGAGCAGAAGGGGTTGCAGCATGACCATCCCTTCTGGGGGTTATTCCCCATTTTCCTTTTTGCTATCTCTCTCTCACTTTTCTTTGTCAAGTGTGCCTGCCCTATGACAAAATCATTTTTAAAAAGGGAACTTAGCAGTTAGCATAATGGCTATGTTGCTGGACTCCCATGTAGTCGACTGTGGTTCGCTTCCTGGACCCAGTCGCTTAAAACTCACACCAGGTGCGTGTGTGTATGTGCCTAAGACCCCAAGACCCCAAGAGGAGAATGGAGGAGAAGGGATTGTGGTGTGGCCAGCCCCACTGGGGGATGATTTCTCACTTTCTGTCTCTCTTTCTCTCTGTCTGGCGAGCACATGCGCCCTATAGCAAAAACCTCTCCTCCAAAAAAGGGAACTTATGTCATGTGGATTTGTTTTTATTCATTTTCTAAAATAAGTAAATCAGTACATATAGCAAATGCATAAAGTTGAAAATAAAATTTCAGAATACAATACAAAGATACAGAAAATTTGGCTTTCTAAATGTTTTATATGTTGACAGAAAATAACTAACTATAAAAAATTAAAAATTAATAATTGATACAGTTTATTTCTAAAAATTACATTAATGACCTAGGCCTGGAGAGGATGAATGCATGCGTTTTTTGGGGGGTGATTAAAGTGTTCCTTTTATTTGATTTTAAGAGTGACAGACAAAATTAGTGAAGAGATTTCCATTATTCTGGCCCAAAAAAGGGAGGACATGTGGAAGCTGGAGTTTGTAGGTTATAGGTAGGTTTCACAATTCTTAGGTTGGTGATTGGAAGGAAAGATCTGTGTCCTGGGGAGAGATTAATTAATCTACATTTCAAGGAAAGGGAAGTTCTATGTCTTGGGAAGAAATAAGCAAAAAAATATACTGTAATTGGTTGAAATATACATCTCAAAGATACTATGCCAGGAACAGGATGTAAGAACAATTCTGTTAATGGAAAAAGCAATCTGTTAAAGTTTGTGGACATGACTCCTCCTAGACCTTTTAGAAAGGACATTGTAAAAATAGAAAAAGCAGTCAGACTTTGGTACAGAGTATCCCCTGTTGCCCAAAAAAACATTTCTCTAAATGCATGTGTAAGTCACAAAATTGACAGGTCCCACATTGCTGGGAAGACTCACTCCAGTCATCAGGTCCCATGATGCTACTCATTCCTAGTAGTCAGGACTCCTACATGGACAACAATGGTTTGAGTCTCAGACCTGATGGCTTATGCTGCATGCTCAAAATCCCAGGAGCAAAATGGAGGAGAATAGGTTGCAGCATGACCATCCCTTCTGGGGATTATTCCCCATTTTTCTTTTCATTGTCTCTCTCTTCTCTGGTTGAAGGAAAAAGTAAGTCCTCAAAGTTTAGTGGAAGTATAAATGGCAATAAATAAAAAAATACTTTTAATTATAGAAGAGGTAGTTTACAAAACAACTTTTCTCTCGTCAGAAACTTAAGGTAACTTGTAACTGAGGTAATTTCAAGAGCAAATTTATTATTTGAACACATTCGTACCAATAATGTGTAAGAAAAATTGAAGGCTACATTGGAAAATAATTTTTATATAAAATGATATTCCAGATTAGCTTTTACAAAAATGAGAAGCATCTTTTGAGCTTTTCTAGAGGCCCAACTGAAAAAATAAATAAATTTTTAGGTTTTAAAAACAGTTTAATTTATAATTTGATATTAAAAAAGCTATATCAAGAACATATTAAAAAGAAGAGAGAAAGGAACCATGTGATTCATATCTGCATTGAAGCAGCAGAAATTATAACAACATACATATTAGAAATACAAGACACCATTAAATAATTCTATAAACATTTATATGCCAACAAACCAAAAAATCTGGATGAGATGGACAAATTCCTAGACAAATATAATCTACTAAGATTGAGCCAGGAGTATATAGAAAGTAGTATCTGAATAGACCCATAACAAGCCAGGAGATCAGTAATAAATAACCTCCCAAAAAGGAAAAGCCCTGGCCCTGATGGCTTCACCTCTAAGTTCTACAAAACTTTCAAAGAAGAGTTAACCCCCATCCTGCTCAAGTTCTTTTTAAAGGTCAAAAAGAGAGAATCTCTCCATAATTCATTCTATAAAGTTTCTATCACCCTTATCTTTAAAACAGATAAAGACAGAACAAGGAAGGAAAACTATAGACCAATATATCTGATGAACAAAGACTCAAAGATTCTCAACAAGAAACTAACAATTCTTATCTAACCATTTATGAAAAAAGGTACATCATGATCAGGTAAGCTTCATTTCAGGAATGTAAGGTTGGTTCAACATATGCAAAACCATAAATGTAATAGACTATATTAACAGAAAGAAAGATAAAAAACATAAGGTTGATCATAAAAATTGATGCAGGAGAAGCATTTGATAAGATACAACATCCCTTCATGATCAAGACTTTTAGTAAAATAAGCATAGAAGAGTCATTTCCCAACACAATAAAAGCTATCTATGAAAAGCCCATAGCAAACATCATCCTCGATGTAGAGGTAAATACGGGTAGAAGACAAAGATGCCTATTCTCTCCACTCCTTTTTTACATAGTACTGAAAGTCCTTGCCAACGTAATCAGAAAAGAAGAAAAAATAAATGGCATTCAAATAGAAAAAAAAAAAAAACAGGTAAAACTCTATTCACAATTAAGATGATTGTATACATAGAAGACCCAATGGTATACATAAGAAATTTTCTGAAAATAATACATTAATACAGTGAAGTTGCAGGATACAAAATCAATATACAGAAATCTATAGCAATTCTTTATATGAACAACAGGCAGATGATTGAGATTAAACTAATAAAAAAATCCATTTACCATAGCCACAAATAGTATAAGATACTTAGGAATAAATCTAACCAAAGAAGTTAAAAACATTTACAAGAAAAACTATGACAAGCTACAAAAAGTAATTTAAAATGACCAAAAAAAAAAAAAATGGAAGGACATTCCATGTTTCTGGATTGGAAGAATTAATATAATCAAAATGACAATTCTACCCAAATTAATCTACATATTTAATGCAATACCAATCAAAGTACCAGATACATTCTTCACAGATCTAGAAAAGACAGTCATAAAATTTGTCTAGAATCATAAAAGATCCTGTATTGACAAAGCAATTCTGCACAAGAAGCAGGGAGTGTATGGCATATGACTCACAAACCAAAAATATACTACAAAGCTGTGGTAATCAAACAGCATAGTACTGGCACAGAAACAGACTATTGGACCAATGGAACTGAATAAAGTCCCCAGAAATAAATTCCTAAATATACAGTCAACTGATCTTTGACAAGGCTTTGTTCCAGGAATGCAAGGTTGGTTCAACATAAGCAAAATCATAAATGTAATACAACATATAAACAAAAAGAAAGATAAAAATGATATATAAATTGATACAGAAAAAGCATTTGATAAGATACTTCTATTCATGACCAAGACTCTCAGAAATATCAGCATAGAAGGGTCATTTCTCAACACAATAAAAACTATCTATGAAAAACCCATAAAAAACATCATTCTAAATAGAGAAAAGCTGAAAGCTTTTCCATAAAAAATATGATACAAGACAAGAATGCCCACTTTCTTCACTCCTTTTCAATATAGTACTTGAACTTCTCACCAACACAGTCAGGAAAGAGAAAAAAATAAAAAGTATTCAAATAGGAAAAGAAAGGGAGAAACTATTTCTATTTGCAAATTACAGGATTGTAAAAATAGAATACCCGATGGTATCCATTAAAAAAATTTCTGGAAGTAATACATGATTACAATGAAGTTGCAGGATACAAAATCAATACATACAAATTCATAGCACTTTTATATATAAACAACAGGCAGACTGAGATAGAGCTGAAAAAGTAATTCCATTTACCATAGGCACAACAAGCATAAGAGATCTAGGAATAAATATAATTAGTTAAAGACCTCCACAAGAAAAACTATGAGAAGCTAAAAAATAAAATAGGTAACACAAAAACGTGTAAGAACATCCCATGTTTCTGGATTGGAAGAACAAATGCAATCAAAATGGCAATTCTACTCAAATTAATCTACATATTTAGTGCAATACCAATCAAAGTATCAGACATATCCTTCATAGATCTAGAAAAGACAATCATAAAATTTGTTTGGAGTCATAAAATACCTCATATTTCCAAAGGAATCCTGAACAAAGAGTGGAGTGGGCAGCATCTCACTCTCAGACCTGAATATATACTTTATAACTGTGGCAATCAGAACAGCATAATACTGGCACAAAGACAGGAAGACCAGTGGAACAGAGCAGAGTCATCAGAAATGAACTCCCAAATATATAGTTAACTGATATTTTAATTTAATTTATTTTTACATTTTTCCACAAACATTTACTTGTTTTAAACTGATCTTTTTAAAATTTATTTATTTATTTATTTATTCATTCATTCATTGATTTTTTTTTATTTGACCAGAGAGAGACAGAGGGTGAGAGTGAGAGAGAGAGAGGAAGTGAGAAAGCAAGCCACCAGATTCAGGACTCGAACCCCATTCAGCCATGTGGGAGTGTCCAACACCTTAACCACCATGCCACGTGCTGGTCCCTCAGAAACATTTACTTTACATATCGAAAAAACTTTTTGCTCACACTCCTTAGTTCTTGACAGTTAATAAACTACTTTCAAAATTTCAAAATACTGACTTTTAAAGAAAATATTCAAAATACTTCTTATAATTTTCTTGTGACTCTATAAGAGCAGAAACAGTATGATTTTAAATATTTTTGAGTAAATATTTACCTAATGCCAGTCAGAATGACTAAGATTAATAATACAAAAAATGATAAGTGCTGGTGGGAGATGTGGATAAAGGGGTACTCTCTTACACTGCTGGTGGGAATGTAAATTGGCCCAGCCACTATGGAGAATAATTTAGAGATTCCTCGAAAATCTACAAAAAGAACTTGCATATGACCTGACCATCCCAAAATACCCAAGTCCTTGGTATTTACCCAGAGGATGAAGAATTATTAACAGAAAAACAACTTGCACATCGATATTTATTGTGACCTTATTCACAACTGGTAATATATGAAACCAACCCAAATGCGCATGAACAGATGAATGGACTGAAAAACTGTGGCACATTTGCTCTATAGAATACTACTTAACCGTGAAAAATGAAAAAAAAACTGTAGCTTTTGACAAAAAGCTGATGAATATGGAAGATTTACTGCTGAGTGAAGAAATCCAGGCTATGAAAGATGTTGTATGTCCCCACTTAATACAAACTGAGTTTCTGCACTCTGACCAAAACTAAATGACTAAAATATATAGAAACACAGAAATTGTTTGTGAATACAAGATATTATACAGGAAGAAAGTGGGTGAAGGAATACAGTCTGAGGAAGAACAGTAAGGAAAAAAAATGAAGAGGAAAAACATTAATGGGCCAAAAAATGTGTTATTATATGCTGAAGATAACTTTACAGTATTATCAATTTAACTGGGGAGAAATGAAAACATGTTGGAATATTCACTTTGCAAACTAAATGTCATGATTGAATGTATAAAAGGACTTGAAATAAAATAAGAAAAATAATGTCAAAGACAAAAATTAAAAAAAAAAAAAAGCACGAAGTTACCAAAGTATCAGAGAAAGAATTTAGAACATTCGTGGTGGCAAAATTTTATGAGTTGAAGCTGTAAAGAGACAATGAGCTACAGGAGACTAGAAAGTCCTTCCATGATATGAAAAAAGAAATAGTCACTTTAAGAAAGAATCAGATGGAATAATACTTATTAGAAATAAAATCTGTAATACAAAAAATCAAAAACTCTCTTGAAAGTGTAAAATTTAATTAGACCATTCTTAAGATGAAATCTTCAACATCAGAAATAAAATGTCTGAGTTACAAAAAAAAAAAGACAGAGAAAATAAAAAGACACAAGGGCAATATACTAGAAATACTAGATTCCATTAAACACCTGAACACCAAATAATCGGTATCCCAAAAGGTGAAGAACCATTAAGGTCATGTAAAATCTATCCAGGCGGAAAAGTTCCCAAGTCTAGAGAGGCACTCAAACATCCAGAACCAAGAAATACAAAGGATCCCAAATAGAATCTACCCTAGAAGATCTTCCACAAATCATATTTTAGACACACTGACAAAGACCACAGATAAAGACAAGATACTCAAACTGCAAAGAAGAAATGACAAGTAACTTACAAAGGTCATTATATCAGGAAGACACAGCCAGAGATAGGACCTCTCAATGGAAATAATGAAAGCAAGAAAAAAACATGGAAAGATATATTGAAAGTGTAAAGAGAGAAATAATTTCTACCAAGATTATTATATCCTGCAGATTATCCTTCTTATGAGAAAAAATAGATTAAAATATTCTCAGACAAATCCTGAAATAATTTGCCAGTGTCAGAGCAGCTATTCAGGAAACCCTGAGGAGAGAACTGTTCCAAGGAAAACTGAAGAATGAACAGGCAGAAATAAAGAAATACAAAGCAGCCAAAAAAAAATGGCCAACTTAAGCATCAGGACAAGTCCTGTGTTATAGATCATAACATTGAATGTAAATGGATTAAATTTTCCAATCAAGAGACACTGACTGAATGGATTAAAACAAACAAACAAACAAAAAAATCAGAAACTTTCTATCTTTTGCTTACAGAAAACCCACCTCATGGATAAAGACATAGACTAAAAGTGAAAGGTTGGAAAAATGTTTTCCATACCAATGCGAACCACAGGAGCTGGAATCACAATACTAATTACTGACAAAATAGCCTTTAAAACAAAAACTGTTTGAAGATACAAAGAAAGGCACTATATTGTAGTAAAAGGATCAATCAATCAAGAAGATATAATGCTTATAAATATCTATGCACCTAACACTGGAGCACCCAAATATGTGAAAGACTGTTAGATTTAAATAGAGAGATATACAGAAAGACATTAATTGTTGGAGATGTCAACAGCACACTATTCCCTCTGGACAGATCATCAAAAAAAAAAAAAAAAAAAAAAGAAAGAAAAGAAAAGAAAAAGTAGATAAAGGA
Organism: Tupaia belangeri chinensis; assembly: GCF_000334495.1. Lineage (NCBI taxonomy): Eukaryota > Metazoa > Chordata > Mammalia > Scandentia > Tupaiidae > Tupaia > Tupaia belangeri. The sequence goes on along the minus strand of NW_006204675.1, from coordinate 294,218 downwards.
TCTAAAAGATACCATAAATCAAATGGACTTAACAGACATCTGCAGAACTTCCCATTCAAAAATCATGAGATACACTTTTTACTCAAGTCTACATAAAACCTTTTCAAAAATTGACCACATCATAGGACATAAGGCAAGTCTCTACAAATTTGAGGACATAGAAACTATATACAGAAACTTCTCTGACCATAATGGAATTAAACTTGATCTTAATTTCAAGAGTAATTATCAAAAATACTCAAATACATGGAATCCTAAAATCCTACTCTTAAATGGCTTCATAATGACTGAAGAAATAAAGACAGAAGTTACAAGATCCATGGAAACCAATGACAATGAGAACACTAGTTTCCATAATCTTTGGGACACTGCTATAGCAGTCATAAGAGGGAAGTTCATAATGATTAGTGCACGTAACAGAATGACCAAAGAAGTCGAATGAATGACCTAGCATCATGCCTCAGAGAACTGAAAAATCAAGAGCAAAAAAAAAAAAAAAAAAAAAAAAAAAAAAAAAAAAAAAAAGGGAAATAAAAATTA
>NW_006204675.1:269473-293597 GCF_000334495.1 Tupaia belangeri chinensis | reverse complement strand
TGTGCGTGCGTGCCCAAGATCCCAAGAGGAGAATGGAGGAGAAGGGATTGTGGTGTGGCCATCCCCCCTGGGGGGTGATTTCTCGTTTGCTGTCTCTATGTCTCTCTGTCTGGCAAGCACACGTGCCCTATAGCAAAAACCTCTCCAAAGGAAAAAAAGAAATGAAATAATAAAATTATGAGTGGAAGTAATTGAAATAGAAAATAAACAAAGAGTATAGGTGGCTTAAACTCATTTTGGGTACGTGTGTGTGTGCCCAAGATCCCAAGAAGAGAATAGAGGAGAGAAATTGTGGTGTGGCCATAGCCCCTGGGCAGTGATTTCTCACTTTCTGTCTCTCAGTCTCTCTCTGTCATTCTGGTGAGCACACGTGCCCTATAGCAAAAACCTTTAAAAAAAGAAAAAAGAAGAGAGAAAGGAACCAAATGAATCAATCTCCAATGAAATAGTCAATATAACAACAGATGCAGAAGAAATACAAAATATAATTAGAGGATACTTTGAACAAATATATGCCAAGAAAAAAAGACCATCTGGATGAGAGGGACAAATTCCTGGACAAATATACTCTACCAAGATTGAACCATTAAGATATAAAAAGTCTGAATAGATCCATAACAAGCCAGGAGATTGAATCAGTAATGAATAACTTCTCAACAAAGAAAAGCCTTAGCCTAGCCCTGATGGCTTCACCTCTGAATCCTACAAAACTTTTAAAGAAGAGTTAACCTCATTCTGATCCAAAGATTCAAAATGGAGAATCTCTCCCTGATTTATTCTATGAAGCTTCCATCACCCTTATCCTTAAAAGAGATAATGACAGGGGAACCAGCAGTTGGCATAATGGCTATGTTGCTGGACTCCCACGTGGTTCACGTCCCAGACCTGGTAGCTTGAAACTCATGCTGGGCGCGTGTGCGTGCATGCCCAAGATCCCAAGAGGAGAATGAAGGAGAAGGGATTGCAGTGTGACCATCCCCCCGGGGGGTGATTTCTCACTTTCTGTCTCTATGTCTCTCTCTGCCTGTCTGGCAAGCGCACATGCCCTATAGTGAAAACCTCTCAAAAAAATTTAAAAAGAGATATTGACAGGACAAGGAAGAAAAATTATAGAACAATATCGCTGATAAATATAGACATTATGATTATTAACAAGATACTAGCAAATCCTATTCAACAAATAATAAAAACGATTATACATACTTTTTAGATAGGCTTTATTCCAGGAATGCAAAGTTGTTTCAACATACACAACATCATAAATGTAATACACCATATGAAAAAAGTAAAAAACATATGATCATATCAACTGATGCAGAAAAAGCATTTGATATTATACAATATTCTTTTATGATCAAGACTTTCAGCAATATTGGCAAAAAAGGATCATTTCTCAACACAATAAAAGCTATCTATGAAAAACCCATAGCAAACATCATCCTGAATGGAGAAAAGCTAAAAGCTTTTTCCACTAAAAATTGGAACAAGACAAAGATGTCCACTTTCTCCACTCCTTTTCAATATAATACTCAAAGCACTTGCCAACACAGAAAGAGGAAAGAATAAAAGACATTCAAATAGGAAAAGAAGAGGTAAAACTCTGTTTATTTGCAGATCACAGGAGAGGATACATAGAGCACCCAAAGGTATCCATGAATATATTCCTGGAAGTAATACATAAATACAGTAAAGTTTCAGGATACAAAATCAACATACAGAAATATACAGCATTTCTATATTTGAAGAACAGGCAGGCTGAGATAAAACTAAAAATAGCAATTTCATTTACAATAGCAAAAAAAGTATAAGATAACTAGGAAAAAGTATAACTAAAGAAGGTGAAGACTTTCACAAGGAAAACTGTGAGACACTAAGAAAAAGAATTGAAAATGACACCAAAAAAGTGTAAGGACATCCCATGTTTCTGTATTGAAACAATTAATATATTCAAAATGGCAGTTCTGTCCAAATTAATCTACATATTTAATGCTATCACACTCAAAGTACCCACACACATTTTTTTACGGATCTAGAAAAGACAATCATAAAATTTGTCTGGAATCATAAAACATCCCGTATTGCCAAAGAAATCCTGCACAAGAAGAGTGGAGTGGGTGGCATCCCACTTCCAGACCCAAAAATATACTTCAAAGCTGTGGTAACCAAAACAGCATGGTACTGGCACAGAAACAGACAGGTGGACCAATAGAACAGAATAGAGTCCCCAGAAATAAATTCCCAAACATACAGTCAACTGATGTTTGACAATGAGTAACAGTCAATACAGTGGGAAATTGATGGGACCATGCAGACAACACAAGCTGGTAAAGAGGCTGCCTCCCATGTCTAAAAGGCAAGGCCTGGACTGGGAAGAAACTGCGAGACAAGGCCTGGTTTATGAGCACTCCCTTGTGTCATTATACTGGTCTGTACTCAATCTCTGCCATGAGCTTTACTGTTATTATGGTACCCTGCAAAGGTAAAATATCACCCCCAACCATTACAATAAAGCCAATTAGTGATCTTGTAGGAATGTGGCTTCCTAAGACAGCATGGCATGCAAGGGCCAGGAAGTTTGAGACTCCCACATCTGTCTGTTTTGAGCCAAAATTAACATTTGTTAGGTTAAATTAGTATAAGCCAAATTAGCGTTAGTAGCATATGAAAACTAAGTTAGTTTAAGGCTAGTTTTATGTAAATACCCCTTATTAGAGCTACAGGCCAAAGTTAACTCATGCCAGGCAAAGTCAGCACATTCACCATATAACAGGGATCCAGAGGTAAAACAGAAGAACTCACTAATTGACAGACTCAACAAATATAATACAGAAACCTGCAGGTTTATAAAAATAGGAAAAGCCTGACAGGTGCAAACAGGATGAACAAACCTGAAGGTTCCAGAGAAAGATTAACTATCTTAGCTGGGAGCTCTTATCTAAAACAACAGGTAGTTTTAAGTACAAAGAGAATCTCATCTATGTGCTGTTGACTATGAAAAACTGCTAATAAAACATCCTGTGTTGTCTCCTGAGCTACAAGATCATCTTCCTTTCCCATATGGGTAATAGGCCCACCTTCCTTAGTTGTAATATATAGATAGTCCATATATTAACTGTGTCTTTACTTAACAAGACAAGATTTCTATCTAGGCCTTTGTAACCAGCAATGCTGCCATCCTGGCCTGGGACTAAAGTTATCAAGCTGACCTGGGACTGAAGTTATAAACTTCCTGCAACCCCACTCTTCAAAAGACCCTTCCCAGTAATCAAGATCTAAGAAGATACAACAGACAAATGGACTTCCTTATCCTGAGAATTGTGATTGATTTTACCTCATCAGACAAGACAAATAGCATGTTTTATAATTATTGTTTCCATGCTTTGTATTCCCTATTTTCTAAAGTAAAATTTTACTAACCTTCACCCCCCCCTTACTTCCTAAACATCCCTCAATAAATACATGTGTTTGATAGCTGCTAGCACGACAGTCTGGAGCTGGCTCTGGCTGTGGTTGGCTGAGAACATGCAAAGAGGCATTGAGGTCTTAGTTTAATTTCTGTTCCTGATCACCTGTGTCGTCTTCCTATGTATGAGTCTCTACTAACACACCCCACTGAGGCTGGACCCCGGCAGGAAATGGCAAACCTCTTCAGCACACAGTGCTGGAAAAACTGGATATCCACCTGCAGAAAGATAAATCTATACTCCTATCTTTTACCATTGACAAAAATAAACTCAAGGTGGATCAAAGATATAAACCTAAGACCTCAAACTATATAACTACTCCTAGAAAACACAGGTGAAACTGTGGGAGACATTGGGGTAGAGAAAGACTTCCTAAATAAGACCCCCAAAGCACAGTCAGTAATTCCCAAATTAGACAAGTGGGATTACATCAGACTAAGAAATTTCTGCATGGCAAAATACACAGTAATTAATGTGAATTGACAGCCCAGAAATGGGAAAATGTTTTTGTAAACTATGCATCAGTAATGGACTAAAATCCAGAATATACAAGAAACTCAAGCAGCTGTCCTGAGCAAAGATGATCAACTCTATTAAACTATTGGATAATGAGTTAAAAAATCACTCTTTAAGGATGACAAACTACTAGCCAAAAGTCATATGAAAAAATACCCCATTTTAAGGGAAATGCAGATCAAAATATCAATGAGATACCACCTAACTCCAGTCAGAATGACTAATACAAAAAAAAATGGTAAGTGCTGATGAGTGTGTGGTTAAAGTGAAATTCTCTTACACTGCTAGTGGGAATGTAAATTGGTCCAGCCTCTGTGGAGAACAATTAGGGGATTTTCTAAAAACCTACAAATAGAGCTTCCATATGATCCAACAATCTCACACCTTGGTATATCCCCAAAGGACAGAATAATTATTAATTGGAAAAGTGTTTGTACATCGATATTTTTTGCAACAATATTCACAATTGCTAAGACATGGAACCAAACCAAATGCCCACAAACAGATGAATGGATTAAAAAACAGTGGCACATATACTCTATGGAATATTATTCAGCCATAAAAAATTATCCTGACTTTTTCTCCTGAGTGAAGCAATTCAGGCTATGAAGGAGAGACATTGTATTTCTACTTAATATATACCAAATGTCCCCACTCTATGACAGAAACAGAGTGCTTGAATTATATAGAAACACAGTAAATGGTTGTGAATACCAGTTACAGTGTGAGAAAAAGGTAGGTGAAAGAATAGAGTCTGAAGAAAGACACTAGTGAGAAAAATAGAGAGGCTATAGTATTTTGGGACAAATAAATGTGGCATTATCAGCTGAAGATAACTTTATAGCATTATCAATTAGACTGGCAAGAAATGCACACATTGGAATATTAACTTTTCATGCTAAATAATATGATTAAATGTATTAAAGAACTTGAAATAAAAAATAAAATTAAAATAAATATAAATTCCCCGAAATTCAAATAGAGTCATTTGTAAATATCTTTGTGTTATATATGTGTGTGTGTGTGTGTGTGTGTGTGTGTGTATTATTACTATTATTTATATATTCAATTGTTATACACCATTTAATTTGTAAAGAGATTTTTTTCCACAACCTGATATATGCCACACAGCAGGCAAGTTGAGAATACTGTACATGACATCACCATCATGAAAGAAACCATGTCTATGTCACACAAATGTCTTACTTCTCCATTTCTTCTCACATTTCCCTTCCTGTACTTTTTTCCCTCTTATTCTACTTTGTTCCAAGTTTCCATAAAAATCTTGAATTCTTTTATGTCCTCCAGTCTTTTAGTCTCTGTCAGAGTGTAGAGAGTAAGTAGAGACCTACAGTGTCTCTGTTTCACAGTCAGACTTGATTCACTCAGCAATAAATTTTCCATGATTATACACTTTCTATCAAATATGAGGGTTTTTTTATGGCTGAATAGTATTCTATGGAGAATGTGTTACACACTTTTTCAATCTATTTATCTATTTGGGGAAATTTGAGTTGTTTCCATGTCTTAGCAATTGTGAATAATGTTGCAATAAATATACCTGTGCAAGTGCTTTGACTGCACATTTTCCTATCCTTTGGGTAGATCTACAGTAGAGGAACCTTATTTTGGTTTTGATATGCTTTTCCCTTATAATAAAAAATATTGAGCAGTTTTTTTCTTTATATTTTTTCTTCCCAACAAACTCCTTTTTTAATATATTTTTTATTTCAATTTCTTTTATACATTCCATTTCATAATTTATTTAGCTTATAAAGTGAATACTCCAGTATTCACTTTATAAAGTTCTCACCAGTCTAGTTGAGAACACTATACATGTTGTATTCAACAGATAATAACCAATTTCTTAAGACCATAAATGCAATGCCTCTCTAATTTTCTAATTATTGTCTATTCTCAAACTCTCCTCCTTCACCCACCCTCTTATGTTTTTTGACTGTATGTCCTCCTTAAAGAGTTGTTTATTCATCTAGTTTTCCCATCTGTTAAAAAATATTATTATAGTCTTGATATTATATTGAATCTTATATAACTTTGCACTGTATTACATTTCAACTTACAGAAGGAATACCATGCATATCAGTGAAGACAAAGTCATTACTATCTACAACATCATCATCAAATTGTTTTTCATCTTTTTTTAATATTATTATTTCTCTATTTTATACATCTAATCACTCATTTTGCTTGTAAAAAGACTATCCTATATGAAATATTTCTCAGGCCAGTATAGTTGAGAATACTATACATGTTATCATCATGTAATAAACCATAAAGTACAAATATTTGGTATATATTAAGTGGATACATACAATATCATTGTTTCATATCCTGACTTGCTTCACTCAGCAATAGATCCTCTATATCTAATCACTTTCTATCAAATGTCAGGGTCTTGTTGTTGTTTTTTATGTCTGAGTAGTATTCCATAGTGTATATGTGCCAAACTTATTCAATCCATTTATCTGTTTCTTAACAATCATAAATTATCCTGCAATAAACATTGATTAGCAAGCGTTTTTCTGATAAGCATTCTCCTGTCTTTTGGGTAGGTATCCAGAAATGAGATTGCTAAATTAAATGATAGTTCTATTTGAGGATTTTTGAGGAACCTCCATATTGTTCTCTGTGGTGCGCACTGAATATGGAAGCCATTTTTCTATCCACCATTTTGGAAACCATTAGGCTTTACTTTGCTACTGAGCAAGTTGTTTCTCAGAAATTATGTGACTAACCGTTTTCCCCGGAAGTGTTTGGGTTTTTAGGCAACGGGAGAGATTTACCCACATCAATGATTGGTTCATGCTGTTTTATCTCATTTGCATTTCGGGCAACCAATTGGTTCCCACCAGCTGTATATAGCTCGCCATTTCTCCTCAATAAACGGAAGTAGATTGAAGAAGAAAAAAAAAAGAAGAAAAAAATGGATGCTGCTCGTTGACTACCAGAAAGATTAATCAAACAGATTAATTCTAACAAGTCATCCAGGGACAATGAAAGCCCTGAGATACCTCTCTCTCCTTCCACAGATCAACAAAATGAAGATGCTTCTTAAATACCTAATCCTGTTTTGCTTCTTCGACACTACTGCTGCCGGTTTTAATCCTGGTGCCGCTCCTCCTGGCAGAACAGGGTGGTCTCTGTCTTGCTTTACAAAAACGCTGCTGTTTTTACACCAACAAGTATGGCACCGTTCGTGACAATCCCTTATGGTCAGCATGGAATAGACTCCTCCCATTTTTCCTCCCCATACTTAGTCCAATTCTAAGTTTACTGATTGTTTGCTCTTTGAGGCCTTTCTCTTTAATAAGCTCATGGCTTTCCTTAAATGCCAAATTCATGTCTCTATAAAAGTGCAGCCTATCCAAGTCCATTACCACAACCTGGAAATAGAGTATCACGGAGCCTAATCTGTACTCCTGCCTGGGGCGCTAAATTGGTTAGCCAAAGACAGGTAAGAGAGTCTGAGCCTAACAGCTATACAGTCCTTCCACCTAAGACAGAAAACCCATCATAGCTATGGGATTCTCCAATGACAAGTAAGGATAGACATGTGGCTCTAAAAACGACTCCAACCTAAGACAGACACGATTCCCCCAGGTGTTTCTCCTCTCTTTGAAAAAATAAAAAAGGGGGACATGTGGCGAACACTGAATACGGAAGCCATCTTGCTATCCACCATCTTGGAAACCATTAGGCTTCACTTCCTCACTGAGCAAATCGTTTCTCAGAAATCATGTGACCAACCGTTCTCCCCGGAAGTGGTCACAAGTGTTGGTGTAAAAACAGCAGCGTTTTTGTAAAGCAAGACAGAGACCACCCTGTTCTGCCAGGAGGAGCGGCACCAGGATTAAAACCAGCAGCAGTAGTGTCGAAGAAGCAAAACAGGATTAGGTATTTAAGAAGCATCTTCATTTTGTTGATCTGTGGAAGGAGAGAGAGGTATCTCAGGGCTTTCATTGTCCCTGGATGACTTGTTAGAATTAATCTGTTTGATTAATCTTTCTGGCAATGGGAGAGATCCACCCACATTAATGATTGGTTCATACTGTTCTATCTCATTTGCATTTCGGGCAACCAATTGGTTCCCACCAGCTGTATATAACTCGCCATTTTTCCTAAATAAGCAGAAGTAGACAGAAGAAGACGACTTGACCAGCACCTCGTAGTGTATGTGCGTGTTTTTGTCCCATCTCTCACTCCCTCCCCTGAGAAACCTGTTCTACTGTCCCGCGGGCCGGGACAGTTCTCTACAGTGGCTAAACTAGTTTACATTCTAAACAACAGTATGAGAGAGATGCCCTTTCACCACATCCCTGGCAACACTTACCACTTTTTGTATTTTTACTCATTGCCATTGTGATAGGGATTAGGTGGTGTCTCAGTTTGGTTTTGATCTGCATCTTTCTTATAATGAAAGATGTTGAGCATTTCTTCATATGCTTTTTGGCTGTTTGCATGTCTTCCGTAGATTTTTGTTCAACTTATTTTGCCATCTTTTAATTGTGTTAGTCATTTATTTTGAGTCAGAAGCTTGAGTTATGTGGGTATTCTGGTTATAAGTTGTTTGAGGCATATTTTACAAAAATATGCTTCCATTCCGAGGGTTGTAGATTTACATTTGTTACTGTGTTCTTTGCTCTGCAGAAAGTTTTTAGTCTGATATAGTTCCAATTGTCTTTTTTCCTTTGCTTTGGGAGTCTTATTTAAGAAGTCTTTTTCTATCCCTATATTTTCTAGAATTTCCCCAGTGTTTTCCACTAGTAGTTTTACAGTTTGAGATCTTAGGTTCAGGTCTTCAATCCATTCTGGGTTGATTTTTATTAATAGTAAAAATTGAGAATTCAGTTGCATTTTCTGCAGGTGGATACCCAATTTTTCCAGCACCATTTGCAAGAAAGATTTTCCTTTTCCCAATGGATTGACTTTGTCAAAAAATCAGTTGGATGTAACCTTTAGGGTGTATTTCCATGGTCTCTATTCTATTCCATTGATCTACATGTCTGTTTTTGTGCTAATACCATGTTGTTTGATGATCACAGCTTTATAGTATATCTTGGGGTTAGGGAGTGATGTATCACCTATTCCACTCTTCCTGTGCAGGACTGCTTTGGCAATACAAGATATTTTATAACTCCAGACAAATTCTATGATTGTCTATTTTAAATCTGTGAAGAATATGTCTGATATTTTTTATTTCAATTGCATTGAATATATACATTAATTTAGGTAGAATTGCCATTTTGATTATGTTAATTCTTTCAATCCAGAAACATGAAATGTCCTGCCACTTTCTATGTCCTTATTAATATCTTTTTAAAGATTTTTATAGTTTTTGTTGTAAAGATCTTTGACTTTCTTAGTTAGGTCTATCTTTAGGTATCTTATACAGTTTTTCTTTATAAAATTTCTTCTTTTTTTTTTTGGAGAGGTTTTTGCTATAGGGTGTGTGCGCTCACCAGAAAGACAGAGAGAGACAGAGAGACAGAAAGCAAGAAATCACCCTCCAGGGGGGATGGCCATGCCGCAATCCCTTCTCCTCTTAGGATCTTGGGCACGCACACACATGCACCCGCCGAGTGTTTTAAGCTGGGTCTGGGACATGAACCACGGTCGACTACATGAGAGTCCAGCGAAATAGCCATTACACTAACTGCTGGTCCTGGTATCTGATACATGTTATGGCTATGGTGAAAGGAATTTCTTTCTTTAGCTCCACTTCATTTAACTTGTTGATAATTTTGTAGACTGACACTTTTCTCTATTCATTTATTAATTCGAGAAGATTTCTCATGGAAACCTTTGGGTCTTCTAAGTATACCATCATATCATCTGCAAGTAAAACTACTTTCAACTCTTCTTTGCCTATTTGGATGCCTTTTATATTTTGTTGTTTTCTGATTGCATTAGCTAAGACTTCTAGCATTATATTAAAAAGCAGTGGAGAAAGTGGACAGCCTTTAAGCTTTTCCCCATTAAGTATAATGTTAACTATAGTTTTTTTTGTATATAACTTTTATTGGGTTGAGAAATGACTCTTATATACCAATCTTACTAAGAGACTTAATCATGAAAGGATGTTATATATTATCAAATTCTTTCTCTGTATCAATTTAAATGATCATATGTTGTTTTTTCTTTCTTCCTGTTAATATGGTGTATTATATTTATGGTCTTGCATATGTGAAACCACCCTTTATTCCATTCCTGGAATAAAGCCTCCTTTGTCATAATGAATTATATTTGTTATATGTTGCTGGATATGATTTTAAATGTCTTGTTGAGAATTTTGCTTATATATTTATCAACACTATTGGTCTGATGTTTTCCCTTTTTGTCATGTCCTTATCTGTTTTGGGAATGAGGATGATTTAGGCTTCATACAATGAATTTGGAAGGTTTTCTTCCTTTTGAATCTTCAGAAATAATCTGAGTAGGATAGGGATTAACTCTTTCATAGAAGTTTTTTAGAATTCAAAAGTAAAGCCATTTGAGCCGGGGTTTTCATTTTTGGGAAGTTATTTATTATTGATTCAATCTAATGGCTTATTGTGGGTATATTACAATTTCTCTGCCATTCTGTTTCAATCTTGGTAGATTATATGAGTACAGAAATTTGTCCAACTCCTCCACCTAATCTTGTTTACAACTCATTGTATCATCTAATGATATTTTATATTTCTATTATTTCTGTTGTAATGTTGCCTGTTTCATTACATAGTTGATTTATGTGGTCTATATTTTTCCTTTATCAGTATAGCCAATGATGTGTCAATTTTGTTCATCTTTTCAAAGAACCAACTTTAACTTTAATTTTTTTTTTCTGTATGGTTCATTTATTTTCTATTTCATTAATTTCTACTTAAGCTTTTATTATGTATTTTCACCTGGCATTTATTTTTTGTTTTTGTTTTTATTGTTGGTTTTCCAGTTCTCTTAGGCATGATGCTAGGTTATATATTTGCCTGCTTTCCAACTTTTTTTATGCAAACTGATGCTATAAATTTCCATCTTCTGATTGCTTTTGACATGTCATATTAAAACTCATGTAGTCTGTATCATTTATTTCTATCAGTTTTTATTTCAAACTTAATTTCTTCAGTAGTTAAACAGCCATTCAGAAATATGTAGTTCAGTTTCCCATGTTTGTGTATTTTCAAAAGAGTTTCTTGAAATTAATCTTGAGTTTAATTCCATCACGGTCAGAGAAGAAGCTGGGAATAATTTCTATGCCTTAGAATCTGTAAAGGCTTGATTTATGTTGTATCATATTGTCAAGGTTTCAAAAGGTTTCTTACGTAGTTGAGAAAAATGTATATTTTGTGGTCTTAGGATGTGAAGTTCTATACATTTCTATCAAGTCCATTCAATTTGTAGTATCATTTAGGACCTGTATCTATTTCTTTTTGTGTAGAAGATCTATTTGAAGGAGATATTGAGGTGTTGAGGTCCCCAATAATTATAGTGTTGCTGTCTATCTCCCCCTTTAGCTCCAGCAGTCTTTCCTTCACATATATAGGTACTCCTGTGTTGGGTCCATAGATATTTTGGCTGAATAAATCTATTTACTATTATATAATGCCCTTCTTTGTCTCTTCTTAAAGTCTTTGTCTTGAAGCCTATTTTGTCTGAAATTAACATAGAAACTTCAGACGTTTTTTGATTTTCTTTTGTATGGAGTATCTTTTTCCAGTTCTTCATTGTTAGTCAATGTATGTCTTTATTCATAAGGTCTGTTTCTCATAGGCAACAGATAGAGGGTCTCTCTCTCTCTTTCTTTCTTTCTTTTATTCTTTTGGTCAGTCTGGGTCTCTTATTTGGAGAATTTAATCCATTAATATTCAATGTTATTATGGATATTTCTGGACCTGTTTTTATCATTAAGTGAGCCATTTTTTGGTTGTTCTCCTATAACTGTCCATCTGAGATTTTAATTTTTCTGGTATAGCACTCCCTTCAGAATCTCTTCAAGAGCTTGCCTGGAGTTGGTAAATTATTTCAGATTTTGTTTAATCAAAAATGCTTTTATCTTTTCTTCTCTTCTGTAAGACATTCTTACCAGGTATAGTATTCTTGGTTGAAATCGTTTTTCATTCTTTACTTGCTTACATTATTTCCAATGCAAGGTCTGATATTATCCTGATTGGTTGACCTTTATAAGTATCTTGATGCGTCCCTCTTGCAAATTTTAGTATCTTGCTTTGTCTGTTTTTTTTTTTTTTTTTTTTACCAATCTGGCTATGATATGCCTGAAAGAGGATCTATTTGGGTTGATTCTGTTTGGGGTACTGTGTATTTCTTGGGTCAGGATACTTCATTGCATTTGTACGTTAAAATTTTTTGTTTATGATTTTCATGGAATACATTATCGATGCCCTTATCATTTTATTCCTTTTCTGGAATACCGATTATGATGATATTGAGGCACTTTATGGTATACAGTATTCTTCATATATTATCCTTATTTTCTTGGTTGTTTTCTAAATCTTTTTTTCTTTTAAGATATGGAAGAAATTTTATTTAGCTTTGAAACGTTTTAGTTTCACAATATATAAAACCTAGGCACAGTAAGACCCTATTAAAGTGTTACAAATTGCTTAATAAGATAAATATTTAGGTTGATTTATGAGGCTTTCAGATATTAAGTATGAGAAAGTTAATGGCTATAAGGGTTTGCATACATGATCACAATCAAAATGGTAAAATAAACAAAAGACTGAAGTTTAACACACCCAAAACATAACTGCAATTTCTAGTGAAACATTTATTCCTATCCCATGGTGATTTACATCTTATTTTCATTTTATATTGACTTTTTAAAAAATATGGATTACAGAAAATCTTTTGTGTTATCTTTCTGGTCCTAATACTAATCACCTATTGTATCTCTGCTATTGTTTTGTCATTTAGATTATGATATCCCTATTAAGCCAGTTATACTTACTAAAGTTTGTGAATGAAAAAAAAAAGAGAAGACAAATAATAATTAGTTCACTGATCTTCATTCAATTTTAGAAAAATTATGTCCCTAAAATTGCAATTCTATCTGGCAAATTCTTTCCATACCTAAATAGAAATGGGAAAAAAAAGTGAAATTATGAGAAACCTATGGCAGTTTATTAGACACTGTGCTTTTAATAGTTCAAAACTGATGATACTTGATAATCAAAAGTAAATTAACAGGCTAGCATGTAAAAATGTATACTTTAATAAGTACAAATTATATAAATAATTAGGTAAGCTTGGAGCTGACCAAGATACATAAATTAGGAGATACAAGTGTCTATCTAAATTTTCTATATTTCTTTTTTTAAGAATATTTATTAAAGCAAATTGTTTAATATAAAATTTCTCATTTGTCATTTTAGAAGTCCTTTATTGTAAAGACAATTCTTCTTTCTGATGAAAACAGCAGTCACAGTGATTACTCTGGACCACCACATTGGATAAATCCATTTCTTCTTGAGACTCCAGTTTCCTTCTGTATTTCTGAGGTAAAGTTTTTATTATTTCTGCCGTGTCTGGTGGACCCTGATACATCAGCAAATCTGGTGATTTACTTCCCTTAGAATGCTGTGAGACCGCAGAAGAATGGGATGACAGCCCTGTTGACATCAAAGCTTCTGATACATTGGGTTTAGGATTGTCTCTTCTGTCAGGAAAACTTATTAATGGTGTATGTTGCTTCACTACCTGCACGACCCTGCTGGCAGATGCCATCTTGCTGCCCATCATGATCCCAGAGAAGGGGCAGCTTCTGGGGTGCAAGCCAGACGCAGCAGTAACTCAAGGAGTGGGCATTGGGGGGCGGGACCTGCCTCTGACCTCAATCTTCTTGATAGTGTTTTCTAGGTCAGATGTTTTGTTTCCCATACTTGAGATTCTATCTTTGCATGATGTAAGCTTTTAATACTTTCAAGGGAGGTTTTTATTTTCTATATCACATTCTTCATCCCTAGGGGGTCTATCTGATTCTTTTTCAAGGTGTCTATTTTTTTTTCTTTCAACATGAAAGAACTTCCTCATCTCCTGAAACACATTATCTTTTTGCTCTTGCCTCTCAGCTAGTTTGTTCACTACAAATTCTAAATTGCTTATCCAAAATGTCTATGACGTCCATTGTGTTGTCTGTGAGTGATGTGGGATTGACAATTTCCCTTGGGAAAGTGACATTTTGTTGGTTGCTCATATTTCTTGAGCCTCTGTGATTGTACCTAGTCATCTGGTTATCTGTACATTCCTTCCAACCTTATTCAAGGTACCTCTGATGTTCAATGGTGTGCAGGAGTAGAAAACTGGCAATATCTCTCTGGTCTCTTTTCTTGTGCAGGTGCACATCAGCACCCTGCACTCTTGTCACTGATACTGGGTGACCAAAAGCCCTCCCTGTTTCTAAAGAGTGGTGAGTCCCCAAATGAGCTAATGAGTTCACTTGAGGAGCAAAAAACTAATCATACAGCATGCAACATGTGACATATACTATTTCAAACACTAAAGTTTTGTGAGTCCAAAGGCAAGTGGGGATAATGGTAAGTGATAAGCTCCAGGTGTTAGGACCTGCAACCACAGGCAGCCTGGTGTTAAACAATGCCACTATCTTGAACTGGTTTCTGGATGGCATGGGGAGGAGCACAAGTTTATTTTAAAGTCCCCCAAACAAACTTGTAGTCCAGAGGTAAGTAGGGGTGGGGATGAGCCACAGGTTTTGGCCATTAGGGCCTGCAGGCACAAGCATTGTCATGTCCTGCAATGCTGCTGACTTGAATCAGTCTCCAGATAGGGTGAGGAGGGGCACAATTTGTCTTAAATTTCTAAGAAACAAACCTAAAGTCCAGAAGCAAGTAGGGCTCTGGATAAGCCAGAGGTCCTGGCTTTTAAAACCTGCAGCTATAGGTAGTCTGGTGTATGGCAATGCTACTTGCTTGATCCAGTCTCCAGATGAGGTGTGGAGAGTTACAAATTCATATTAAAGTTTCAAGAAACAAACCTAATGTCCAAAAGTGAGTAGGGACAGGGATGAACCATGATTCTAGTCATTAGAGCCTGCAGCCACAAGCAGCCTGGTGTTTGGCAATGCTGCTGGCTTGAACCAGATTGTGGATGGGATGGGGAGGGATGCTAGTTCATCTTAAAGTCTGAAGAAAGTAGAGGAAAGTCCAGAAGTGAGTAGGGGTGGGGATGAGCCATGGGTCCCAGCTGTTAGAAACTGCAACCACAGGCAGCCTAGTGTCCAGCAATGCCACTGGCTTGAACCGGTATCTGGATCTAATTTTTCCTTCTTTTAATTAGGTTAATCATTTTCTCCTTGTTAATTGCTTGAGTTTTCTGCATATTCTCATTATTAGTTCCTTACCTGAGTCATAGTTACCAAAATATTTTTCCTATTAAGAGGACTGTAAATTCACACTAATGTTTCCTTTGTTTTGCAAAAACTTCTTAATCTGATATAATCCTACCTGTCTGTATTGGAGATTATTGCCTGTGCTTTCGGGGTTTGCTTAAGAGGTCTTTGTCTACTCCATTGTCTCCCAGATGCTTCACAGAGTTTTCAACCAGTAATTTAATATCAGTCTTAGGTTTAGATCTTTAATTCACTCTAAGCTTATTTTTGTTAATGGTGACAGATAGGATTCACCTTTTGTGGGCAGATACCCAAATTTTCCAGCACCGTTTGCTAAAAATATTTGCTATCAGTTGGCTGTATGTTCTGGGATTTATTTCTGGGGTCTCAACTCTGTTCTTTTGGTCCTCATGCTTATTTTTGTGCCAATACTATTATGTTTTGATAATCACAGCTTTGTAGTATCTTTTGGGGTCAGGAAGAGAAATGCCGCATACTCCAGTTTTCCTCCACAGGAAATCTTTGGCAATACAAGGTCTTTTTCAAATCCAGTCAAATTCTATTATTGTCTTTTCTAGATCTTTGAAGAATGACTTTTTTAATATTATAGAGATTGCATTAAATAGTAGATAATTTGAGTAGGAATGCCATTTCGTTTATATTAATTTTCCCAATCCAGGAACATGGGATGTTCTTCCACTTTTTTGTGTCCTTTTCAATTATTACAACAAAACATCCTTAGGGGATCACAAGAAAATTTGAGCAAGAAGATTTTTATAAAAATTAAGGCAGAAGGAGCAGCAGTTAGCGTAATGGCTATGTCGCTGGACTCCCATGTAGTCGCCTGCGGTTGGCTTAAAACTCACGCCGGGCACATGCGCATGAGTGCCCAAGATCCCGAGAGGAGAATGGAGGAGAAGGGATTGTGGCGTGGTCATCCCCCTTGAGGGGCTGATTTCTCGCTTTCTGTCTCTGTTTCTCTCTGCCTGGCGAGCGCACGGGCCCTATAGCAAAAACCTCTCAAAAAAAGAAAAAAAAGAAAGAAAGAAAGCAAGAAAGAAAGTGGGAAGCCTTGTCTTATACCAGTTTTTAGTGGAAAACTTTTAGCTTTTCTCCATTATTATAATTTTAGTTATAGGATTTTTTAATAGCTGACTTTTTTATGCTGAGAAATGATCCTTCTATGCCAATTTTACTCAGTCTTAATCATGAAAGAATGTTCTATTTGATCAACTTGGATTGAGATGATCATATGGTTATTATATTTCTGTAAATTTGTTGTATCAAGTTTTCATTTTTGTGTGTGCTGAACGCTTGCATTTTTTAAATAAAGCCTACCTGGTCATGATAAATAATTTTTTTTATATGCTGTTTAATATGATTAGCAATTATCTTTTTGAGAATATTTGCATCTATATTTATCAAAGATATGTATTTAGTTTTCCTTTTTTATTGTATCCTTATCTGTTTTGGAAATGAGGGTGATGGAGGCATCATAGAATAAATTTGAACTGTTTCCTTACTTTTGGATCTCTAGAAAGAGTTTGAATAGAATAGAAATTATATGTTCTTCTAAAGTTTTGTAGAATTCAATACTGAAGCCATTAGGACCTGGACTTTCCTTTGTTGGGAGGTTATTTATTACTGATTCAATCTCATCACTGTCATGGGTCTATTCATGCTTCCTATATCCTCCTGAGTCAATCCTGGTAAATTATATATATCAAGGAATTTGTTCATCTAATCCAGGTTTCTTGTTTATTGGCATATAGTCACTCATAGTATCCTCTAATTATGTTTTTTAATTCTATTTTATCTGTAGTAATGTTGCCCGATTCATTGTGAATTTGATTTATTTGGTTCCTTTCTCTCTTTCTAACTAGTCTAGTTAATGGTGTGTTAATCTTGCTTATCTTTTCAAAGAACCAACTTTGCTTTCAGTTATTTTCTATGTAGTTCATTTTCTATTTTATTTATTTTTGTTTGAATCTATATTATTTCTTTTCTCCCAGCATTTTTTGGAATATTTTCTTTTTGTTTTTCCAATTCTCTGAAGCATGATATTTGGTTGTTCTTTTATCACCTTTGCATATTTTTCTTATGTGCACTAACTTCTATGAACTTCCCTCTTATGACTGTTTTTGTAGTTTCCCATAGATTATGGAAATTTGGGGTTCATTGTTTCCATGAATCTTTTTATTTTTTTACTTCAGTAGTCCTGAAGTTACTCAGGAGTATGCTATTTAGTTTCCATGTATGTGTGTATTTTTGAGGTTTTTTTTTACTGAGATTAATATCAAATTTAATTTCATTATGGTCAGAGAAGATACTGGATATAGTTTCTATGCCTTTGAATTTGTAAAGGCTGATTTTGTGCCCTATTATATGGTCAATTTTTGAGAAAGTATGATGTGCACTAAGAAAAATGTGTATTTTGCATTTTGGGGGTAGAAATTTCTACAGATGTTCATCAAGTCTATTTGACTTATGGTATTATTTAGGTCCTGAATCTCTCTTATTTTTTTGTCTTGATGTTCTGTGTAATGGTGATAATGAGGTGAGAAACCCTCCAATAATTATTGTGGTTCAGTCTACTATTTCTTTTAAATCTAACATTCTTTCTTTTACATACTTGGTTGCTCCTGAGTTGGATGCATGGATATTTATAAGTATCATATCTTCTTTTCATTTATTTATTATTTTTTTCTTTTTTAGGAGAGGTTTCTTGCTATAGGGCACATGCTATCACCAGAAAGACAGAGACAGAGAGACAGAAAGCAAGAAATCACCCCCCAGGGGGATGGCCACACCACAATCCCTTCTCTTCCATTCTCCTCTTGGGATCTTGGGCACGCATGCACATGTGCCTGGTGTGAGTTTAAGCCACTGGGTCTGGGACTCGAACTGTGGTTGACTACATGAGCGTCCAGTGACATAGCCATTATGCTAACTGTTGGTCCCAGTATCATATCTTCTAGATGTATTAGCCTTTTTACTACAATGTAATGCCCTACTCTATTGTTTCTTATAGTATTTGTCTTAATGCCTATTTTTTTCTGAAATTAGTATAGCAACTCCCACTCTTTTTTGGATTCCATTTGCATGGTATATCTTTTCCAGTCTTTCACTTTGAATCTTGACCAAATCCATCGGATGGCCTTTTGGTAAGCAGCTGTTGGAGGGTTTCTGATTTTTAATCTATTCAGTCACTCTGTGTCTCTTGATCAGAGAATTTAGTTCATTGACATTCAGTGTTATTTGCATATTTCCAGACTTGTTCCTATCATTCAGTTGGCCATATTCCTGGATCTTTTTTGTTCTCTTATTCATGTGTTTGTCTTTAGTGTTTTTTGTTTGTTTGTTTTTTAGTTTCTATTTGTTTGTTTGTTTTTTGTATAGTATTCTTTTAGAATTTCTTGAAGAGCTGGTCTGAAGCTAGTAAATTCTTTCAGGTTTTGTTTACCTAAGAAAGTTTTTATCTTCTATTCCCATATGAAGGATAATCTTATCAGTGCCAGTATTCTCATTTGAAATTGTTATTCATTTAACGCTTTAAATATATTTCCTCATTCTTTCCTTGCTTGAATTGTATCAAATGAGAAGTCTGATGTTAGCCTGATAGGATAACCTTTGCGACTTTATTTTTCTCTCTTGTCAGTCTTAGTATCTTGTCTTTGTCTCTATTTTTGTCTAATCTAACTAAGATGTACCATGGAGAGGATCTTCTTGAATTAAATCTATTGGGAATTCTTTATATTTTGGGGGTCTGAATGTTCAAATGCCTCTCTAGACCTGGGAACTTTTCTCCCAAAACTTTGTGGAATAGGTTATCAGTGTTCTTAGATTCGTCACTTTTTGGAATACTAATTATTTGGCTGTTTTAGTGTTTCATGATGTCTAGTATTTCTTGTATATTATTCTCAAGGTTTTATTCCTCAGTATTATTGGTAGTTTGACTAAGTCAGATATTTTTCTTCTACTTTCGAGATTTGATCTTCTGCCTATGTAAGCTGCTTTTAATACTTTTGAGTGAAGTCTTGATTTCCTGTATTAAATTTTCATATCTAACAGTTTCATTTGATCCTTTTTTATGCTGTCCAATTTTTCTTCAATATTATGAAAGTACTTCCTTATCTCTTGGAGCTCATTTTCTCTTTTTTCTCGCATCTCATAGTGTTTTGTAACCGTAACTATTATAAATTATTTTTCTGACATTTTTCTGATTCTTTTTGACAAATTTACCTATGTGGAGGTGAGTTATAGTGTACCATTGAGGGATATGTATCAATTCTCTCATCCTTGAAACTCCTCCATTTTTTAGTCATTTGGTAGTGTATTCACTTTTGGCTAATTTGATGAAGGATTCTGTAAGTGTGAGCTTGAGTATTTCTCCTATACTTTGTCTTTCATTGTAAAAACAATCACAGTAGTTTTTAATATTAGATTTATAAAGGAGAGTTTCACTTTTTTTTACAACCAATTAAATGTGGGACAAATAATTTTCTAAAACTCACAATAATTACAATTTTAGCTAATATGCACCTAGCTTTCTCTAGACAGGCAGTCAGAGCTGAACAGTTTAATTGGAAACTAAGTTAAAAGAAAAAAAATAGTAGAATTTTCTCTGTTGATGAGGATGTGTATGGTTGTCTAAACTGGCCTGGACTGAGGTGTATATCATGCTGGGTAAAATCTCTTCACAATCTAAATGATGTATAGCAGTTTAATGCAATAATAAAAAATAAATAAAACTAAAAATAAGTAGAAAAGAGAAATAGGAAGAAAATATAGAAGAAAAAGAAAAGAACAAGAACTGGAGAAAAAAAAACACAAAAATCTCTTTGTAAAAGATGAAATAGGGTTGGGACCAGCAGATGGTGTAATGGCTATGTTGCTGGACTCCCATGTAGTCACTCAACCTGAACCTGTGGTTCAGGTCCTGGACCCGGTGGCTAAAACTCATGCTGGGCATGAGTGTGTGCATGCCCAAGATCCTGGCACTTTCACATGCATGCCCAAGATCCCAGGAGGAGAATGGAGGAGAAGGGATTGTGGTATGGCCATTCCCCCGGGGGCGTGATTTCTTATTTTCCATCTCTCTGTCTATCTCTGTCTTTCTGGTGAGCACACACACCTTATAGCAAAAACCTCTCCAAAAAAATAAAGGAACTAGAGTTAAAAATGGAAAACCTCAAGGGCCTGAGGTGTCTTCACAGCCATGAGACTCTACCCAGAAGGAACAACAGAGGCAGAGATAGAAATGCCTGGATGAATTCTGTCCTAGGTCAAATAAAAAGAGACAAATAAGAGGGAAGAACAAAGAGGAAACAGAAAACTTTTTTAGGAGGAAAACTTTGGATAAGACAGAAAAGAACAAGAAGAGAGGGACTTTGTCTACCTCTAGCACTGAGATTAGAAAGAGGGGGGCCCTGATTGAAAGAGGTTTTACAGTAGTGATACTCAACCCAGAAGGGACAGCAGAGGAAGGATGGAGATGCCTAGATGGATTCTATCCTAGTTGAATGAAAAAAAGACACATTAAACAAGAGAAAGACACAAGGATGGGGACAAAAGATGCTGTTTATTATTTTTTTTCTTTTTCTTTTTAAGAGAAAAATGTTAGGACAGAAAACAACAAGAGAGATTGAGAAACTTGCCTACCTAACTAACATTGGAGTCTGAAAGAGGGTGGCATTTATTGGAGGGCTCACACCATTGAAGTTTAACCCAGAAAGGAGAGCAAAGGAAGAGATGGAAATGTCTGACATAGTATGTCCTAAGTGAAGATAAAAAAGAAATTAGCAAGAGAAAGACACACAAAGGGGATATAAAGCTGTTTACTTTTTAAAAAGAGAAATAAAAAATTGTTCAGTACACAAAAGAAAAATGAGAGATTTTGCCTCTCTTACTAGCACTTGGATCTGGAAGAGAGGGTGCCCTGACTAGGGGGCTTCACTAGCTGAATAGAGGAGGGACATCAGAGGCAGAGATGGAGATGGCTGAACAGATTCAGTCCCGGGTGAAGGAAAAGAAAACAATTAGCAAGGAAAAGGCACAGGAAGGAAATAGATGTTTTTCTTAAAAATAGAAAAAGAATTTGCAAGGGACACCACAGTGCTACCAGACTAGCAATAGGGTCTGTAAGAGGGTACACTTACTGGGGTTCTTCACAGTCATGAAGCTGAACCCAGAAAGAACATTAGAGGCATAGAAAGAGATATCTGGATGGATTATGTCCTAGGCAAAGGGAAAAAAATAGCAAGAGAAAGGCACAAGAAAGAGGACAGAAAGCTCTTTTTCTTAAAAAAAGAAAAAAATTTGGATTGGACACAAAAGAATAGGAGGGAGAGATTTTGTTTATTTTATTAGCACTGGGTCTGAAAATCGGGAGCATGGTTTTGGGTGCTTCACTGCCATGAAGCTGAACCCAGAACAGCAGAGGCAGAGATGGAGATGGCTGGAAAGATTCTGTCTTGACTAGCAATGGTGTCTGGGAGGTGTGGACTTTACTGAGGGTCTTCACAGCTATGCTACTAAACTGAGAAAGAATAGCAGAGTCAAGATGATATGCTTGGACATTTGAATAGCACTGGGTTCTGGAATAAGGGGGTCTTGACTGGGGGGAGCTTCATATCTATGAAGCTGATCCCAATAGGGACATCAAAGACTGAGATGAAGATACCTGGATGGATTCTATACTGACTAGGACTGGGGTCTGGATTAGGGGGGTTCTGGTTAGGGGAGCATTACAGATGTGAAGCTGAATCCAGAAGGGACAACAGAGCAGAGATGGAGAAGCCTGAATGGATTATTTTCTAGCATTGCTGTCTGAAAGAGGGGGTAGCACTCACTGGGGAGGGGGCTTCACAGCTGTGAAGCTGAACTCAGAAGGGACAGCAGAGGCAGAGATGGAGATGCTTGCTCTCGTTTGTATTCTGTCCTGACTTGCACAGGGGTCTGGAAGATGGGGGGTTTCTCACTAAAACTGACCCAGAAGGGATTGCAGAGGCAGAGATGGAGGTGCCTGAAGAGATTATGTCCTGAGTAGCACTGGGGTCTGGAAGAGATGGTCCTGACTGAGGGACTTTATACCTGTGAAGCTGAACCCAAAAGGCACAACAGAGGTAGAATTTGAGATGCCTGGATGAATTAACTAACAATGGTATTTGAAAAAAAGGGGACCCTCACTGAGGGTGCTTCACAGTCATAAAGTTGAATCCAGAAGTGACAGCAGAGACAGAGATGTAGATGCCTAGATGGAGTCTCTCCTAGGTGAAAGAAAAGAGACTAATTAGCAAGAGAAAGGCACAAATGTGGAAAGCTGTTTTTTAAAAAAGAGAAAAAATGTTGAGTAGGACAGAAAAGAAAAAAAAGGAATTGAGAGATTTGCCTACCTGATTAGGACTGGGGTTTGGAAGAGGGGAGTCCTGACTGGGGCTGCATGGCAGCTGTGAAGCTGAACCAAAAAGGGACAACAGAGGCAGAGATTGAGATGCCTGTATGGATTCTCTCCAAGGTGTAGAGAAAAGGTCATATTAGCAAGGTAGGGGAGCATTACAGATGTGAAGCTGAATCCAGAAGGGACAACAGAGCAGAGATGGAGAAGCCTGAATGGATTATTTTCTAGCATTGCTGTCTGAAAGAGGGGGTAGCACTCACTGGGGAGGGGGCTTCACAGCTGTGAAGCTGAACTCAGAAGGGACAGCAGAGGCAGAGATGGAGATGCTTGCTCTCGTTTGTATTCTGTCCTGACTTGCACAGGGGTCTGGAAGATGGGGGGTTTCTCACTAAAACTGACCCAGAAGGGATTGCAGAGGCAGAGATGGAGGTGCCTGAAGAGATTATGTCCTGAGTAGCACTGGGGTCTGGAAGAGATGGTCCTGACTGAGGGACTTTATACCTGTGAAGCTGAACCCAAAAGGCACAACAGAGGTAGAATTTGAGATGCCTGGATGAATTAACTAACAATGGTATTTGAAAAAAAGGGGACCCTCACTGAGGGTGCTTCACAGTCATAAAGTTGAATCCAGAAGTGACAGCAGAGACAGAGATGTAGATGCCTAGATGGAGTCTCTCCTAGGTGAAAGAAAAGAGACTAATTAGCAAGAGAAAGGCACAAATGTGGAAAGCTGTTTTTTAAAAAAGAGAAAAAATGTTGAGTAGGACAGAAAAGAAAAAAAAGGAATTGAGAGATTTGCCTACCTGATTAGGACTGGGGTTTGGAAGAGGGGAGTCCTGACTGGGGCTGCATGGCAGCTGTGAAGCTGAACCAAAAAGGGACAACAGAGGCAGAGATTGAGATGCCTGTATGGATTCTCTCCAAGGTGAAGAGAAAAGGTCATATTAGCAAGAAAAAGGCACGAGGAAAGGACAGAAAGCTGTTATTTTTAAAGAGAAAAAAATGGATGGACAGAAAAGAACAGAGAGACTGCCTACCTGACTAACTAGATCTGGGATCTGGAAGAGGAGGACCCTAATTGGGAGGACGAGCTTCATAGTCATGCATCTGAACCCAGAATGAACAGGAGAGGCAGAGATAGAATTTCTAAATAGATTCTGTCCTGAGTAGCTCTGGATTCTGAAAGAGGGGTGGCTGTGACTAGCTGTGAAACTCAGAAGGGATAGCTGAGGCAGAGATGGATATTGCCTTTGTTATATTAATATGCACCAACCACAAGATATTCATACAGTGTTAGCATGTGTAAATAAGTAGATAAGAAAGCATTGGGTAAGCTGAGGCCTTAATAAAATAGTTGGTTGAAATGGAATGAAAATATTGAGA